>NW_024524266.1:5412720-5828669 GCF_017590135.1 Pyrgilauda ruficollis
AAGAAGGGTTATTGAGGGCAGAGGGAAGGGGGGAAGGGGGGGGGGGGGGGGGGGGGGGGGAAGTGAAAAATGAAAGTAGTATGTAGTAGGCTAAGGCAGGAGGCAGAAAAGAAAGCAGGAGTGGCAGGTCCTAAGGAGAAGAGAGAGGGAAGGATCTCAGATTTCTAGAGCCATAGAACTCAGCATGTGCTGGCCACCAAGCATTTAGGCACAACCCTAACATTTTTCTAAGGGATGATTCAGGTTCTTAATAAGATCTCATCAGTTAATGCCATTCGCTTAAACTTCGTTATCTTGGGCTAACATTGCAATCTCTAGTTTTTTGTGGATAAGTAGTTCACATATAAATGTCTCACATTTCATTTTCCTGGAGTGTTATTTGATGTAGGAGAATGCAGCCACCAAAACCCTCATCAGCACACAGAACAAGAGCAAACAGGTTTTGTGTGCATTTAAAAGAAGAGAAGTGAGACAAATTCACATATATTAGATGGAAAAGAGGTATAGAAACCTGTGAATGGAAACTGAGATTACATTGGAATTGTGAAACCATAGGTTATTTTATATATTAAGAAGAAATGGAGAAGCTACAAAAGTTTTACCTTTCATTCTCTTTGTAAAGTTCCAGTGCTGTCCTTCACAAGTCTCACTTAAATATTTTATTCAAGTGAAGATAAATTCAGCTTTACTTTACCAGACTATGATGTCTTTGAAAACTGTCTCAGTCCTTCCATACAAAGAGTACATCACCAACAGAGCCAAACTCTTAATAATACATTGCATGACCCCAGACAAAGCACCTATCTTTGATCAAAAAAAAAAAAAAAAAAGTATAATGGCACTCACTAGCTGAGCTCTACTAAAAAATAGAAAATAGCATTTTCTTTCTTCTTGTGCAGTTTCATGTGATCCTGAATGTTTTCTTGTTCCAATATAGCTTCTTCCCTCTGTTTCCTGGAATAAAATCTGAAACAAAAAAAAATAGCAACCTGTCTTTTACCTTTCTCCAGCATTCAAACAAAAACGCTGCAAAGCTCTCCCCTCTCTCAGATGAAAGCTTACCTTATATTTCCATTTCCTTCTCCCACCCAAGATACCCCTCTTGCCTTCTTCCTTTACACACCTTGCAGCTGAGCTCCAGATGCATCAGTTCAGTAACCTGTTTTTTCGTAACCTAAAGGCTTGCTATGAGAAATGGATTATGTTTCCTAACTGAACATCACTTTAGAATTGTCTGGAGAGTTCACTATGACTAGAACTGCTATAGAACTGCTCTGATTTTACAGAAAGCTCCTCGTAGGGAAACAGTGTATCCATGGCTTGTGCTCCACCATCAGGAGTGCCGCCTGCAGACTGTCCTAAGGGGCTTGAACTGTGCAAGGTGTATTCTGCAGAAGGGCAGAATACATGACATGTCTGGAATCTTGGCAAGGTCTAAAGAAACTGTTTAGCGTCTGGATACAGAATGGTCTTTCCTAATTTAAGAGTAGTCACATGATTGTATGCCCTAGTTAGTAGGGTTGATGTTGAGCAGTCCACGGTAGTATCTCAGTAGTGTTTTGAAATGTGTTGCTAGAGAGATGCCAGGAGTATAATTTAGTAGGTCATTCTTCCACTTAAGTTACTATCCATCTTCAGTTCAGTTCTTGTGTGGGTTGACGTGCAGAGAATATTAAGTGTGTCCAGATTTTGGAGTTTAGGATATCAAGCCTTAAAATTAGTACCTATCCTCTTTCAAGTGCCCAGTGTGGAAATGACCCCAGCAGCACGTAAGGTCACGGCAGAACTAAAGATCTGGCTGGGGTGGGACGTGGCCCTCGGTGCCCCATGGAGGGGTGGGATGCCTCGGGGTGCTCACAAGTGAAGCTGAGATACGGCCTCTAAGTGGAGCTGGGGCTTGGGGGTGTCACCTCTTGACCACCCAGCCTGCCAGGGCCACCAGCTGACACGTCTGTGATGGCACTAGGGTGTCCAGGCCACCTGGACGTCCCAGAGCCTGCAGTGTTGGCCCATGGAAAGTGCCCAGGAAGTTGAACACAGGAAGAGCTATATACCCTGGCATCTGCAAGGGAGACACCCATAAGAGTGTATTTGGAAGGAGGGTTGGAGAGGGGGAAAATTATTTTTATTTTAATAATGTTTAGTATTGGTTTTCCTTTGTTCACTGCTCCTCCTCAACTGTTTGAGCTTTCTGCTTTCTAAGGGGAATTTATTGCATGAACATGTATTTTAGTCATGCTCTTTCTCAGGTTGCCAATGCGGAGGAGATAAACATCACAAGTTGTCAATGTTATTCATGGGGCTACTCTGAAGTAAAATTTCACATCTATCACGGGTATTTGTAAATGGGATCAATGCATGTTCAGTAGGAAAAATGAAAGCATGCCCACTTTGGTCTGAACGAGTCCACCTTCAGGAGTAAAACGTTTGTCAGGTAAAGGAGTAGTATGCAAATCAACTGAACTTTTAAAATAAGTTTAAAGGGGCTGAGGAGGTTGATGTAGGAAGCCTCTGTCCATCAGCAGGACTTAGAGGTGACCTTTTAGCAGATGAAGAAAACCAATGTATAGCCAGATGGACACGTATTTGTGCTTTAAACTCTTGAAGCTTACAGCTTTGCCTGCTTTCCTTGCAAGTTTACCCTATATCTTAATAATCACAGAGGTGACAAAAGCTTTGCTTAATGCCACCTTTGACTGATATATATTAAGGGAAGTATATTCAATCACAGTTCTCCTCTGGTCTACTGCATGTCTCTATTTATTACTGAGCTGTTTCCAAGCTAATAAGTCTTATAAACTAAATTTGATTTTTTTTAAACTAACCTATGAATCTTAAGATTCAATCAGAAGCTTTTGAAGCTTTGCAGCATATAACAGGAGCTGATCTCTTGTTCTTTATTCTTCAACCTGCAGGTCAAGCAATTATTACTTTATGTCTCTTACTCTAATTTTGTGCCAGTCTATTTTAGCTTGCCAACTGTCATGTTGGTGGATTGAGTTTTCCATAGTTCTACATAATATATTTCCAGCTCAAAGAGTAAAGCATTTTAAAATTAAAATGCATTCTTTTCTAAGAAAACTGTTAATATAAAATCAGTATTTAATAAAGCTGTAGTCCTGTCTGATGCTGGTTTCTACTAGTCCAGCTAGACCTGAAATAAAAGACAACTTTCTGTTGGTGTTAAATCTGAGATACAGAAATTAAAACCATTTTCTCCATAAACATGTTCCTGAACTTTTTTTCAAGAGCAGAATAAATAATTATCTTTTCATTATTAAATTATGTGATGGCTGTAAACATGGTCACTTGCATGAAGATGGGTGATTTAATATGACTGGCAGTCAAAGAAATAGATTCTCCTGCTCAAGCTGCATGGACTTTAAATAGGGGAAGGACTGGATTACCAGGGGTAAATTATGTTTATTGGTTTGTAATCTGCTTTTGTTGCCTGATTTTTGGACAACATCTGGGTAAGAAAATGTTGAGGAGTAACTGGTGACAGTTGAATAACCTGCTCTTTTTATGTTATGGCTCCCACCTTTTACAGAGCAGGTGCTTTGTGGTGCTGGGTAGATGCTGTGAACTGAAGCAGAGTAGGGGGCTGTGTCTATGTGTCAAGTGCCTGACAGGCAACCTTTCTGTTTTGCACCTTCCATCCTTCTTTTGTGTGTGGGCACATGCATCTGTCCTCACCTACATATACATATATGTATGTAAAACATATGTAGATATAGCCCCAATGTGTGTAGGGCTCTGAAAGCAGCATTTCAAATAGCCAGAACAGAAGACAGAGATGTTTTACTTAAAAAACAGTATTATTTAGAAAAGTAACCTCACAGCATGAGAGCCTCTGCTATGCAAAGTGAAGAGGAAAGATTAGCAAAAACTAACTGGTGACAAAATAAAGATGATCTAATCACTAGGTGGGAATAGAAGGCAACATGGCATTACTTTTCAGTTTGCTCTCATTTATACTGATCTGTAAATTACGCAATGCCTGAAGCTATGCCAGGACTCTGTAAACAATTTCTGCAAAGAGTATACAAAACATAAAGACATTGCATAACCAATAGGATTTGCACCGAAGGAATGGTGCAGTAAAAATAATAACAGCAAGACTCAAGCATGGCTCAAGATTTTTGCTTGAAGCAAAATCTCTTCAGGATAGTGCATGAAATAAAACATTGAAGGGACAAACAGCTGTGAAAGAGGAAGCAGGGTAAAGAGTAAGGGATGAAGACAAGTGTCCACAGCATAGAAATGGAGATAATGAATAGACAGACAACTGGAACTACATGAAAATGCATTCAGCAAATTGTGGTGAAATCCAAACTGACAAAGAGAAAGATTTGTAAACAACCTAGCAGCAAAGACAGAATGGTGCTGGGATGGGCCATGGGGCAGAGGACCTTTTTCACAGTGTGGCTCTGTTATTTCCCACATGAGTTACTACACTGAATTAAAGCACTCCCTGGCTTTAGCTAGACAATTTGACTAAGCCAATTCATGAAGCTTCATTTATTTTTAAGTTAAAAACATGGTGGCTATGGCGTACAAGGTATGTCATATAGAACTGAACAAAAGGCAGGAATGAAGTGCTAAAATTAAGCAATAAGTGAGAAAGAATTTTAACCGGTGAAATAACCAGTGTATGGTCTAAATGGAAGTATAGGGGAGATGGTTTAAAAAAGAAGCAATGAGTTCACTGGTGAGATTTTTATGAGTACTGTAATGTATGCAGTGAGACAAAGAAAATAGGAGAAATAAAAATACATTAATCCAGAAAGAAATCTGAACATCACAACTGATCAGATTTGACCAAACCGTACTGAAGACACAAAACTTAGCTGCTAAACATAAGGGCTGACTCTTCCAAACACACATAAGTAGATGGAAAAGGGGAGGGAGAAATAACCTTGCCTTGTAAAGGGAATTCTTTGAGTCTCCATGGTAGAAGCTGTATATTGCTCAGACTGTTTTAAAGTATATTAGCCAGATGCATATGGAATTTCACACTCTTTACATCATCCCTGCTAAATAAAAGGATAAGAAGGCAGACAGATCTCCGTAACAAAAGACTTCCCATCCTAATGAGGCCACTGTATTTGCCCAGAGCTAGTTATCCTGTATTCACTAGCCTGTTGGACACAAAGATGCTCATTAATAGGTACAGCCAAAGCACATGGTACTTGATCTACTCCCAGCCACCTGATTATACCCCATGGACAATTTCAGCCCAGGTGCAAATTAGAACTTCCAAAAAACAGTAGAGTCCCAGAAGACCAGGTGGGCTTTATGTGTTTAGAAGGGCAAAAAAAGCTGTTAAAATAACACGTCTGTGTTTCTGAAGTAGAAGACAATGAGGAAAGCCTTAATCTGTCTTTCAAAGGCAATCAGGATCAAGCCATGGTAAAAGATCTAAGCAACTCCAGAAAGCAACTCCAAACTCGTGTGCAGAAAGTAAACAGAGAAAAATTATATTTATCTGATAATTTGCAGGAAATTAAGCTCAAGAAACTGATGAGGTGTTTCTGGTTTTAGGCAAATTTTACTTCCACTTGAATTACTGGGAACATTTTACTGACTGAAGGGGGATTTAGAATATTAAAAACCAACAGTTAGATCATGAAGACATAAAATTCAGAAGTGCAACTTTTCAAACATAACATGAAATGTTAATTCTGGGAATACAAGAGAAATTTCTCTGACTTGGGTTTCGAAAAGCTGTTGGAAAACCAATTCCAAAGTTCTATTTATCCAAATACTTTTATTTTCTATTTTTTCTGTAGTTTTCAGTTTTCTTAGAACTGAAGTAAAAGTCTTTCGCTAGAGCTTCCAGGACTGCTCTTAGCTCTTTGCATCTGTCAGATGTGAGCTGTGCTTTCTAAAACCACATAGCAAGTTTTTCTGGCCTTTTTTTTTGGCATGCAAGCTCTTTTCAGTACAAGTTCAACAGAAACATGAGCTAGATGCTGTTACCAATACTGTAGTGCAAAACCATCAGCTCAAGTAAGAGCAAGTCCTCTGTAAGAGAAGATAAAATTTGAATAAATTTAAAGCACATTTGAAAATAATGCAGCCTTGGATTTTGCCATTGCACCACTTTTTGGGGGTAAGCAAGGACATTCTCTACTTATTTCTTTTACCTAATCTTCTCTGAGTACTGGATAACTGATAGCTACATCTTATTATAAAGTCCTTGAAAAAAGGTGAACGCTGAGTGTTGTTAGAGGAAACAAGCAGCTGTTGTATTTAGTTTTGGCAGAAACACAAATGCATTTTTAATATCGTTTTGTTTCATCTAAATCCATTAAGAGAGCTTTTCCTTTTTTGCCTACATAAAGTGCAGTCTGCATTTTGTGTTATGATAACACAAATTCTACAGAAACTTCACAGTTAGTGTATTTTAGCATTGCTGCAAAATCCTACAGGAGCTGATGATTCTCTTGCTTTGTGGTGATGGCTGGCTAAGCAACTCAAAACAGAATGGCTCTTAAAACTAAAAATTAAACCTTAAATCAACATAAAACAAAGTTGTGCCTTAAGATAAAATGTAAATAAAATAAAACCCCAAGCCTTTAACATTTTCCCTTTTTTTTTTTCCTTGATTTTGTGGTGTAGCAAGGGGCTGCCACCTGGCACAAGCGGGCTGCAGAAGTTACCATTCTCACTTCGTATTCCAGGTGCACTGACTGCAGAAAGCTCCCTTTGTTCCTTCCTCAAATGTGAATAAACAGTAACAGCTTTTATAGCCCTGACACAGAGTGTGAGCCATAACAAGAGAAAACATGAAATGCCAGTGTACTCTGAGGCAAAATGTTGCCTTCCTTGCAAGGAGATATATATCTTAAAAATATTCACGCAATTTTAAAACTAAGCACAGAGTTTTAAACAAAATCAAAACGCCTGTAAAGTTCAAACACACTAGATAGAAGAAAAGAAGTATACAGATTGGGAAAGAAGTAACACAAGATGAGATTAAAAAATACAATCCTCTTGTTAAAAAAAAAATTGTACAGATACACTTCCTGCACTTCCTGCACCCTTTAGGATGTTTAGCTTCTCAATTCATATAGTCACCAGCTCCTACCTCGTAGTCTAAGCCAATTATCCACATTAAACATGCAAGGCCAAATCCCATGCTCTGCCTGCTGGCACTGCTCTCCTGGCTCCGGTGGCACAGGGCCAGTGACAACATTTGAAGATCCAGCTGAGAGGCAGAGTCCAAGTGCATCAGCTTGAGGTTGGCAGCCACACAGCTTCTCTTCCTTGCAGAGCCAGTGCCGAGGAACAGCACCTGGTTCTGAGAAGGAGGGTGGAAATCAGAGATGGGGAAGTAGCAGCCTCAGATTTCTTGTACTCTGTCCATAACCACAAGGTTTTGGGTGTGTACTGTTGTTGTGAGCACTGGATGATGCTATGTATGTATGTGTGGTGTGCTGAGGTCTGTTCATCTCTTACCAAATCATTTCCCCACACCTGCCAACCTGCTCTAAAGGAGAGACCAAATTATACAACACTTTTTGTCCACTTTTCCCGATCATTATGAAGTTTTAATAAATTGCATTATAATGTTGAATACTGTAAAAAGGCAAATATTTTTAAAAAGCATCAAAAGCCAAAGACTTCACAACTGAGCTTTCCTTTCAGGCAGTGCTGCAGGTGTGCATATTCATTGAGAATGGCAATAGAACTTCTGATGCAAAGTAGAATGGGAATGTCACAGGCCTCTTTAAAAACAACTGAGGTCAGTAGAAATGTCAAATAGACTGAAGGTATCCATGTGACTGACAAAGCTAAGGACCAGCCAGGACTGTTGGTTCTCCTCCTTCACGAGGAGCCATAAACACTGCAGGTTTCACAGTCACAATCAGAGCTCAGGAATCTCAAGAGTTCCAGAAATGGTTCATCACAAACTTTGTCATGAACTCATCCAGAACTGGAAGCTAGAAACATCATCCAGAACCATGGCAGGTTTTTTTGAGTATGGTTCTAATGAACAGGTTTTTTAGCACCAGCTGACACCCATCGAGTCCTTCCTAGAAAGTTCAGAGTCTTATATATATCTATATATCTATACATATATATATATATGTATACATATGTATGTATAGATATATATGTATACCTATATGTATGTATGTATGTATGTATACATACACTCCTGTGTGTGTATATATATATATACACATCTCTGTTGGCTTTCCGTAACAGAGAACCCTGATGTGAGTCTAACACAGTACTAGTCATGTACTTGCCCAGAGAATGAGGCAACCACATCAAGAATTCCTTTCCTATAAATTTCAGCTTTTTTAAGTGGCACATGTATGTTTCTGACTTCTCTTTCTGAGCCTCAAAGTTTTTGCATCCTTCCCTTCCCTTCCCTTCCCTAATTCCATATACTGTCCTGAATATCACTTTTCAGTTAAAGAATCAACTAGAGCAGATTATATTTCATTATTGAGATTTTTAAAAGAAACATTTACTGCTTTTTCATTTTTAGATTTTGCTTTTCATTTGAAGTGTAATTGCTAGTAGATTTCTTCAATCTTGTTTTTATAATAAGGCAAAAAACTAGGAGCAATGCAGAGCTCTTACACTGAGAGAAGGGAGGGTAAGTGAGAGGGAGAAATTATAAAGAAAGGAAAATTAGGAAAAGAGTGAATTTAGTCTCCAGAGCTTGAAACTGACAAATAGTTTGTTGCAATTTTAATTTCAGCCCAATCTGATTCAAATTATATGCTTTTTCATTACGTGACTGGTTTGCAATCAAGTGTTTGTCTCTGTACCCCTATGTTTTGTATACATGCTGAAGATGAAGTTTTACTCCAATCTTAGCCATCATTGGATTAAGAGATGTGGGAAGGAAGGGTGAAGATGCTTACAGTCAGTGTGTTTTGATGACTCATTTTACACTGAAAAGCTGCCAGATATGCATCATTTCCACTCACTGAGAAATGCTGTTTCAGTCAACTGAAACAGTTTTTGATCTAGGGTGGGGGGTCTTCAACCTGCAAGCAAATGGAGACCAGATGGTAATTATCCTCATGTTGATGCCAAAGTCAAAAATGCTGCTGTTTTTAAAAACAGCAGCACCAAAAGAAGAGAGGCTGTGCGGTTAGAATCTATTTACATCTGGAGTATAATGAAAGAGACAGCAAAGGCCACAAAGTAGATGGGATGAAACAAGAAAAATTGACATGAACCTTCTATAAGTGTTCAAAACCTAAGTCAAATGTGCTTCAGCACCTGAATGTCAGTACTGTCTGAAGAACAGACATAATAAAAAGAGCTTTTCAAAGGTAACTTGGGTAGCTGGGAAACTGCAGAGCCTTCTGTTTTGGAAGGAACACATGAGTTTTACATAACCTCATTCTTTCCCCTATATTAGAGAGGAAGATTAGATAGCTGTCAGAGATCTGATTACAAAGAATTTCTGAGGTATTTTTATCACACTACTGTTCAAAGAGGTAGAATTGCTAGTGGTTTTATAATGGAAATATTTGCTATTTACAGGCTTTAATTCAATTGCTTAATTGCTGATTCAGAATGCAAAAGGACTGGAATTTCAGCCAAGAGTCGTTTTTCCCAAAGAAAATATTTATTAAAAGTAAAGGCAAACTTCAGCCATATCATGCAAGCTCTAAATTGAAGCAGAGGTGGTAGGAAGAAATCTCAACTATTTTCTACCTCTTCAGGAATGTCCATTAATACAGACTTCAAGTTCCTTTGGAAAACACACTTTCTCTTCATGATTCAGAAAGGGCCAAGGAAAAGACTTAGGGTGTTGCCCAAGGTGCATACATGCTTAGTGAAATTCAGAAAGAAATCTAAATGGCTGCTTTGCCTAACTTCTTTTGATGTGGTGCCTTGCCTGTAAAAAAAAATACCCAAATACACAGATAATTCCAGCATGTGATTGCACTGATACTCTGACTGTCATCAGCTAACAAAAACCCTCATACAAATCAGGTTCTCAATGCCATATAATAATTTCTAAGGCACAAATATCATTGTCTAAAAAAAGTCTCCTCTGTTCAGATTCCTAGTTTGACAGCTTACATCTGCCTCTACATATTAGAGATAACAGGAGGAAAAAATAGATGTATGGAAATCAGACACGTTGTAGAGTTAAAGCTATCCTATTTCACAGGGCTACCTCGCAGATGATCCTTTCTTGGCTCACATCTTGTATGACACATATCCAGCCATAAAGGACTTGAGTTTGAGTTCCTGGCATCCTCAGCTGGCATTGAGCTGAAGAATACAGGTGATTCCAAATAGGTCATTCACTGCTTCTCTTCTTTGGAGAGCTTGATTTGCAAAGACTTCTGGAAGGTTTATCTTCAGTCATGGGGAGCAGAGGCAGTGTGTTCACTTAGACTGAAGAAGTGTTTAACACACCAATACAAAGTGTTCTGATAATATATTAAGGACTACCCTGGACACCTTTGCTATAATAGATTCTATGGAAGAACAAATTGACTTTTGAAGAGCCTAGTGGGTCATCTAACCCATCCATGGAATATGCAAAATTAATAACTATGAGCCCTTGGATATCATCCTGAAAATAAGCTTAGGAACAATAAATTATTTGTAGTCCATTTGTAGTCACAAGTCCTTCATTCTTACAGATACATTTGGAACTGGAGCAGAATTTAATAGAGCAAGAAGCACAATAAGAACAGTGGCAAAAAGCTCCTCCTCAGTGTTATCTTTGGACACAATTGTCTGTACCTAGCTTTGCATAACTCAGCCAATTCTCCCACTTGCACATTCAGGCATGAAGTTCAAATTGTCAGTAGACCATTATAAGCTCTCACTCAAGCTGGTATAAATCCAGACTAGCCCCTATGATGTCAGTGAGTAAAGTTACTCTGAATTTACTGCTGTGTAACTGGGAGTGGATACTGATCTCATTGACTTTATTTTTTCTGTAAATAACTACGCCAAATCCTTATGGCCTCACATAGGAAGAACTCCTGTTTGTCACCAGCACAAATTCTAAATGAGCAAACGGTGCTGGGCTGTCCTTTAATCTCTTCTTGGTTTCATAGCTTAGCCATGCACTCCTGACAACTCCCTGTATTGGCTGGTCACTTCTTTTGGAGACTGTGGCAACAATGGCTGAGGATGTAAACATTATTCAAGTAATTTTCTTGCTGTGTTTACACCAAAACAACAGGGGTGCTCGGTAGATCAGTGCCTGCTATGTCACCATTCCACACCTCCCCTAAAGAACTGAGAAATTTTCTGTTTGATATCAGATCTGTCCGTACCTCAAGAGAAAAATCACCCTTTTTTAGCAACTTAAAACTCAATTTTTCCAACAGAGCTTATCTGCAGCAAGCTGACAGAATGTTGAGCTCCAGCAAGCAACCTGGCTCCTGTCATCAGTAACGTGTCCCCTAGCTGCATCCTTCTAAAGCCTTTTTCTCTGGGAAGCAAGCTCTAAATTGCAGTACATCTGAAATGAAATAATAGAGTCTTTGGGCTTATACTCCGAAGTGCTATTACAAGTGTAGGTACTGCAAAATATTTGCTTGATATATTGAAATAATGCTTTTCATGAGAGTTTATGTTGATTTCTTCCACTTCATTGCAATATCAGAAGGATCTCTTTTCATTAGTTTTATAACAATAGCTATATTACTCCACATTTTTATTAGCTATAAAATTGGCATAAAATTAAAGATGTTTACAGTTTCAACACACAGAAAATGGAAATGAAATCTTGAAATTAGCACAAAGAAATGTAATGAAATCTAGCTAGTTACTGTTTGTAAAACATGTAGGTTTGCAACAAGAAAGTAGCGCAGGAAAGCAGTGAATCATGAAGGTGAAGCATAGCTAGATATAATGCATGCAGCATTATAATTATCTGAAAAACAGTCAAACCAAGGACACTAACAATTTGCCACAATAGTTTGTCTTTTAGAAGCACTGAAAGCAGAATTTAACTTAAAGAAAGAAAAATAAATCTTCCTAAAGATGGGCCTGCAACTCTGGTCAGATTCTCACAGCATGCTTAAATTAATCATCTGGCCATAACCCAAACCACTGTGACTGGAGATTTACAGAAACATGGCATAGTTGTTCTTTTTCCTTGCCTAAACTGTGATAATTTGGTGTTGAAAAAATGCCTCTCACTGTGTCTTAAAGTCCATTGCTATAATGATTGATGATTGCAAAATTGTTGATTGCAACATCTCAAATGTTTTATGTTTAGTTTTAAATGTCTCTGAACTAAAGGGCAAAAGAAAGTTTTCTGTGATCTCATGCAATCATGCCTTAGATCTGTGACAAGATGTCCCCAGACTGTGACACAAAGGAACTTGCACAGTGCTGGACAGGACAGCCTGGAGAGGCAATCCCACATGTCAGGGAGCATCCGGGCTCTCGGAAGCACCAGGCCTTTGTCAATGGCACCGAAACATCTGAGGCTATGCTGTTCCTGTACAAACATCTGTGATTGTATTAGGATCAAGTGGTGCTCACAGGGTTCTGCACAGGGGTTGACTGCAGCATGGCTGTGCTTTTCCAGCTGTGCCTGGGCGGGTAGATCCCAATTCCGAGGGAGAAAAGCGGCTGCAGTCAGAGTTGCCTGCAAAGACCCCAAAGCATCGTGGTTTGTCACAAGGACAAATGCACCCTCTGGAATCCCTCTGATGCTGATTAAGCATTGCTTAATCCAAAAGAAACTATTCCTAAGTTTAAAGAAACTTTTGCCTTTTTTTCTTTGCTTTTGATGCTTCAGATGGAGATGATTTTGTTCAACTATCTGCATCAATTATGCAGTGAGACAGAAGGAAAATAAGCCTAGAAGGGACTTGCTGAATTATCTCTTTGTCTTCCTGCTAAGGAAGACCCTTTCCCACACATTACATAGAGGATTGCTCGGCTAGTTTAGATTGTTTGGAAGGTTAGGCCCAGGCCGGAATCAACAGCAGATGACAGCAGCTATCCCAAAAACCCCCCGTGTTTCCTTTACAAACTCCTCACTTCTGGAAGAAGATTTAAGATTTGGAATTTAACTAGAATGTTACTTATCCTATCTAAGTGACTTATGTGAAGTCAGAGGTGCTGCATTTACAATTGTATCTTCAAAACAATTGTATTTTGAAAAGCAGAGATAAGCTGATGCTTGTCTGAAAGTTCTGGATGTTTTCTGCTATTTTACTTAGGAATCCAATATTTTTTATAAAATCTGGTTGACAGAAAAGACAGAGCTGGCTTTTTAATACCAACACTGAAAGAATACACTGCAGGATTATGATCTAAATTTATTTCTTGACATCCATTTTATTTAGGGAATGATATATATCTAGCCCACTCAGCACCTGCTGTCTTCAGACACACCAGCCATTTATGTCACTTATTTAGGGTTCCCCCTTAGGGTCTGGAGAGCAGTTCTTCCATTTTAGAATCCCCTTCTGCCATCATTCAGTTTTTATCAGTTTCTCACCCCAAAGTCCTACCACAGCCAATTGTGCTGGACAGGTCAAGAAATAAGGAGCAGGCTGCTTTCTGTGCTGGTAAGGCATCCCAGGGAGTTCTAGCTCTGCAATTCAGGCTCTGGAAATGCATCATTCCTTTCATTTAATCACGTTGCTGTTTGTTTGATGAAGTGTTCAAAATTCAGTGGCACCAGCAGACCAACAGGCTTTAGTATATTATATTCTTTGTGAAGGTGTTCATGAACTTGCACACAAAGCCTTTGGAAGTCAAGTTCAAAACAAAACAAGGACCATATCCCTTTTCTTTATGGAATTTTAGGGGGAAAGTCTTCCAATTTTAAATGGAAATGCATTTTACCCAAAATATTTTCATTAACAAAGCAGTAACCATTCCTAGGAACTACAGCAATTTAATAAGAACAGCTTTTTGCAAAGGACCTGGGTGACACTGCTCCATTCATTAAGAGCCACAGGATCTGAGAATGTTTCCTGCTCCTTGGCCATGATGCTGCCAGCTCCCAACTCTACCATCTACAACCAGAGCCACTGGTTTGGGTGATAAACTCTTCCTGTGGGCTTGTGCTGCAGACATGCAGCTTCGGGGTGAGTGCGCGCGGTGCCTCAGCTCCTGCTTCTGCTCTAGAGGGGCGTTAGTGAGTGGTAAATGCCTGGGGTCAGGGGACAACAGCAGCACACTCAGGGCACAGATTGCTATCCTGAAATGTGCTAATAACACAAAGCGGTGCTGTTGTGACTACAGGTAACTTAAGAACATAATTTTGGATTTTTCACGGAGTTGCAAATAGTGGTAATTGCTTTCAAAATGGTTCCTAACAGAGATATGTCTCTGAAAATGGTATCTTAATGACTATTACTCTACCTGTAGGAAAAAAAGGGGCTGTGATCTGCATCAGAGAAGTGCTAAGGGCAGATCTGCCATCAACTCCCTGTGACTGTTGTGCTCAGCAGGCATGTACAGCTGCTGATCCTCAACCAGCTCAGAGTTCTTCTAGCATATTTTTAGATGAGCAGGATGCATAACTTTAAAAATAAAACATTTGCCAGACCACACATCATTTCATTTTTGCAGCCCTTATTTTTAATAAACTATTACTTCTTCCACAACACTGTAATATTTTCCACAACACCACTTTTCCAAAGCATTGTCCAAGCCTCCTCTGGGCTCTGCAGCAGCCAGTACTGAAATTCTCACATGATTTATTTTCCCAGGCACCTTTAGTTCTCTTGTGGATATTAAAAGAGCAAGAGTTTTAAATACAACCATACATAAAATAAAGTATTTTTGACAATTACAGGAAAGTCCTATTTGTATTTCTTACACGTGATTAATCATCTTTATGATGATATGAATTATGAAGACAATATAATTGTCTGTGTTCTCTCACACAAGGATATGTCTGATTTGCCTTTGATTTTCTACTGAATCCATTCTGCAGTGGGTTTTCAAATAGTAATGATACAAAAATCTGAATTTGATTTGGTTTCTGGGAAGGTCTTCCCATCAAAGATTGACCACATTATGTGGCTCTTTTTCTTCTACTCTGTGGGTAGAAGGATATACAAAGCAAAAATGAAAATACAGATTGTAGCCATGATATTATGAAAAATCCTTTGCTGGGATTTTTCCTCTCCTGAGAAGCTGAGGAGCCTCAGAAGAGAAATGTAGACAATTACTATCTGCTGCTGTGGAATGCAACAGGTGCATCCATGATTGGTCCATGTGGATTGTTTTCCATTGATGACCAATCACAGCCACCTGTGCCAAGGCTGTGAGCAGTCACAGGATTTTGTTATTCTATTCTGTTCTGTTCTTGTTGAGCCTTCTGATCTCTCTGTTCTTTAGTATAGTTTTAATGTAGTATTTTAATATAATATTTAACATAATAAATCAGCCTTCTGAAATGGAGTCAAGCCTCGTGTCTCCACACACAGAGAGTCAGCGACAACAGATTATGAAAGTACTATGATGGGTCAGCTATTTGAACTGTAAACTTTAATTTTATATATTTTTAATCTGTATTTATAGGCCAGAAAACCTAGTTCTTGTTTTCAATAAAGCATTAAAAATAACTTTAACATTTAAAACTTTAAAGGAGTGTCAAGTATGGCAATTAAAAGTAAAATTTTTATATGTTTAATGTCCAGAATTAGACTTTTTTATTATTTTTCTCCCTTAAATCCTAATTTCCAGAGTTTATAAAAACCTGTATGCACCATTTATTCCAGGTATGTACAAAATTTTTGAACACTGCGTAAGGAAGCTCCACATAAGTTTGGAGGAAGCTGACAATGTTTTGTCACCAAGGTCTGGATTATTTTATTTGGGAATGTCATGTAAAGTCCTAATTATGTAAGATTAACTTCTGCTTGTGGAGGTTCTGAGTAACAAAAAAAGCACTTCAGTGACTGTATTTGGGTTTGGTGGCTGAGGATGTATACATTTTAGTAATACTCACAGATGCATAAAAATGTTGGTCACAAGGAACCTCTGGATATTGAGTCCTCCTCCCTGCCACTCAGAGCCAGCCATGACTGTGTTTGATGAAGACAATACAGCACTTCCTCCTAGAAAAGACAAGAACATCTGAAGTTTTGGCCAGGGTGCTTCTCCCTGTCGTGGGCTGAGATCAGCTTCTCTGTGTGAGTTCAACATGGCACCACAAACCAGGACAGGAGATGGTTCCACCAGACTGGACTCTGAGACTGACTGCAGTGCTCAGGCTCCATATGTTTGTCAGTTTTATTTCAAATAAATATTTGTCCATTTTTAAGGCCAAGAGATCATCCTGTAGAAAGATTAGACTCTCAGCATAGATTCTTACTGTAAGCTCATAATCTGGGGCAAGACAGATATTTTAGAGAACACTCCAAGTTCTGAAGACTCAACTGTACAGGGGTTAATTCACCTCATTATACAAACAGTACCTCCAAGTTTTATTCTAAAGTCTTCTGGCTTTTGCTTTTCAACACTGCATTTTGCTAAAAATGTGTTTGCTGGAGAAATCCACCATAAGATTTTCATGTTTATGCCCTGACAGTACCAGACAGCAAGATTGCATTTTATGTGCCTTATCTTATGGTCACAGTCCTATTTAAAGTAGAGATCTGTCTGATTTTGGTTTGTTAGAAAAATGTCCCTCTATCAGATATGTTATCACATAGATCCCCTGCAATCATATGAGCACCCACATGTGCATGTGCACAGTCACAAACACAGAAGTATTTGATTTCTTGGAATAATTTATGACTTTTGAGGACAGGTTTTTATCATATTGCAATGTCAAATTTCATATTTTATCATTCATGAAAATATAGACACAAACCACAATAACAGAACAACCAGCAATCACACAGGAGCACTTTTTAAAAAAATTCTGTTACCTTTTCTGGCCCAATGCACAATTATAGATCAGTTTTAACGGTGCTGACTCAAGTAATTTTCATCTTAGAAGTCAGGTTAATATCCAAATAATTTAAACTAGTATTTTGCTGAAGGAAGAATCAACCAACTTGTCTAGCTCTCACTAAAGGAGCCCAGTGGAAATGTTAATTTCAAAACCAGGAATTTTAGGTCTATGTGTATCTTACACCTCCCATCAGGAGCTGTTATAATGTGGACACAGGGGAGCTGGGTAACAAATGGGAATGTAATCCACATGCTGCATCACCAGCAAAGCCTATTCTCTATGTCATTGCTGCTAAATCTACTTCCTTCAACACTTTCTTGCTTGTATCAAAAATTGTATGGCCAGCAGGACCAGGACAGTAATTGTCCCCCTGTACTCAGCACTGGTGAGGCCCAAATTTGAGTCCTGTGTCCAGTTCTGGGCCCCTCACTACAAGAAAGGCATTGAGGTGCTGGAGAGTGTCCAGAGAAGGGCAATGGAGCTGGTGAAGGGTCTGACACAAGTCCTGTGAGGAGCACTGAGGGAGCTGAGTTGTTTAGCCAGCAGAAAAGGAGTGACCTTGACTCTACAACCACCCAAAAGGAGGTTAGAGCAAGATGGGGGTCAGCCTCTTCTCCCAGGCAATCAGTGAAAGGATGAGAGGAAATGGCCACGTACTGCTCCAGGGGAGATTCAGGCTGGGCATCAGGAGGAATTTCTTCACTGAAAGGCTGGTTAAACACTGGAACAGGCTGCCCAAGGAGCTGTGGAATCACCATGTCTGGAGGTGTTTAAGAAATGACTGAATGTGGCACTGAGTGCAGTGGCCTGGTGATTGGTCAAAGGTTGGATTCCATAACCTTGGAGGTCTTTTTCAGCCTTAACAATACTGTGACTTTATGATTCTATTCAATAATGTCTCCCAGACATGAATGAAATACCACATTGGCTTCATGCCTTTTATTTAGATATATGCAGATACTAAGGAATAAGTTGGATAGTGTAAGATACATCTTAACAACATAATAACAGGTATCTCCCTTATTGGCTCAACATTTTGTAATGATTGCTCTGCTAAAAGGGAAGGTGGCTTTCCAGCTGGGTCATACTTTATAAAGAATTCTTGAACACTTCTACAAAAGTTATATTACAAAGGTCAATCCATCCTCAATATATTTCTAAGGAGGGTTTTTTTAGGAATTTTAACCTAAGTTAAAGGTCTAACTCCTAGCTTTATTTTAACAGGAGGAAAAAAAGTCTCCTACCAGTGTGGAAAATTTCATCTTCAGTAGTGAATATAGTGTTTATGATGCTCTCTGTATTTCCTTAAAATGTAAAAGACAAACAGCTCCTATAGGATGGTAAAAAACTAGAGGACATAATCAGCCTGGCATTCTGAAGCAAACAGTTGATGGATTGAGCTGAGGTGTGAAATATGCTCTAACAGAAAGAAAGCCAAAAGATTTCCAAACAGTTCTTGTGGTTAGATATTCCTGTAAATGAGTGTTTTAGTTTGGATGAGTAATGGATTTGTAATAAGATATTATTGTAGGCTGCATTACATTTAGTTTTAGGCTTTTTTATGGCATAAAAAATAATGTTTTGGTGTGTGATCCTTTGCATTAGCTGCTTGGCATGATCATTAGCATAAAATCAGCAAGTGGATAAAGACCACGGAGGTTTAAATTATGCAGAGATAGTCCTTAGCTTGTTCTTAGCTAAGTTCTTAGCTTAGTCTTATTTGCATCTTCTCTTTTTTTAATCAGCACATGCGGATTTTCTTCCATAAATTAAAACAAAATCTGAAATTGTGTCTGGACATAAATTTCTCATCATTTCTTGAGATGCAAAACCATGATGGCAGAATGGGGCATCCAGTAGAAAGATGATACCAGGAGTTAATAATCTTAATTACATTTTATTCTGATGTTTCATTTCTCAAACTGCACTTCCCAGTGATTAGATTTTATTATGCCTTTATGGAAAGGTCAAAAGCTCACAGCCTCAAATAGCTGCTCAGTGTTTAAATCTCTATCCATGGTAATCTTCTCTTCTAAATTTGTAACTAATTCCTTGCATGTAATGGAACTTGCCTTGTAGTTTTTACTCCATTTTATTGTATTTTTATCTTTTTCCCAAAGTTCCAATTTCCTTCTGAAATGTAACTTTTTCACTTGGACATAATGTTTTACTCTCAGCATACTCTCATTATAGGTGCAGCCACTTCTCTGCCATGGTTCTTATCTCCAAGATGTTTGCAAATGCCTGTGGAAGATTTGCTTTCTTGTCTTTGTAGCTCCTCTGAGCATTCACCTCGAGGCAATTACCACAGATTACTAAATATGCCTCTGTGTGACTGCTTGCCAAGACAGTCTCCCATTCTCAAAGGAGAACTTGCAATTTTGTTCCATGTGTATTATTTTAAATTTAGTTTTATTAAAATACATTGTGCTCGTCATGACAACCTAATTAAGCCATTCAGCTCAGAGCACAGGCAACTTTTCTACCTTATTCACTACCCTGGTCAGTTTCTCTGTCATCTGCACATGTGATTAACACAGATGCAATGTCAGTGTCTAGAATGATCTTTCATCAGATGGAAGCACTCTGTAGTGAGCAGACTAAAATAAGCCAGCCTTTTTTTGTATGTTCCTAATTATAACAACTGTATTTTGTATCTGAGGGACCCAGGCTTCAATCCTTTACATACTAATTCCAGGTAGTGCAAGCTTTTTAAATAAATCATGATGTAGTTCTAAGTTAATATTGTAATTTCAGATAAAACCCAGCCTTTTGGGAAATGAACTTTCCTATAACTGTTTTGTAGCTGGGAACAAATGGGGATTGATATCACCTTATCCAGCTTCCTCCTTCACTTCCTACTATAAAGGTACAAGGGGAGTATCCTGGCTCAATAGTGGGTCAGGTGTTTGCCATATTCATTTCTTCATGCTGAAGAATGTGTCCTGTCTGAAGTGACCAACCTCAGAATTGAGGAATTCCTCAATTGTTCTGGTCTGGCAGTGTTCAAAAACACATATATAGTTCCAGTCATTTACTAGAATTTAGTTTTGCATCCTAATTAGATATTGCTTTAAAATGTGGCAAGAAGTATCAGATATGCACATGTGTTGTATTATATTACTTCAGCAGTGAAAACTGATAAATACTGCAGCTGCAGGCCTCAGCATGCTAGGTGTTAAAAAAAAAGAAAACAGAAGTTGTAGTCTTTGTCTAAAGGGATGTATATAGCCCCAAAACACAGTATCTGTCCTTTTGTTCCACTTATGTTTTCTAGTACTCTCAGCTATTCATAATATTTCTCATTAGTAATCTTGCACTTTAATGCATCAGGGTAATTACATGTGAAACTATCCAACAAAATGCAAGACATCAACTTCACTGAAGACAAAGGATTTGGTATTCTGTAGTGCACAACATGCTCTGGCCAATTCTGAAAGCCTCTGAGGTGCATTGTTTCCAGTGTCTACTCAGGACTTCCAGCATCTCTGAAGAAGTCCTTGAACCCTGCCAGGTGGAGCTCAATAAATAGCTAGCAGTATATTAATTAAAGCACCCTGAGAGTGAGAAAGTCTTGGCACAACATGAACAAACAAGAGCCAAGTACTCACCTAAGGTAAATGGCTACGTTCCCGTCAAGTACAATTATGCCAATTTCTACCATTTCAAGATTTATCTATAAGTGCTCCTACACCCATATAGATGCAGAGCTGTATTCAATCTGAGCAGTGCAGTCAGACACAGACATCCAAGGCAGTTTGCAGCAGCAGCAGCAGCAGAGAGCAGCCCCCTGCAGCAGCTGCTGTCTCCAGCTCTGGGAGGGAATCTGCAGGACACACCACCATGGCAGTCAGGCACAGACCTCTGCTGCTTTCAGGTACATCACTGTGATTTCCAAGTTTTCAGGCAGACTTGGGAAACAGAGAAATAGAGTTTAAAAGGCTACTTGTATTTTTTTTTCTAAATAATGTTAGGTGAACAGAGTTATGCTGTCAATTAAAACAGTCAGAAGGTCTGTCAGCCTTACAGAAGCTGAAGTATCTGAGTGCTGCCTTCTTCTTGGCCCAGTACAGGCATAAATACTTAATATTCATGAGAAAGATCATTATAAAAATATTTGGCTTGAAGTCTTGAATGTTAGTAGCTTCTCCTGAAGTCCTTGCTTCCTTAAATGCAGTCAGACCTAAGAGATTAATTGGGAAAAAATGCAGTGGAACAGGTAGGGTTATCTTAAAGCAACATCAGAGCAGGAAAATTAGAGATTAATGCTAGCTGTTACCTTTGACTTGGAGAACAAATTAGGTGACCTGAGCTACTAGAACATTTGTCAAAGCTAACTGTCAAGTGATCTTTTTAACTACACACCTGTCCTGTTAAATACAGTAATCTTTTATGTTGTGGGTAATATGGCTCAGCAACACAGCTAACAAAGGGGCACTGACATGTTAAAATTGTGCTGCTCTCTGGCTCTTTTAATGTATTTTTACACTGGCTGCTCTGGCAGTAGAGGTGGTATGGGTATGGACCTCAGCATCAGCAGAATCTGCTCCAAGGGCTAATGAGGCTGGGGGAGAATCCAGGCTTTGGGCTGATGTTCTGGAAGCAAATGCAGCACAGTGGTACATATAAGGTAATGTCAGGGCTTTGGTGGGTTGGGAAGCTGTGATCCATGAGTAGTCTGCCCTCCAATCCCCTTGCTGAACCAAGCTTCTCCTCCAGCGTGGGTTGTAACAGCCCTGCTGCCTGTGGCTCTTTGCTAACCCCACACTGTTTGTGTTTAGTTAGCTGTGAAAAGGGACCAAGAGAATAGTTTCTCCTTTGCAAGGTGTTAATGTCAGTCTCCCACACACATCCACTTTGAGGCAAAACTAAATTTCCTTTTAAAGGCTCCTCAACTTAAAGGCGAACAATGTGAATCACTGTTTCACCCAGAGTAGGTGTAATCTCTTTTCACTTGACTTACATGACAGCAACCAAACTCAGGTATCACTAATATCTTCTTGCTCTTCTTTCTATTCAAGTTTAAAAGTTTTATGAAGGCTTTGCTATAAGTTTGAAGCAAGAAGCTGATCTATGAAAGCATTTTGTTAGTTTCCCTTCAGCTGCTACAGCTAACAAAACCTGAATATCGATGGAGTTGTTCAAGCAAAACACGTGTCTTTCAAAAACATGTCTTGGTCTGGGGAGATAGTTTAAATCTGCTGGAAAGAGAATTATTGCTGTGGTACAAAAAAAAACCTCCAGCAGCAAGGTTTGTGATTTTAATTTCAAAGGCATGTCCTTTCAGGTACAGACTGAGTTCTACTAGCCATTAAGGTTTAATGATAAAATTAATACACCCTTAAAGTTTAATAAATCCTATATATGAATACATCTGTGTTCAAGGTTTATTAGAGGCTGTCAGTATAAACATTAAGTGCTGTTAAAAAATTAATGTTATTATGTTTCAGTAGACATTTAAAAAGGGAAAAACACTCATAGAGACAGACAAGAGTAAGAGTTGAATAGGTCAAGATTTCAACTACTGTAAGTACCATTGCTCTATGTACTATAGGGGAGAGATAGCAACACACACTTGTTGAAAATCTGGCCTTATATTAAAATTACAGAATCCATTAAATGGGTACATCATTAGGTTGGACGTCTGGAAGAATTCCTTTACTGAAAGGGTTGTTAAACATTGAAACAGACTGCCCAGAGAGGCGGCCGAATCCCCCTCCCTTGAAGTGCTCCAGAAACAGCTGCATATGGGAGTTAGAGCTGTAGTTTAGTTGACAAGGTGGAGATCAGTCAAAGGTTGGACTCAATGATCTTGGAGGTCTTTTCCAACCTAAATGATTCTGTGATTCTGTGATCATCAGACTCAAGAGGCAGTGGTATACAGGGTGAGGCAAGTGACAGACCTTTTTTGTTCCCTCCACTTGCAATCTACCTTAGATCTCACCACTCTGAACAAGAATTATTTTGTTTTTCCTACAACGAAAGAGATTTTTTTTTCTTCCCTTCCCCCCACCCTGGTAAAAACCTCAAGTAAACAAATCTATCTTGGTTTTATCCTAAAATGCTTGAATGAAGTCACCTCTTGCTATAAAGTTCAATGCTAGCCTTGAGGTACAGGAAGGTAAAAGTTCTATTTGACACTATATTTTAGAGCAGGACAATAATGCATCCTGGTTCCCTTGCTTTAAAACAGACATACTTTTGGTAGTAGAGACATACCACAGTCTGAAAGCAAATCCCACAGCAAACGGACCTTTTGTTATGGCTTGTGAGAATGTATAGCACTTCCTAATTTGAGGAAGAAAATAATAAAAACGTGGATGAATGCCCATCCAATTCTATGTTTGTTTGAAAAATCTAGATGTTTTAAAAAAACAAAAATCTAGTGTTTTAAAAGACAAGCTCTTAATTGGCATGTTTCTCAATAATTTAAGAGGAAGGTTAAATGCATGATAAAATGTATAAGAGGATGGGATTTTCTTCTGTTTTTTTTTACCTTTAAGCTACCAGGAAAGCTAATTTTCTTATAACTTTGCTTGAGGAGCCATTGGAGACCTCACATGTTCACTTTGAACCTTTTCTACCCTGAAGAAAGACAGAGAGATAAATTTTCTCCTGAGTATTTTTCAGTAATCAAGTTAAAAGTCAAAATCAAACAGTGCGAGACTCACCTTCCCTCTCATTACTGACGATTTATTTGCATAGATTTTTCTGCTGCCATAATTTCCTCCTCTTCTTTGTCCAGAAATCTGGAAACTCTGAGGAGTCACCTGGGAAAGAGTGATAAGAGATGAATTGTCACTATGACACAAATGTACAGATCCAGAGGTAAATATGTCATCTGATATTTACGCTTAAAGACAAAGAAAAAGAACATAAACCAAACTTTCACCTCCTCCTTTCATAATGCATTATTAGTAACAGTACCTTTCTTCTGTAGGGTTCTCACATGTGCCCTTCATTATTCTGAAAGAGTAGCACAACATTAGCTTGATTTATCATTGACACTGCTCTCTGGCCTTAAAAAATGTTGTCTTTTAATCCACCCCACTGCAAAAAAATGCTGAATAAACTTCTAAAAGGTGGGTGAAATAGTTGCCATAGCCTGAAGGCAGCAACAATGTAAATGCTAACAAGTTATTCTGGTTTTACATGTCTGTTCACCTTTATACAGATTCTACCACCTCTGCGTCTCATACTGCATGTGTTAGTGCTTGGGAAGTTCTTTTGGGCCCTATAAACAATCCCATAATACTCTTGAATGTAAACTGAAATAGTTTCCTCTAATTCTCTGATGCCTATTTAATAAGCATATTCTTGCTCTGCACATTTATGGAGTGCCCAGCTTTGCCACCCATACACATTCTCCCATTTTATGACCTTATTCTTTTTCTTAATTCAGCACAATAGCGTGGATTGTGACAATTGCTTATTCAGTTTTAGAGAAAGTAAAAACACAATATCCTTCTCTAAGACCAGCCCACATCTTGAATCCATATGTTTGAGTGTGTAAGAAAACTGGATCTGATGCCC
The DNA here is from genome assembly GCF_017590135.1 of Pyrgilauda ruficollis. Taxonomy (NCBI): domain Eukaryota; kingdom Metazoa; phylum Chordata; class Aves; order Passeriformes; family Passeridae; genus Pyrgilauda; species Pyrgilauda ruficollis. Next base: position 5,437,142 of record NW_024524266.1, read on the forward strand.
CCACCATGAACAAATTAAGGAAGAATTGTGATAGGAAGAGCAAGGAGCAATGCAGTGTATAACTGTACCCTTTAGAGTGGCTTAATCAATGCAAAATTCAGAGAAAAAATGCTCTGTTTCATTGTGACCTGATGGGTAGTACATTACCCTCTTGTCCAGTTCAAGTCAGAATACTCTTATTTAAGGCTGACAAATAAATTTACAATCCAGGCCATTTAGTTCACAACCTGTTGGAGTAAGAAACCTCCCAGAAGTAAGAAAAGCTTTCTGTGAGCTGAAGTACATTTTCACCAAAGCCTCTGGATCTCAACTGGTTGTTACTGAAGTAAAAGCCACAACATCTGCTGCTGTCAGCACCCTGAGGTTTCACCCAGAAGTGAGAAGCCCAGTACCAGCTGCTTGCCACAGCCAAACCCCTTTGTGCCCAACACCCAGGCACCCTGAGGGCTTCCCCCAGAGCCACCCAGCTCCAGGCAGGTCCTGCTGTCCAGAGCAGCTGTGGCAGTGCTACCAAAATATTTTCCATTTTTTTTCAGAGGCTAATCAAGTAACAAGCAGATGACAAATTATTCTGGTGCGAAAGGTTGCAGAGAACAGTAACATCAGGGTCTTGCTGTTAGTCATGGTAGCTGCCTGAAAGCCACCAGGGGATCTGAGCTGTTGCAGCTTGCACACAGGTGAGGACAGGCTGGAAAAGGGACGTTTAGAAGTTTAATCAAATGACATATTCATCCAGGCAGCTGTGGCCATGCTGGACCCAAAATCTCCACAGAAACCACTTGTTAATGATCCAACACTAGATTTTAGCATGGGAAGGGACAGATTGCAATTAGAAACATTGAACCTGTTCTTGATCTCTCTCTGCAAAGCAAGAGAGCAGTTCTAGGGGCTGCAATGGCTGGAGAGGGAGGAGCTGGCACTGGAAGATGTGGCTGGTCCCAACCAAGGCTTCATAGGCTCAGGAATGAAAAATAACAAGGGAAAGAACAGGTTTCATGTTAACACAGTAACTGGAATTTGAGCCTGAAAATTTTCAGTGGTTATTTTTCTTTCTATTTTTACAAAATTTATAATGCAAATACAACTGTGTTTTTGTATGCTGTGCCTTTCAGCTCTATTTATAATTTGACCACCATTTTCAATCCTGGCTGATTAATATTAGTCCATTAAAATCATGCTCAGATTTCTAAAGAAACATTCTCCTTTTTTATTGTTATTGGAAATGGTGAACTTTTGCCTTGCCCTATGGCATGTGTAGGATGACTTTGCCTTTCGGCAGACTCTTAAGGCAAAGTAAAACACTTTCCCATCACATAAGAATCTCAGAAATTAGGCTCTTGAGGATATCCTGTTGGAATAGAGCTGCTGCTCTTGTCCTGTCTCAGTGCTCCAGCAGAGTCAGCCTGTGAACTCATGGACTCCCAGCAGTTTGGGTGGAAAGGGGATCATCTGTCCCAGCCCTTGTGCAGAATGGGGCCCAGAGCAAAGCTGGGACAATGCTTCCTCCTCCTCCTCCTCCTCCTTCCCATCAGGTGTTTGCAGGGAGCCATAGGGTCTCCCCTTCTCTGGGCTGAACCAGTGCTGCGCCCCCATCCTCTCTTCGAGCAGGGTGGACTCCAGCCCCTAGGATGCACCTGTGGACCTGCTGCCATCCCATCCACTCTCTCCTGTCCATCTGGCTTCTGCTGCAGGGGCTTCTTCCAGCCCTGGGACAGCAGCTGCCTGCCAGCACACTGACCCATCACTCCATTCCTATCCACTTCATCCCACAGCAGCTCAGTCTCCTTGTCTGTTCCACATGCAGGGAGATCAGAAGTGCCACTAAAATCCAAATCATCTTTGCTGAGGACTAAAAGATCCCATCCACATAAGTGAGCTGACTATGCTTCTATAAATTGTTCCCAGATGTTTGCTCATGCCATCCGCTTCCACAGTGACTGCCTACAGACCCACACCACACACACACCCTGCTTTCATCTGAGTGATTCACCATCAGAATGTCCTGACCAACACCATGTTCTAACAATGGTCAGAAAAACATCATTGTATGCATTTGTCACTTTCTCTGTAAGATAATACCCTCACCTTAGTTAAGCTGGATGAGAAGGATGAATGAATTATTAATCTGGGCAATGTTCAGAGCTGGGGGAGGGGAGAAGCACCAACATTTATAAATTATCTTATGAATACAATATAAATTATTCAGCAGCTATACATCCTTCTCACAAAGGAAATCAAATATTTTTTGGCTGTAGTAGGCTTGCAGACTCCTAAACAGAGAAAGAAAGAAAGATAAATCTTAAAACATAAATGAAAACAAAAAATGAAGGTAACCCTGATTTTAAAGACCTCATTGGCAAAGTATACTTCTGTCACATTTACCTGTGACTTTGTCCACCATTTTAGGGGGAAAAAAGTACTTCTTTTCTTAAGATAAACACTTGTGAAGCTCTAGTTTTACTTGGGTAAGTTCATTTAATTATATTTGTTTATTGCCTTTTTGTGTGTGTGTGTGTGTTTTGTAATGAAATCTCATACATTCTGTAATATGCCACCTTTCATTAATTAGAACAAAACCCCTTTAAGATTAAAATTGTATTCCTGCCTGTGGTAATTTTACCATGAGTTTAACAAAGCCAGAACTCAACCCTAAAATTTCAGAAATTGGGGGAATGACTATACACAGAATTTTGAACCCATTGGACTTATTGTTTTCCTTTTTGAGCTCACGCTCTTTCACAGCTGTAAAGGCTTGTGGTTTAAAACAGAAAGGCAGCTTGTGTGAGTTAGGCAAGTGAGGTCTTTCTGACTAAATTGAAGATTTTTTTTCTTTCTTTCTTTCTTTATAAACCCTAGGGGGGGAAAAAATCCCCCAAACATTTCTTTCTACTTTATTTGTTGCTGCAGTAGCTCCCACTCATTGGTGTACTTCTGCAAAGGAATTGTTCTGCCAAATGCAAGTAAAATGTACTGAAAGTACTTAACTGATCTGTTGATGGGTGATGTAAATACTCTCTTTAAAGGGGTACTAATTGTAGAGATAATTATAAGCATTTTAAGGGACTCTTTTTTCATTGACAGCATCGCTCAATATTAGCAACCCATTTAATGAGCAATAGAATCCTGCAAAGGAAATGCTTACATTCACTGCAAAATAAAAAAGTGCAAAAATCAGTTTACTGGGTGGAAAAGCAAATTAGGTACCACCTACAAGATGTCCTTTTCTCTCTCATTCATTCTTTCATACTCTGGGACCATCTCCAGGCAAAACATCAAGCCTGAAACCTGTCCACACCTTCATAATAAAGATCTAAAATTTGCTTTGCATATTCTTCTGCAGAAAGAAAACAAGGGCAAGCCCCTTGGCTGCTGTAAATGGAAACAGCTCCATTGGCTGTAGCAGTGCTCTGCTGCACTGCACTTCTTTACTGGACATGCTTCCTATGATCTGAAGCATTTCTGGTGCAAGGAAAAGGGAAGGGAGAGCCTGGGACACCATTTCTCTTGGCTGTCTCTGAGAAGTAATTTTCCACCTTAGGAAAAATACATTGCTTTAATTACATTCATTAAGAACATGATATTTTAAACTATTTTATACTGTCATAAATTCTTGTACCTTACCCAAACTCAGTTTATTTTATCCCTTGTTTAAGGGAGGGCATACTGCTGCAGCTACATCAGGAAAGTTTTATTTAAAATGACAATAAGAAACCTAAACCTGTAACCATTTTAGTTCCCCATTCTAGTTAGTCTAGGCAAGAACTTGTTCACCTTTACTTGGACATACCTTTGAGGGATGAGTAGAATAACACTTTATCTGAGAGGGGCATTGTGTTGCTGCATGAGTTCAGGCCCTTGATGGCTGGTCACAAACACCTCCATGGCTGACCTCATGCTAACCTGCAGAGCAGGGGTTTAGTTTCAGAAGCACAGAACCATTAGAATTAAAAGGTGGGAAAAGACCTTCAAGGTCATAGAATCCAACCTTTGACTGACCACGACTTCGTCAACCAGACCATGGCACTGAGTACCATGTCCTGTCATTTCTTGAATACCTCCACAGATGGTGACTCCACCACTTCCCTGGGTAGCCCATTCCAATGATTAACAACTGTTTCTCTGAATAAATTCTTCCTGATGTCCAGTCTGAAAATCCCCTGGCACTTCTTAAGGCCATTTCCTTTTGTCCTGTTGCTGGTTGCCTTTATTTCAGAAATAAGAAGGGAAAATTGCTTCTCTACAATTTTTTCACTACATCTTCCAAGAAAAAACCAGAAACCTCAAGATAAAACTCATTTGCTACTCTCAAAAAGAAGGAAAAGCATTAAGAAATCATTGTTACTCTGTTCCTAGGTTTGGACTGAACACAGATTAATCCCAAGCTTTGAGTTCTGGTTACTTCTGAGAAGTAAAGAGTTCATGGCCACAACTGGATGGGTGTTAATGAGGATCCTAGTACAGCACTAAGCAAAGACATCTTGCAGCGCATCTGGAACAACACAGCTGTTCTCTTTGAACTGACAGGATGCAGCAAAGGACTGCCGGCACCTTGGTCCTGATGAATTCAGTGGGGTCTTTGTGAGGGTAAAGGCTAATGTGTGAGGTCCGAGGCATGTGGCTTTAAATGAAGCATGTTTGTATATCGTGTCTGTGTGTTTCTCCTGCAAATACATACACATAAAAACACACTTAAGTTGTGAGCCCTCACACGCTACTGGAAAATAAGTAATTTCAAGGGTTTGTTTTGGCTGATAAATCTGATGATTGCTTTGTTGGTTTACAGCAATTTGTAGACTTAGTAATAGAAGATAACACCAAAGTTAACAATCACCCCACCAGAAAGATTCAGGTAATTGGTGCCTTTGCAAGCCATCAGGAGGCTTCCATGGAAGCTCATCCTTATAGAACACAAGCTGGTTAGCTTCTCTTGGCACTGGGGAAATGGAAGAGGTAAAAAGTAATTATATTATTTTCAGTAACCACACTCCAGTTGCAAATGCTTACATGGCTCTGGCTTGCAGATAAGTCTTTCTAGCTGGACTACTCATTACTCTTACAAAAGTAAACATAAACACTGATGAGTGCAAACATAGACTGTTACAGAAATTCTGTGGTATCTGAAAATCTTGCAGCTGCTCCCAAGTAAGTCCAAGTTCATCTGGAGGGACTAGAATTTGTAGAACTGAGAGTCCAAAAGACTAAAAAAAAAAACCCTAGCCAGTGTTTTCTCTGTCTGGAAAGTACAGAACTATCGGCTTGAAAATTACAGGCTCTCTCATCTAATCTTGAAGCTGATTCTGTGAACACTTAGTGCTGAAATTAGACACCATTTTAGGTGGTATCTTTTTAACCAGATGGGATCCCTGTGTTGCAAAAATTCTTTGCATATTGGTTTCAGTATTTTTGCCTCGGGGTAATTTCAGTATCTTGCCCTTTATGTTCTAGTAGGGGAGCAAGGGAACAAATGTACAAATATGCCATGGTAAATATGTAAAGGCACTTCTTCTACTCTTACCACAGAGGGATTAATCTAAATTCATTAACATACAGACATGGAAAACTTGATTGAAAAACTAATTGAAAAAGAAATTGCAAATAGCATTACACTAGAAGTCTTGTAAAAGTCTTGGTTTTCCACATAACCTTTCTTTCAAAAGCATTTAATTTTTGATAATGTATAAATGTTTATATTCAATTAATTAAAAAAAAAAAGAAGAAGAAATGTAGTAATTTTAATAACTATAAATGCAAGTGTACTTTCAGTTCCACTTTTTTTTTATATTTATGAAAATTTTGGGCTCACCATGCATATCTCAGTTATGTTTTCTCTAGTCTTTCATGGTTGACAGAGTTAGAGATTTATTTTTGATAAGTTAGATAGCATTAGATGATTAGCAGCCTTAATTTTAAAAAAATCATAAAACCCACACGAAAACAAAAAAAGGTTAAACTGAACTTAAACCTTAAGCTTAGGGCTGACATGCTAATTCCATTCTAAAGGTAGATAAAGGAATATTTTGCAATGAGGAGTTTTATTTAAAGTATTTAAAATATTTGAAGTTGACTCAGTTTTTCATCCTTCATTGCAAAGTTTTAATTTAATGAAAATTAAACATTTAGAGACTTGAAAATAAAAGAACAAAAGATCCTAGTACAGAAAATACTAAACAATGTAATCAGTTATGTTCTTTTAATATTTCCCCTCTTAATCAAGAAAAAAGAAAGGAAAAAAGCCAACAGCCTACATAGAGCAAATTACACAGAAAAATCATAAGCAACTGCAGCCTGTGAAATATTGCCAGTCACAAATTTACCATGACACAATGTAGAGGAAGCTATAGTTTGAAGCCCAAGCTGTCAAATCTGAATTTGGAGTCTCAAAATGCGTAGTTAAACTTAGTGACATTAGGAAGATATCCAAGCGAGATGGCCAAGAGGCACCCAGGAACTGCCTCATTTCTATTTCCCCCCCTAACTTGTGTTTCTAATACAAACATCAAAGGAACTGCTGAAATCAGTGAGGAAAAACCCAGCACTGTAGGATTCAATGAAAAGGAGGGTCTGTGGTGGGAGAAGGAAGGAACTTGATTTGAGAGTAAGGAGAGTTGGCCTGGTGAAGAATGAAAGAATAGTTTTTTGTTGTAATGAAGGCTTGTACTGATTTATTGAACCTGTTTCTCCCTCACTGCTTAGTCTTTCAAATAATTTTCTGTGTTACTAGGAACTGCAACAGTAAAAAAAACAGTAGTTATAAGGTATTGAAAATTAAGGGTCTTATTTTGTTCCCAAGGAAGTAGTGGCAAATCCACTTTTGGTTTCAAGAGGAAGAAGACAGAAACTAAAAATTGATTTTATACCTGAATGTCTTAGTTTCAATACTCAGTTTTTAAACATAGTTGGCCAAAGCATGGAATTAAGAAGTATATTTTCAAAAATTAAATATTAATTTTTATTTCATTTTGCATATCATAATACTGTATTTTAAACACCTCCTAGTACTTTATTTTTAATTTAATAATAAAAAATGAACAAACTCTCCTCTCCCTCTAGTTCATTTTCATTTGTGCCCATGTAGAGCACTGGCCTCATAAAGAGAGGCTCTGAAGTGTACCAGGTCAACTACAGCCATATAGAAATTAGGACTGAAAGGCAGGCCTGATTCATTGCCTGTGTAATAGTTTGGCTTACTGCTAGAGCAAAGGGTTTGGTGATTAACCTTGGCTTCTCCTCTTTCTTAAATAAGGCTCTAGGAAAAACTTCTGGAATATGGAAAAAACCCCTAAGCCAAAAACTTTAGAGAAAGTGTTTATTTTATATAAAGCTATTCCTGTTAGAAATAGAAACACAGTCCTCTTCACACACACCTGCAGAAGTAACACAGGTGCAAACTGGGGAGGCAAAGTAAAACTTCTTTGTTGTCAGGGTATTAACGACATGCTTCATGAAAATTTGTGTCAAATAACCAATATGTAAATATTTATCCACTCACACTTTGGCTTTTCAGAGGTCTGCACTTGAAGGTCTGCTAGAAAGCACCATTGTGATGGTTTGCTCTAAGCATATCATGTCATAACGTGGGCATTAGGACTTCTTGCTGCCTTTTGAGGCTCAGTAGTCGTGCTTGCTTTAAGATTCCAGTCAAAGGACATCCCCACCAGCTGTTTCACTGGTTGATTTCCTTAAAAACCTGCTACTTGCCTGTAACTTTGAGCTGTAGATCTGCCTATGTTTGTGGGATGGACTGAGAAGTTCCCTGATAGCTCTTGTCCCTCACGTTCCTTCTTCCAGAGGGTTGGTTACTTCACTGATAAGTTAAATGGATCACTTCTTTAAAAACAAGACAATCCTTTTGTCTTTATCAGACTCTTCTCTATAGTTCCTCCATCATCCTTCTTGAAGGGCAGATAATTGAATGGGACTACTTCAGCAGACATCACACCACCAGTGCCAAGCAGAGATCGTCCAGCCTCTGCTCTCCTTCCTGACACATCCATTTCTGTGTACCCTATATTACAGCAGCTCTTTGGGCCACGGCACCACACAAGTTAATTTTCTTCCAGCACTTACCATCACATATGTGAGTTTCTTCAGAATCCTTTTCCTCTCTATTCATTGTTCCCCAAAACGGGCAGCTTGCATCTAGAAATGATACAGCATACCTTGTGTGTTTCAGTAGCCATAGAGATTGTGTAAAGAAAAACTATTTTAGAATTCTTGAACCAAAAATTTTGCATTTGGCAAGGGAAGCAATCCATATGTCTTACATTTTGCAACAGTGAATCATGCTTTAAATCCTGAGTAATCCTAGTGAATTAAGTGAAACCTTTTAAAGTGTAAAATATTATAAAATGCAATGTCAATATAAACAGGGAACTGTCACAGGCTGCATCTACACCACTCTCAGTCTAAAACAGGAGTGCACTTCTGAAACTGATCTCCCGACTCTCTCCCCATGCTGAGCTTGGGGACGCAGACCAGAGCAGTTTCTGAGCATGAGAACTGCTTTCCCTTTGGGTGAAACCAACGCAACCAGTGCACCTGGAGAGCATGTCCAAGGTGCTCCTGTCAGGCAGCCTGCAGGACCAGCCTCTGCCTGGACAGCCCCAGGAGGCACCCAGATGCTGATGCTGGTGCAATGCAGACACTTGGTCCTTACATCCCTGTTTCATCCTGTCCACTGCCCACAGACAGGTCTGTGCCTTGTTTGTTTGCTCCTCTGCATGCACACTCCTCATGAGAGGGATTGGGCTCTCCCTCTCCCCTGGGGCTTGTCCTAATAAAGTCCCCCCTGGGGACCAAAGACCAGTATTAACAAGAATTCTTCAGGAAGATTAGGCCTTCCCAAGGGTAGACTCCTGGTTCCCACCTCACTTTAGTCACTTTGAGAACTGTGTGAGCAGAGCTGCTCCTGCTGCTGGCCTCAGAGGGTCAGATAATCCTCACAGGACCAGGGGAGACGTCTGACAGCACTTTCACAACACTCATACACCCCCAGAAACCCTGAACAGCTAGGGATGATGATGCATAGTTAGCACCTCTCACATCCATAGCACAGCCTCCTGCTGAGTCTGGCTTCTCTGCAGGAGAACTGATCCTGTTCACTCTCTAGGTGTTTCACTCTCTTGCAGCCAGCTCCTAGGTAGAGGAGCTTTTCCTTCTAAAATCTTTAATGGCAGGAAAAAAAGGTTTGAAATTATAAACTGTCCCAGACATTAATTCAGCACAGCTGGGGCCATGCAACACTGCATGGATGAGGAAAGACAAGAAAAGAGATCATCACCCCTCTCTTCTTTCTATTCCAGACTGGCAGGAGGCCAAACTGGCTCTAAGAGTAAATTAGAGCAACATAAAAAATCTCTGTTCCATCTGAGGATCCTAAGGGACCCATACCGCTAGCTCAGCCCTTCGTGTCAGCCCACTAAATAGATCAGAGGAGTGTAGGTTACATACATCAAAGTTTCTGATTTATTTTACCTTAAGTAATAACAAGTACGTGTTTAACATACTAAATATCTTCCATATAGTAGATAGGAGTGTTGCTGTAACTTACGTAGATTTTTGAAGGAATCACCAAATCTGTTCTTATTATCTTATAGAAAGAAGCAAAAACATATTTGGTGTGATGCCTACCTAACAGACAGTGCTCCTGAGCAGCAGATGTGCACTGGTTGTATAATGGCATGGGGAAGGAGCTATGAACAGTGCATCCCTCTTTGCAACCTCTGCAACAGAGTAACAGCACCAAAATTCTTTTCAGAGGTTATTAGATTGGATTGAATTCCTGTTAAAGCCTGAGGAATCTAAACATCTAATCTTCACATCTCAGTGGTGGATTAAAAATGATCACTAGAAAGTGCAGGTATTACAGGCCACATGAATCAATCTATAGAGAGAAATATGATAGAAAAAGGATCAGACCATGCTTCCTTTGCAAAATCAAAAAAGTTTTGACAGTTTTACCTTCCAGAAACTCTGAAACAAGGTCTTCCACTTTACTTTTTTATTTCTGATAATATCATTTTACACAAGAGGTCTACTTTCACAAGTGGTCATGATTTTTCAGTCCAATCCAAATATATCAATAAAGTAAAAAGTGAAGGAAAAAAACCAAACAGTGATGGTCTCAATTCCTGAAAATATCTTAGTCAATCAGAATTTCCTTCTAAAATTGAAACTCTTGGTATTAACAAGTGGCTAAATGAGAAACCATTTCTTGGTGCTGCGAAGCAGTTGCTCACATGAGTGACTCCATCAGAACATTTACCTGAAGAATATCAAATATTGTAAAGATGCTCACAAAATAGAAGTCAAAGCTTGCTGCTACAGAAGTGCTAATAGTGATAATAAGGTGCTAAAAGTCTTTACTTTCCCTCCACCGATAGTTTGGCAGGACACCTCATAATAGGAAAGCTTGGGTTTAACATATTTGTAAGTGTGACAGAGCAAGGGCCTACCATGTCACATTTCCATGTATAGAATATCTTCCTCCTGCAATGTGAGAATGGCATAGTGCCCCTCTGTCTCAGTAGTGTGGGGATATCTATTCAAGTTCAGTTTTCACTACTGTACCTAAAGTTTGCATAGGAATTTGTCTTAAAAACTTAAATTAGCAGATACTTTTTTTTTTCCAGTCCATAACAGAAGCAAATAATTAATCTGCATTTCAGGAGTTTTTTGTTTTTTTTTTTTGTTTTTTTTTTTTTTTATTTCAGGAGTTTGTTTTTTTGGTTTTTTTTGGTTTTTTTTTGTTTTTTTTTTTTTTGCAAGAATTATTTAACTGAAGTAATGTAACAGAAGAAGCAATTATTTATGTTGTAATTATTCACCTTTTCAAGAGAACTTACTTTTATTTACAAAATGGAAAACATGGGATGAGGGGAAAACATAGAAACAGTTACCAATGCAATACAAGATGATGAAGCACTAGAAAAATAACAATGGGTTTCATCTCGTAAAATACAAAATATTTTGCCTTATGATCCCATTATCTCCCCAGCAGGCCAACCCTGCTGGCCCTTGACTTTGATTGTTTCAGGTTAGGGTTTCCATTTTAATGAGGGTAAGAAACCTCAGCTCTGGCTCCCTTCATTTGGAGCTGCAGGGCTGTGGCACTGCTGCTGATCACCGTCACAGCGTCACGCGTTAGGAAACTGAAAAAACAAGGCTTTTTAAAAAATGGTGATTTCTTTACACATGGTCACTTGGGGGTCTTCCCTTACACAAAGGCCAAAATTATTGCAATGGCCAGAGTAGTGATTCACTGTTTTATCCTTTACTCTACCATCACTTTATAGTTGGGGATTTATTTTTTTTTTTCCGTTTTACCTGGAAAAAACCCAAGTCTTTATCATGGATCTGTGCACCTCCTCTTAGCCAAGCACAGCCTGAAGGAAGTGCCTTCCTTGATAGCCTTCATTTGAAGCTCTCGGCAAGGATTACGTCGACATTTATCCCCATTCCCCGGGTCTGGCTGCCGGCTGCCAATCCAGGGCTCCGGGCTGTCCCCAGCAGCGGCCCGGGAAGCGAGGGGCAGGCGGTGCGGCCTCCCGGCCTGTCTGCTCCCTGCAGGACTGCCTGAAACCCCGCCACACACAGGCAGCGGCGGCTGTGCCCAGCTAGAAAAGAGAAAAAAGGCATTTCCTTGTATCCCTGTGACGCTGCAAATTTAATTCCCTCGCCATCACAACGCTGTCGGTTGCCCACCAAGCTTTCCTTGCCTGCCTCCATCTCCCTGGCCGCTCAGCAGAGCGTGTGGCCAGGCCTGGCCAGGCTGGGACAGCTGTCCGAGGGCCCGGCCGGGACACGGTGGTGTCTCGGCTGGAGGTTGCTACACTGCGGTAGGTCCATGGGCAGGCAGCGCAGGATGAGCGTGTGCTGCGCCTCCGCACAGGGCCGGGAAGGCTGCCAGCACAGACCTGCAGCGCTGCCCTCGCCCCAGCCTGCGGCTCCGGGCATGCCGGCCTCCCGCTGCCCTCACCGCGCAGCCCTCCTGGCCGTGCCGAGCCACCTCCTTGGCGTGGGCACGAGGACATGGCACAGCTCCCCGGAGCGCACGAGGAGCGAGTCTCAGCTTCCTTGCTGGGCGACCGCGCCTTGGAAGCTCTGCAAGTCTTGACTAAGGACCATTTCTGATGAGTTTACCTCATTGTAAGCCCACAGCACTTCAAAAGCAAGCAAGCAAACAAAAAAGCACAGGAGCTAAAAATTTTGGCCCATCTCGCTATGAATCTGGAGGGTGTTTTTTGTTTGTTTACATTGCCGAGTAATAAAAACGTAATGTAGGTTTTGCATTTGGAGAAAAATAAGGCGAATGGGAGCTTACTTGGAAAGGGAGACACGTGTCTGCCTGTCTGTCTGAGCGCAGATGGCCTTGCACTGCAGTCTCGAGGCTCTGAATATGAAAATGAATCACATCAGCCCACAACATTTCCCAGTGTTTCGAGAGTTCTGCTTTCAACACAGATATGAATGCATGTAGCAATGATCTTTATTGTCCTGACTTGAGTGATGTCATATTTTTCCATCAGGATACTGGGTGACAGCACATTTGTAGGCTTTGGGCTAAATGTATAACGAGCATGAAATTCCCTTTAATGTCAAAATAAGACCAAAAGAGAAAAAAAGAGTGGAAAAGTCATATGGAAAAAACCTCCAATAATAAATATGACTTTTGTGGCCGCCTGAGTCTGGCTGTCACCGTGATGAGCCCACCGAGGCAGACACCCCGGCAACATCCCGATAATCTTATTATTTGCATGACATTAGCCATGAGGCCGGGGGGTGGGGAGGGGTGGGGGAGGGGAAGGCGGAAGAAGACCGCCAAAAGCATCCAGGCGGCCCCGGGCGAGCGTTCGGGCCGCTGCCGGTGGTGCCGGGGGTGCGGCGGCGGCCGGGCGGGGCCGGGGCCGGGCCGGGCCGGGCGCGGATTGGTGTGCGCAGCTACTCGCAGCGGTGCGGTAGCGGCGCGCGGGGCCCTGCGGAGCGCGGTAATGATGTCAACTTGTTATTTACTTTCCAGCGCCGGGTGACGGCGCAGCGCGAAAGGAGAATCAATCAGCCGCCGGATGACCCGCCAGGCGCAAAAAAACGGGAGCCGGGCGGGGGAGGGGAAGCACATGGAGCCGCGTTGCATCATCCGCCCGGGGGTGGGGGGGACACGGGCGGGACACGGGGACACGCGTGGGACGGGCGCGCTGGAGGCTAAGGAGTCGCAGCGCTGCCGCCCGCGGGTGTCGCGCCCAGTGAGATGCGCTAAAGCTCGTTTGTGCTGATTCACAGCCCGCCCGGCCCCCGCGCCCCGGGGCGCTGACTGGGCACCGCCGCCGGCCCCGGACCGGAGCAGCGGGGGCGGCGCGGGGGTCGCTCCCGCAGCGCCGCCCGGGCAGTCCGTCCGCGCCACTGCGCGGGACGAGCGGCCGGGCCGGCGCGGAGCCGAGCGTGCGGGGGACAGAGGGCGGCCGCGGGCACCGCGCTCCCCGCGCGCCGGGCCGGCCAGGGAACGAGGCGCTGCTCGGCGGGAGGGGGAGGGGAGAGCAGGGCTGCCCTCCGTGTGTGTGCCTGGTTTGTCACCGGGTTTCAGTTGCGGGGGGGGTGTCAAAGCACAACACAACCACAGGCGGGGCGAGGGCTGGCGGCACCCCGGGGCATCCCCGGGGGCGTTGGCGGCGGCGCCTCCTCGAGCTGCGCGTCCCGGCGTGCGGGACCGACGCAGGTGGGGGAGGGCGCGGCCGGTTCGCCCCCCAGCCGCCCCGGCCCTCCCGGTGCGCCCCCTCCCCCGCCTGTGGCTCCCCCTCGGCGCTGCTCCCGCCGCCGCCGCGCGTCCGCACCGGCCCCGCCAGCCCCCCCTCACCGCCATTCCGCCCCAAAACTTTCCGTTTCCCCCATCCCACTCTCCGGGACTTCCTTGTGCCGCCCGTGCGCGCGGAGGGGGGGGAGGAGGCGTGTGCGGCGGCGGCGAGGGGGGATTCGCAGCCTCCTGGCAGGCTGGCCGGGACCCCGGGGGAAGAGGAGTTGCACCATGCGCGGCAAGTGAGGGAAAGTCTCCGCCAGCAGCAGCGCCGCCGCCCCCCGCAGAAGTTGGGGCTCTCCCCGCCCGCGGGAGCGGGAGCTGTGCCTTTAACGCCCGCTGCGCCGCGAGGTGAGTTCCCGAGGCGGATTATTCATCCCGGGGACCCTGGTGTGGTTTCTTTTTCCCCCGTCTTTTTTTTTTTTTTTTTAATTTCCCCCTTTTCTTGCGCTTGTCCTTCCCGGCGCAGCCCCCCGAGCCCAGCCCAGCCCGGGGCCCGCTGCCCCCCGGCGTCCCCTCTGCAGCCTGACCCGCCCGGGGGGGAGGGGGTCGCTCAACCGCCGCTGGTTATGACGAAGTTTTTTGAACCCGGACGTTTTGGGTTCTCTTTGGGGGTTTTGGGGGTGTTTTCTTTGGGCCGAGGTGATGTGTGTGCGTGGGGCTGCCGTACCCGTGGCGGGTGTTTTGCAGCTGCCCCCGGACAAGCGACCCCGGGGCGTGGGGGAGGGGAGGGAGGCAGTTTCTCCCTACTTCTGAGACAGTATTTTAATGTATGGGGGGTTTATTAAAAAAAAAAAAATGCTCGGGGAGGGGGGGAGAGAAATGCGAGGTATTCACGCTCCAGTGTGGAGTTTGCAGAGCCTGGGTGGGGGAGGGGATCCCATTCATCGCCAGGGCTTGAATCAGCAGCGGGCGGAGGGGCCGGTCGCTCCCCTACATCGAAGTTTACTTCCAAGTAGGTAAACAAGTTCGCTCCTCGCCCCCCGCCCCGGGCCCAGCCCCCCGCGGCCGCGCTGCCCCCGGCCCCGCTGCCAGCGCCGCGGCCGCCGCCGGGGCTGGGGTGCGGGGCAGCCCCTCGGGGCCGGAGCTGCGGGGCCGCCGACCTGTTGCACGTCCCGGCCCGCCAAGCACACCGCCCCGGCCGGCGAGCACAGCCCCGGTGCGGCGGGGCGGGCGGGCGCCCTCCCCCCGGCGCTGTCACCGGGCCGGGCAGGGTCCCCATTTTGCGGTGCGTGTTCAGTCTCGGCGGTGGGGCTGATAGATGGGTTCGGTGCGCGGCCGAATATCGGTGTGGTGTGATGTAAAGCGAATGACCCTTGACCTATTTAATGGTATGTTGCTGGGTTCTCGGGCAGGCATCCTGCGCAGCGCAACAAGGGGCAAAAACACCAAGCCACACCCTAAAAGTTCGGCTCGCATATTAATTCCTCAAAGTCGGCGTTTAGACGGAATAAAGACTGCCCTTTATGTGTTGCCTTAACATGCCTCTTTGCTGTTCTCCACGAGGATTCGTACGGCGTTTCTCCCTTCCTGACGCACGAGCCTTGGAGTGTGGATGTGGATGTGTGCGGTGGGGGAGGGGAGGCGGGCTGTTCGGCGGGGCTCACCCACCGCCTCCTCCAGAAAAAGAAAATATTGCAGCATAATGTTGCAGAAACCTAAAATATTCCATTGAAAAGACCGATGATTTCGAATAAAAGAGTGTAAAGTTAAAATTTCAGGAGTAGCGTTTTAGGCAAGTAGTATGAAAATAAACATGTTGTGCCAGAGGGAGATCTGATTGTAGGTAATAAATGCAAGGTCTTTACTCTTGACAAATAAAATGTCATATCTTTCTTCCTTACCCCATTTATTTGTGGTCTTTTAACCAAGACTGCTCGTGTGGTGTATAAGGCTTAACATCATCTACCTTGTGTACCATGTGACTGCACATTCTGGGTTTAGGCCTCTCCCTGTCCTGCAGTCAGTGTTCTGTCATGTACAAAGACATTGGGCAGGTTTTAAATTAAATATATCCATTCTGTGATAGCAGATGTTGTTGGCAAAGAGAGCCAGATTTGTCCTAGTGTGTGTTTTGGCGTTGTTGTTTTTTTTTTTGTTTGGCTTTTTTTGAAACAATTACAGATAATAATTGCAACATCTCAGCAACAGCAATAGTAAAACAGGGTAGCTTTCCCACAGAAGATTTGTAGAGGAGGTGGGAGGAAAAAGGAAAGCAAGAGGGGGAGGATGCTATCACATTAAAAATGCGTTAAAGCTCTTGTGCTATATGTAATAATGGTAAAAACAGGGGAGATGGGAGTGGAGCTGCTGTAGTTGTCTCAGTGTTTAACACCTTCAGTGAGCTATGCAATAACCAGGGGCCGGGCAACCCTGGATGTACAGACTTGGGAAGGAGAGGCTGGAGAGCAGTGCCAGGAAAGGGACCTGGGGGCGCTGATCGATGAGCCAGCAGTGCCCTGGCAGCCAGGAGGGACAACCCTGCCCTGGGGGCATCAGGCACAGCACGGCCAGCTGGGCAAGGGAGGGGATTGTCCTGCTCTGCTCTGCACTGGGGCTGCCTCACCTCCAGTGCAGGAGGCAGTTTTGGGTATACAATAGATAGAAGACATTCAGCTGTTGGAGAGTCTCCAAAGGAGGATCGTGGAGGTGTGAATGGCCTTGAGAGGAAGCTGTATGAGGAGTGGCTGAAGTCCCTTGGCTTGTTCATTTTTAGGAGACTAAGTGGAGACCTTATTGCAGTCTACAGCTTCCTCACCAGGGGAAGCAGAAGGGCAGACACTCTTCTCTGAGTGACTGGACCT
Organism: Pyrgilauda ruficollis; assembly: GCF_017590135.1. Classification (NCBI taxonomy): domain Eukaryota; kingdom Metazoa; phylum Chordata; class Aves; order Passeriformes; family Passeridae; genus Pyrgilauda; species Pyrgilauda ruficollis. The sequence goes on from NW_024524266.1 coordinate 5,453,732, forward strand.
GAGGAGATGGCCTGCAGCTGTGTGTGGGCAAGTTTAGGTTGGATGTTAAGAAAAGGCTCTCCACTCAGAGGCTGGTTGGGCACTGGAGCAGGCTCCCCAGGGAAGAGATCACAGCACCAAGCCTGACAGGATTCAAGAAGCATTTGGACGATGCTCTTGGGCACGTGGTGCAATACTTGGGATGTCCTGTGCAGGGACAGGAGTTGGACTTGGTGATCCTTGTGGGCCTCTTCCAACTCAGTATATTCTATAATTTTAAGGCTATATTTTTCTCCCCCTGAGATGAAAAATCGTGTCTCAGAAGCAAAGAGGATTAAAAATTACACATATATGTGAAGACTGGCAACTGCACAACTGTCCAGGTTTCTTAGGACATAAAAAAGCCCTCAGGAGATGAGTTGGCATCTGAATACATCTTCCCCCACCCAACTGAGTAAGATGACCCCACTGTTCTCTGCTATGTCACTGCTGTGAGTTACGCTACTGCTTATTTTTTTTAATGATTGCAGATATTCTCCACAATAATTATCTAAAAAAGCAAAAATAAGTTAAATCATTGCTAGGGAAGGGGCACCTGGAATTGTCAGATTTCTGCTCCACCAGTTTGCCCAGTTTTCACCAAATCATAGAATATGCTGAGTTAGAAGGGACTGAGTCCAACTCCTGATCGTGTGCAGGACAGCCCCAAGAATCCCACCATATTTTGAACTCTTATCAGACTTGGTGCTGTGATCTCTTCCCTGGGCAACCTGTTCCAGTGTCCAGCCACTCTCGGAGTGAAAAACCTTTGCCTGGTATCTAACCTAAACCTCCCCTCATTCAGTTTCATGCTGTTGTGGTCTTGTCACTGATTGTCAGATGGGCTTTTCTCGTTTTTGTGATGACAGGGACCAGAAGTAGACGTGCTGTCTGCTTGGTATGTCTGATGTGCCATGGCTCCTGGAAGAGCTTCCTGAATGGAGAGTCGTCCTCTGGCAGCAGCAGCTGTTGAAGGCCTGTCATCCCTTTGCTTGCAAGGAGTAGAGAAGAATGTCTTTCAGTGTGGATGGGATCTTATTTCTCAGTAGCTAAGATAAGTCAGCAGTGGATTGAGCGGTGTGCTCAGTTTGGTTCATTGCAGGAATGAGGCTGGAAAAGCCATCCCAGTTTTAGGCTGAGGTTGCTGGGTGATTGCCGCAGGTGGCGGGGTCAGTGCGCGCTTTGGTGCCGCTAGCCCTTGCTCTTTGCTGCTGCTAGGAGTCCAGAGTTAGAATTCATCTTGTATTAAACTGATTCTGTTTGTATTTTAGTAGTGCCAAGGGGCCCCCATTCAAATCAGGGCCATTTGGGGAACATTGTAGACGGTGGTTTTCACCCTAAACAGGTTGTAATGTAAGTGAGGGAAACAAAAAGCCAGGAGGGTAAATGCTGGAAAAAAACTGACTCAGGGGAACGGGAACGGCAGCTGATTGTAGTGCTTTATCTGCAGGACCACGGTGTGATCTCAGCTGGTAGGAGAGAGGAGAGTTGTTAACACCTGGCAGCACTGCTGCTGGTAAATCTGTCTGCTCTGTCTGAAGAGGGGTGGGCGTCATAACGTGATCTATATCCTGGATTCCCTTTACAACTGCTCTTTTAATTCCTAGTATTTTAGATTACGTACACCAGCCTGCCTATAAAGTGATCCAGGTTTTGTAACTCTTGGGACAACTTCTTTTTTTTTATAATCTTCATTATGAGGCAAGATGGAAGTAATTTTGTAAACTCTTTTTTCAGCTGCTAAATTAAAACTCCACTCCCTCTTCCCCTCCCTCATCTTGACTATTTTTAGTTAGGAGGAAATAGCTGACCTCTTTACAGCAAGAACCCAGACCCCCTGGGTGCCATTTATAGGTTTCTACCAAATGGCCTACTTGGACAAGTTGGTTGAAATTAAACAAAAACATTGGAACTACGGCTGTATGTAGGAATAGCAGCCTTCCTGTCAGTACAAAATCTGTCATTTTAATGATACTGAAACAAGCATACAAAGGTGAAAAGTACAGTTTAGGTTATTTTTCTTCAGTTTACAAGAGAATATTTTGAAGGCTTTTTCTTTGTTGTTGCTCTCTGATCATTCATATAATGGAATTTCATTTAAGGATTACTAATAGTGTTTTGTTTTACAGTCACAGGAAGTCCCCCAAAGTTAGGGCTGTGTAAAATCTAGTCAAAGTTAGAAGCAAAGAAGGTTGTTAATTAAGAAAACACCATCGTTTCTTACCAGTTGTCTTCATGTATGGAGATTTTTTCCTAGACAGAGATTTATAAATTATAGTTAATAATGTTTGATAATTCAGTAGAAATATAAATTTGCTTCTGCTAGTTTAACCAAAAGCAAGTTTAACTCCACAATAGCTATATGACAGTTTTTGGAGGTAAAGGTGCACAGGCCTTTTGCACTGCTTTTCTTGAGCTGTTTTTCCTATGCGTATTTGTATTTATTTTAAGTGATACTAAAAATACTGGCCTGTAGCAGTAGTTACTACATCTCTTGATTTGTTGTTTGAGAAGAATATATTGCCTCTGTTACCTTCTGTTGGGGTCGGTTCCAGCCACCAGTCCCTTTCTGTACTTTGGGGCAGCTTGGGCTTGGGTGCGTCTGAGGATGTGGCTTCCATCTTTATAATCCTGTCTACTCTATGGAATTAAAGGGGCGTCGTGATGTTTAACCTCATTTCTTGACTGTTTCTGTTGTTAATGTAAATAACTAATATATGTCCTGTTTAAACTGGAGTGCTTGTGTTCACACATCATAATTTTGTGTGAAGTTACAGTGGAAATTTCTGCCAAGAACCCTATGCTATTCATGCAGTACAAAATCATTATGATAGTACTGTAGTATGAAGAAACAATTATTTTAATATTTTAGCTAAGTGCATTGCATAACTATATTTTGGCTTGGGTGTTGAACTGTAGTCATTTGCTAGGCAAAGTTACACAGCACACTGAACATGTGGTTGAACAGTGCTTTGATGCTTAGATGACACGACTTATGGCCTGTTGCTGAGCAGATGACAGTACTACTAATGTCTAATAATTCTCTATATATGTGTATCAAAATACTCTCATCTAATTAAGTAGGGAGTTTGTTTGACCCCTTGCTATTGGAGGGTGAAACAAGACCGGTGTTCTCCATTAGAGTGTAACAGTTGCTCTGTACCTCACTCTAGTGCCATTCAAAGTGTGATTGCATTTACTGACCTAAGTTTCATTTAAGCTGCTAATTCTTAGTTACAGTTTAACCTTTTACCACTGTGTAGAGACATTAGAAGGTGTTCTGTTATATAAAATTATAACTCTATTAAATGAAAAAATGTAATAACGTGATTTTATGGTTTTTTTTCCTATTGAAACACAACTTTCCCATACCTCCAATAAATTACCGATAGAGCAAAAAAGCAACATTTTCCCCTTAGACATTTAAATTACTTGGAAAATATGCTTTGACATTGTCTTCAAGAAAACAAAGAGGATTTTACTTTGGTGGATAGATTCCTTTTGTCATTCTGCAGCATAATGCATTTGTTGTGCTCCTTTTTGAAGGCAGCAAACTGCATTGGATGTACACTGACAAACTTTGACTTCTGCTATATTTTGCTGTGTAGCACCATCAGCTCTTCATTAATTCTTTGCCATTGAATGGAGACCTTGAAGAATATTCTCTAATTCAAGTGTGAAGCCAGGCATTTATGATTTATATTTCCAAATCAGAGTCATGTTAGAGAGGCCCTGCTGAAAGGGAGCAGTTGCATTGGTGTGATTAACGTGTATACAGTGTTGTTGTGCTTCATGCTTAGAAGTGTCCACTGCTGAGTTTGTGCTAATTTGAACACAACCCCATAGCCTACAGCAAAATAATTGGAAAGATGTTCTTCCAAAAGAATTGACCGTCACAGTGTGCAGTTAATAAATACAGGAGATTTTCATAAAGTGAAGTAAAAATATGGAATTTTTCTTTTATAAACTCATGTATGTTGGTAACAGAATGAGGAATTGTTATAAGAACATGATAGTTTCAGTGTCATTTAGCAGCTACAAGTTGCTTGTTCACTGTATCAGTGGTTTCAGCCTGGTTGCTGCTGGCAGAGGATACGTGTGTGTCCAGAGACCCATTAGTATTAAGACTTGTGTTAGCACAAAGTCTCAGCTGGGATTGTTGAATCAGTTTCACAAATATTAATTGTTTCAAATGAACTACATTAATTGTTGTATGTGAGTGCATGCATATGCACGTATATACACATACATGGATAGCCTTAAGATAGTCCAAAAATTAGTTTTGGAGAAAAAAAGGTGTAACCCTGACGCTGGAGAGTGGTGGCAGCATGCAGTGTTTGACTCTCACACCCTGAACTAGGATGTGCTCAGGTCAGCAGCACCTGAGGTGTTGCAGAGCCAGTGAAATGACTGTAGGCTGGGCCAGGCTGGATGTCAGGTTTTGGGAGAAGGCAGAGGTGCAGCACCCTTTAATTTTGTGCTTGTTGAGATGTGGCAAGGTCAGGAGTGCATACTGTGCTTGTACCTCTGACTGAGCCTGGTGAGACCAGGCAGCGACAGCTGGGGCTGGGACATGCATTCAAACATCAGAATTATGTAATCTTCATTTTTTCCTCCTTTTAATTTTGTTTTTTATTTTTTGGTTTTGTATTGTTCTTAGAAGTAAACTTTAAACCCTGATCTTGACAGAGAGATTGAGGTAAAATTGCCCTCCTCCATAGTGTTCTCCACAGGTAGGGAGAGCTTTGCTGACAAGTTAGGGCTGGGAATCCAAGCACAGACAGTGCCGGTTCATATTGGGGGGATTAGTTTCCAAGGATATTTATCTGTTGCTTTTTACAGTCACAAAACAAACTTTAACCCTTTTCATGCCTATTTTACATGCACACATGAGTTAGACCTCTAAGAATTTGGATATAGAATTGGTTGAAACACATGAAATATTTTCTATATATTTCAGAAGATATTGGTAATGCTGCTAATTATGTGGACTCAAATATCTCCCCTTGTATCTTAACTTTCCTCTTTAGTTTTGTTTTGACTTTTTGGGTGGTTTTGTTGGGTTTTTTTTTACTTTCTGGCTTTAGTCTTGTCCTTTTTTTAATATAAAAGCTTCTGTAGTTTGTACAGTTTACTTTTTCAGTTGGTGACTTTTAAACTAAAATTACTGTAATCTGGGAGGCACAGATAAAAGGCATGCCTGAGGATTATTCTAATGAGGAATACATCTTCCTTCCTATGCCAGTTCCCAAAAAATGAAAGCAAGGAGCAGAAACAAGTACATTTTTAGTAACATCGCATGGTGCTCACAAGACAGATTTTATATCATTCTGTGAAAACTATTCAAGGTTCCTTTATTTTCATTTTGACTACTACTGGGTTTGTTTGGGTTGCTGGTGTTGCTCAGTAACAATGCTAATTTGTATTTGGAAGAATCTGGTTTTGTACTAAAAACCCCAAACACTCTCAGCTCTGGTACTTCTGCTAGTATCAGTAAATGTCTTCTTACATAATCAGTTAATTTAAATGAACCAATTAGTTTAAAATTAGTGCATGACAGTGTATCATAAAAATTCATCCAGCTTCATTCTCACAGGATTGGATGTGCTTGGAAAAAATAAAACCCTGAAGCTGAAAGGGTGGTCCAAAATGCAGTATTGGAGTGGAAGGAAAGAACCTACTTATTACATACAGCTCAAATTTACTAAAGCATTAACATAATCGTTTCCTTCACTGCTGATGAATGAAAATTACTTTTCTGGGAGACCACCATCCTGTCTTTACTACCTAGTCTGGTAGTGCTGGGTAGAGGTTAGAAAAAATGTGTAATGTAGTTTAAGCCCTCATGGGCAGTTTACAAGAAAGAGGAAGATGAGTGGGAGTAGCCTACCTCAAAAGCTAGGATTCACTGTTTTTAACCTGTCGACCATCAACTGTTTGTGGACAACTGTTTTGGTTTTTTGGGTTTTGTTTTTTTTTTTTTTTTTTTTTGCTTGGCTAAGATGGCATGTCTTCAAAACACTTATTCCTGTGCATTTCTTCAGTGTTATGATGGTAGTATAATGGCATTATATCTGGGTACTTTATAATATGTTATTTTGTAGTTACAGAATAGCTTTTTGTGCATGCCTGGTTTTTGTAATGTTTTATGTATTTGTATGCATATGTGCCTCACTGTGGATTAAATCTTTTATTTTAAATTTTGCTTAGGCCAAGTGATAAATTCTTCATGGTATCTAGGATGTTACCAGCAGCATGTATTTTCAGTTTAAAAACCACTTAAATCATGGAAGGGTTCTGTGTTCTCTAATGACAACATGTGAAATGCAATTACACCTTGTCAGTTTGATCATGTGAACTGAATGACGGCTTTGTAGATAAGGTTTGTTGTGCACAGCAGATGTTTGTGTATATGGAGTCCAGTGTGAAAGAAATTTAATTTCCTCTTACTAAAAATAATATGGTGACCTGCATCTTCTACCTGTTTAAAATGTGCTCAGATAATTGCAGTGAATGATTTTGTAGTTGTTTGCTTCTGTATTCATTTTGCCATGAACTTTTGAAGGACAACATTTTTCCTCTTTTTTTAATGTAAATTTGAATATATATATCTATGAAAAGAAAGAAAAAACCTCTTCCTTTAACAACCTCACAAGGCAATTGATAGGGCACACCTTTTCACAGCTGGGTAATTCATTTACATTCAACTTATAGTGCAATGTTGTACTACAGAATTACTGTGAAGACTTTATGAATGACTGCTTTTGAACAATTTTAAACAGCAAAACACATTGTCAGTTTATTTTGTTGCTAGTTTATTAAAACATGTGGATGTAAAGTTCTGTTTAATAAGGTATAATCCCATTTTTCCATCAGCTTATCCATTGGGCTAGCCAAGTATCAAAAGAAAATTACGGAACAAAAGGTTTTTTCTCCCTTTCAGTGTTTAGTTTAGAGTTAGAAGTAATGATTGTTTTAATTTGTTAATCTTCTATTAATCCGTAAGTTAGTTTCCTGGCTAACGGAGTTGAGTTTAGGGTATTAGTTTGCCTCAGAACAAGCCTTTGTTGTTTTTTTTTTTCCTTCAAACTTTTTGTAATTGCTTTTAAACCTTTCTTTTAATTACCGCCTTCCACCATAGCGAAAAAAAAGAAAAATCTTTGGGGTTTGCAGTGGAATGTAGGATTTCATTTTAATGGATATTTTCTGTGTGATACCATCTTAACTCCAGCAAGGACAGAGTGACAATACATTTGTGTTCTGAACATTCAACAAAGCCTGTTGTATCTATGGCCTGATGTTGCAAAAATGTGTTTGGCTTGTGCAGAAGATTTCTAGGGTCAGGCCTTATATGATGGCAGCACAGATTCTTGACTGATTAAGTAAACATTTCTGAGCCTTTTTTATAGCAGCAGATGATATGTGTGATTTTAGCTTTAGTCCAGACAGGCAGCGTTCCTGTAAGTGGAGATTGCGGTGTCCGTCTCCTTTCCCCTAGCCCACATAAGTATTTTTTTTGTATGGCATAACTTCCATGGTCTGTTTTGAGTACTGTTCTTATCTGAATCTTCTCCATGTTTTTGGAAGTTTCTGTGGATGCCAGGCGTGAAGTTGAGATTTAGAGCCTGGTTTCTTCAAAATGTGCAGGAGCTGTGTAGGCTATGTCAAAATTTACTGGGCTTAGTATTTTGCAGTATAAAGTGTAAGACTCGGTTTCAGATATATACATTGAAGAGTGACCTGCACAGATGGATGACTGGAACCTGTGACCTTTTTTCAGTGAAGTGCCCTTAGTTTTCAGGCAAGGCCACAAGGTTTAACAAACTCTGGCAATGACTGGCCAAGCATTGGCAGGATGGTCTCATGGCCTGTCTGGATCATGGCTAGTCTCAAAACTGTTTTGCCAAATGTGACCTACCAGATACAAAGCCCAACACCTCAGGACTGGAGCTGGATGCTGATCTTGTGTAAAGGCTGCAAGCACCGTAGCCTCTGCGGAGAGAATATATCAACCTTTTTTATTCTAATTTACTGTTTTTCTCTGGGGTGGTTGTTCTGTGTTTGGCTGCAGTAGATCAGGAAAATTACACAGAAGGATCATGACATTTATATTTTTCACTTTAAATATAAATTTTCTAACATGTTTTCATTTGATGACTCAAACATCCTACAAATAGTTGTCTTAAATATTTAGCTACTTATGCTATTAGCATTGTCTTGTTATTTTTGTCTTTGGAAGTACATATGGTACATTCTGGTGTTTCAAGTGGAGCCAATGTCTTGCCAGCCTATTTAAAGTGCTAACGTATGTGAGAAAGTGTGCCCTGTGGCCTGAAACATCATTCATGTATTTGCCAGTTGCCTCAGTCTTTTAATTTCTGTTTGTATGCATTGCATTTGGTTAGGCTGAATTTATTATTGATTTCAACTGTTTGCAAATAGTCTACTGACAGAGCATTTGCTCATGTCTCCTTTGAGCCAGCATTTCACCCTCATTACTCTATGGATGTGTTCTTTTGAATGTTTGCCAAATGTGTTCATAAAACCGGTGAAATTAATAGAAAGAAAAGTGGGAGCACTGTGTGACCTGTTATTTGTAAACAACATTATGAGACTGCCTTTCAGTGTTTGACCATAGAACACTACATTTATTTTTTCCCCCCGTTTTCCCTTTTTATTCATTCGGATTTTATGAACTTCCCATCATATACAGCCATTTGCTCAGCAATGTTAAGTACCTTTTTTTTTTTTTTTTTGGCATGTGTTGGTTTGATTTGGTTTTGAAGATGAAAGCTACTAGGTAAATAACAATGGTAATATTTACCAGTTCTATAATTCATGGCTTGCAAGCTACTAGGGTACACAGGGCTGTTTTTATAGAGAGCTGTGAGGTTAAAAATAAGAAGGAAGTCTGTTGTCATTGTTCAGTTTTACTGTGCAGGGTATCTTTATTGGTCCACAAATTTAAAGAGTTTTAAGAAATGGTCTATATTGTAAACTTCTTTAGGATGTGATGATATCTGTTTTTATGACTTACTGCTTTGTGGGTGTATATGTCATTATGCAAGTAATGATCCTTGTTTTCACAGAAGATAATTTATACCAACATTACATTTTGGCATCAGTTTGGTTATGTTGTGTAGATATTTATGAAAATATCCCTTCTCTTATGTAGGACTGTGAACTGTATTTTCTCTGATAGAATACAGATCTGGCTGATCCTTAGTTGCACAAAGAATAATCTGTAGAGAAGCATTTGGATTCCCTTAGTTTGTGTTTACCAGGTCTGTCGTATAGGAAGCCTGCTCAAGTTATCTTTATTTTCAGAGTCTTATGCAGTACTGGATTTCTTTTTAGACTACAGCTATTTATATGGCAACATCTGATTTCAGTAAATCCAAATTCTTCCATCTTAAAATGTCAAGTATTTTGTGACTTGATGTTACTACATTTGTGTTCTCTCCTTTGCTTGAGAACAGCACTCCTTGCTAATGTTAGGAGGGGTGAGGTAGAGGAGGTGTGTATGGTGAGAGTGGGGGTGGGAAGTAAAACAGGCTCTGGCTGTTTACACATTCCAGGCAACCATAGATCAGCTCTCTTTGAGGCCTGAAATATTTTCCTTTTCACTATCAGTCTTGCAGATCTGGGGTATTTGGGCACATTGCCAATAAAAGTAAATAGTAATGTGTTAATCTCTTAGATGGAAATGTAATAAACTTTTTTACCTTTTTGTGTGTGTGCATTAGAAGAAAATATTAACTGCACTTTATAATTAATATATTACATTTCTAGAAATACTGGAAGTTAGGACTATTGCTATAATTTCTTCAAGAGTTGCCTATAATAGGACACAATAAATTTGACTCCTTTCGTCTTGCTAGTTTATTCCAAAGGGAAAGTTGCCTAATCAAAGTATTTTTGCTAACTAGATTTTCTATTTTCAGCATGATAACCATTGGGTCAAGGAGCTGAGGATGACTCCCTTTTTCTCATTTTGATGTAATGCGTGTATATACATGCATTTTTAATTTTTTTTTTGTGGTAGGCTTAATCTGTTTTGTAGTCTTTCATTTGATCATTCTGGTTTCCAGCACTTATATTTCAGAGTCCTGATGAAATCAGATACAGAAAGCCATCCACCTGCATGTCTTTTTTTTTTTTTTTCCAGTATTGGAAATTATTTCCTGCAGCCTGCACTGAAATAGACTGAGCAGGCAAGCAGATGAATAATGATTTCTTCCAGGTTCTGCATAATGTAATGAACAGACCTTCTGTTTATTATTATTTATTATCAATATTTGTATACATGCCATTTCCTTCCCTGAAGCTTGCTTTCTTGGATTTCTTAAAGCTGTATGTTATGTGTGAAATTCTTGCTTTATTCCAAGTGGTGCAGTAATGCCACTTTGTCACTCCAGCAACTTGCTTTGTCACTAGGACTTGACATGGCTCAACTTCTTGTTGTAAATGCTTTCCAAACATGTTGCCCTCCAGAAATATTACCATATCATAGTGATAAACACAAAAAAGACAGTCCCACTGAGGTAACAGCTGTTACCTTCAGTCTTAGGACCATTCTAGCACATACAGTGCAAAAGGTAATTCAGACCATACAGTTGGGATATTTTCCAAAGGCAGCCAATTGCTTAAAACTCTCTTGCATAGCTGTGACTGCTATCTAATCTGCATTTAGAGGCATTAAACTGCTTTTGGAAAAGCTGTGGGCTTCTTCAGCTACATCACCAGCAAATTGGATGAACTGGTGATGTTTCTCTTGACTATGGTTTTAGGAAAAAAGTGCTGTTCTCATCCTGTAGCGACCTGGATCACCGCTTTAGCGACCTAAAGTCAGAGGTTTTTTGGTGTTGCTGTCAGGCGAGATCAAGCTGCTGAGTTTAACCTAAAGGGAAGTAAACATGAACATTACCTGCACCTCATTATTTCTGTGCTTTTATGACAGACACTCGAGACTGTTTGTATAGTGGCTGTGGCTCATGCTGATTATGTTGTTAATAATTGGTGTCGTAGCATGTGTACTGGCTGCGTGATTTAGAAGCCAACATTTTTGAATATAAATACCTAAATAAGTGGCTTGTTTATCAGAAGCCTTGGGTAGGTACAGCTCCATTTGAAGTCAGAGGAATTGGTGCTGCTTAGTGCCTGGATAAATAATTTGTCTTAGTACAGAGATGCCTGATAACATTCTGACAACAAAAGACCACCTCCATCTTTTTACCCTATGTTAAATAAAGCATTATGTTAAAAAATATTTCAAAGAAAAAGTTCCTACCAAGTGACTACTCTCAGTCTGTATGTAGATTTTTTCCTATGTGCATAAGTTTATTGAAAGGGAAAAACTTGACACTGATTCTCAGCAGCAGCTTCTCGCATTTAATATATGGGTGACCGTGCAGGTGGTATATGGTTTGTTTAGAGGTTAGAGGGTCTCTGTTGTAAATTAGTACCAAGTTGGTTTGCCATATGTGTTTAGTTTCATTTAATGTAACATTTGATGCAGTGAGAAGATGTACTATTACTGTAGTAGTGATTCTGTTTACTATTTGTTACAAATATTTCTGAACTAAAAAACCATGAGAACTTGTTTTGTGGTTGAAATAGTAGGAACTAGGAATCTTGTTTTTCTTTAAATAAACAATATTAGGTATAATGGCCTAATTAAAAAATAAAGACCTAAGTGCTTCTTAAAATTAGACAGATTTATTTATTAATTATATGTATAAATATATAGAAATCAGCAGTATCAAATGGTGAACTGTACTATGTAAGAATTACATGCAAATTACGCTGGTTTGGAGGTTTCTTCTTTTTTCTCTAGCTTAGAAGTGTTGTTTAGCTGATTGAGAATTTAGTATAAAGTATTTATTGGAAGTAATTTGGTGTGAAGAGCAAAATAGGACGTACTGTTCTGGTCCACAGTGGAGTTCAGGAGCTATAAGATAATAGCTTAGATTTTTCTTTTTTTTTCTCTCTTTTTGTGTAGGTTGAGAATATTGGCCTGTATGAAGCATACTGTAGGCTGTTTCAATATTTACCATTAATTTCAAGCCACAGAAACTATGAAATGAAAATTTAGACATGCATTTAAAGGTTTGATTTTCATCCTTTTTTGAGGGTAGCAAGTCTTTAACAGCCAAAATCAATATAACAAATTTGCATTGTTGACCTAGCAAAACAGTTGGTTGATTGTTGAGATTGTACAACCTGATAGTTTTCTCTAGAATTATTATTTAGTCCTTTTTTAAAAATTAACTATATTTCATAGAAATCTTAGTTACGAGTCTGGCTGATGCAGTGAAAAACCTGCAGGCACGGGGGCAGCTTGTAATGGAAGCAGGCTGCTATAGTACTTAATTTGTTTCTTCAGCTCTAGTGATGGAAACATAAGAACACATCTAGTACATCAGCAAGCTACTGTTTCAAGAGACCTTTCATAGGGAATTGGTAAGAAGAAAACCATAATAATTTATAGAAAAGGAGCACAATCTGGGCCTTGCAGGAGGAACCCTCACCTATCTGGCAGATTTCTGTTGATCTTAGGCAATTGTTGTTTCCAGAAGGTTTCTCTCACCACTGGTTTCACAGTTTTTGAGCCTGATAGTTTCAAAGTCTATTCTCAGCTAGGGTGCTTCCTGTGAAAAGTGGTGTTTGGTGAGGTGTTCATGTGTGCCACATCATGCTGCTGAGAAGTAAATTGTTTTCATCCAATTCTTGCTTCACTTACTACATTTAATGTTCCTTTTGGAGGAGAGGGCGCGGGAGAGTGAAGCAAACAACAGTGCTGACATGGTGTGGTTTTACTGGACAGAGAGGCGTGCATGCCAGCTTTCCCCAGGTTTGATCTCTCTGATTCTTATCCGTGGTAGGTTTGGTTGAAGCTGGTAGCAAAACAGTAGCTTAAAGAGACTGATCCTGTGAAGGTAAGAATTTACACAGCACCAGTTTCAGCCTTTAATTGAGAATTGGCCTTTCTGAAAGAGAAAATTGGTTCTGCAAGCGTTCATACATTACTACAAATTGTTCTGTTGATGAGTCTTTAAATAAAACCCCATGAAAATACACCAGAACAAAATAAAATTAAAAGAAAAAAACCCCCAAACCAACGAACCAGCTGAAAAAAACCCCTCTCCAAAAACCCCAAACAAACAAAAAAACAAGCCCCAACATCCCCCCCCCAAACAAAGTTAAGCAGATGACATACCTGTCAATTGAGCACTGATAGGTTGCCTTAGGACATAGGTGCTTACATTTTGAATTGATTCTCAATTGTCAACTTGATGTGTGTGGGAAGTAAAGTGAACTTTTCATGAAAAACATTCTCATAAGAACAGTTGCTATTCGTGGTTCTTCTGGTACATGTAGGTGTATGTTTGGGGAGACGGGAAATCACATATTAGTATTTTCACATCCAAATCGAAGAGTTGCCTCACTTATCTTAAGCAGTGCAGTCTTTAGATCATACTCTGTTGTTTGTCTGCTGGACAGATATACTTAATTTTCCAATAAAAAAAAGCTTTCTTATTTTAAAAAACTTTAATTTTGTCATTGTAATTGCGGTCACATTAATTAAAATGCTGGTGATAAAAAGAATATTTATATAAAGGAAAGGATTATGGTACCAGAATTAAACTAAAATTTTTACATTATCCGTCATGCTTCCTTGCATCAACATATATGCCTTTATTCTTGTTCTTTCTGCAGTAGTTTGCAGACTGTTTTGGCTGTTGTCAGTACAAGTTGACACTGATCTAAAAAGGTGCTGTGTTTATCGCTGAGAACTGATGTTTTTGCCAGTTACAAATGTCTTTTTCCTCCTTGAACTTACTTCAGTGTAGAAGTTAATTTAATAAAGTAATTTCCCCCTTAATATCTAGACTTTCAGTTCTTAAAGGTTAAAACCAAAGTGCTGTTAGCTGTATTTTGATAGACAGAGATGTTCAGGACTGGGTTGAAAGGGGCTCTGAGTAACCTGGTCTAGTGGGAGGTATGTCCCTGGCCATGGCAGAGAGGTTGGAACAAGTTGATCTGTAAGATCCCTTCCAACCCAAACCATTCTATGATTCTGTGAATATGTTGAATTTTAAATAGTTCGACTTAAAAAAAAAAAAAAGGAAAGGGAGATCTCTTACAAATGTAGTTAAGTACTTGATACTTCTTTGAAATGTGTGTCTTTATTGTAGACCAGACATTTCCTTCTTATAGGATGTGGCTGTAGGTGTTCAATATTTATGTCTGTGCTTAACTGCATACACAATGGTTTCACAGGAATAAATAACAGCAGTTGTGTGCAGAAAGCTTTGTGTGTGTGTGTGTATATGTTTGGGACCTGACCTTCATTGCTAGTTTATAATTCCTAAGAATTTCCTGTCTGAAGTTAAAATGTTTTAAAATCCATCTTACTTCTACTTTGTAGATTTTAAAACCAGTACCAGGTAACTTAAGAGCTTTCCATAGGCAGTGAACACCTACTTGTTGAGCCTTCTGCTTTGTCTTTGTGGTTTATGTTTAATCTTTGGGTATCCCCCAGCCCCCTCTCAGTGAAGGCTGGGCGGAGGAATGTTTGACTGCTGCCCACAATGCTCTCAGGGAAGAACAAGTCTGTATGAGACTTGTATGTAAATTACACAGCATTTACTAATGAGAAAGTGAGCAACTCTCTTAATTGCTCATGAGACATACCTGTGTAGAATTGTGCTTTGAAATTTTCTTTCAAGTTATCTCCGTATCTCCGGTCTGAATTTTATATCCACCAGCAATGCAGACTTATTCTGCAACTAAATGAAAGAAGTGTACATTTCAAACATTGTCTAGTCATGCTTAGTTCCTCGTGTTACAATCCTTAGAGAAGTTAATGCTCCCTTCTGAGATGCAGGAGGCCTGTCGCCAAAGGAATTGAACAAATTACAGTGGTATTCAAAGGGCAGAATGAAAAGACAGGTGTTGGGATTGCAGATGTAGCTTTAGTCAGATGAAGGAAATGGTTGTAAACATGCAGTCTGGTTCATGATGTAGGAAAAAGGGGACTCATGGAGTTCCCAGACAGTGTATATGTAGAGTTTGGGTAGTTTATAAATGTTTGATGTGCTTTTTCCTGCTTGTGTGAAACAGGATTTTTCAGTTTTTCAAAGCTTTCTGTCTAAGGCAGGCACTAGGCTTCATTTACCCAGCCATTTTGAGAAACAACGTGAATGCCTTTTGTATTGTTAAAGGACGTGGTTTGCAATATTTTCCAGGACTGCAGTGAGGTCAGCCTGTGGGGCTGTGTCAGCCGTGTGTCCCCAGTGCTGGGGACCAGCCTCGTGCCCTGGCAGGGTCTGTGCTGGCTGCCGGGCACTGCTCTGTGCCGTGCCGGGCTCCTCAGGCAGGCTGCTGCTCACTCTTCTCCCTGACCCGGGTGAGGCATCTCCTGGGACTGTGTAACACGTTTGGTGGAGCCTCTGTGCCTCTCCCCTGAGAATATGAGAAAGAAAGCTTTGCCAGGGGTGTTTGTGGCAGAGGCATCAGCCAGCAGGCGTTGTGGGAAGCCAGGGAGGAGGTGAACAGCAGCAGAGAGAGCAGCAAGGCCGAACTGGCCTGGCACTGCCATATGGCTGCTGAAATGTTACTGCCAAATCTCTTCTTGCTGGTGGGCAAGGGGGCTGGGGTTGGAGGAGACATGAGCTCGGGAAGAGGGGTGGATGACAGCCTTCCCTGGGTGCTAGGGGCTGTAGGATGTGCTGTCCTCCTCCTGCCCACTGGCAAGGGCTGTCCATCATTTGTGGCTATTGTTTGATGCAATTAGTTTTTATTGACCAAGACGACCTTAATAGATAGGTTTCATTTATGTATCTTGGTTTTATTGCAGTTTAGCCCTATAAATACCCATGAGGCTCTTAAAATAACAAGGATACTATTAATTAGAAGCTAAGGATTGTAAGCTTAAAACAATACATACTTTCTTCATTTGTAACTACCTGTAGGTATTTAAAAATAGACTTTCACTAAAAATGTTTTGGTAAGTGATAGCTGATTAATAAAAGAAAGCAATCTATGTAATTTCCTTTTTTTTCCTTCCCTTTTTGTCTCTTGCTTATTTGAGACACTGTTGTCACATTCAATGTCATTGCAGTCCTATCCTACAAGGTCACTATTTTCCCCATCTAGTCTGTTGAGTGTTTTACCCCATGGTGAAGGTATTTTTTAAATAGTAAGATGAAATAATTTTCAAATCCATAAAAGCAAATGTAAGAATTACAAGTGATTTAACCTGTGAAACTACCCTACTTGTTTGAAATTGAGAAGATTTCACAGAGACGGTGTCTCTTAAAATGGAGGGAAAGAGAGAGAAAACAAGTGGCAATAGCTACATGAAAGGCCTTAGAGCTAAAAGCCTAATGTGTAATAGAGTATTTTCATGCCATTTTTCAGTCAGCAACAAAATGAAGCAAATACATTGGACTAGGAGCTGAAGTCTTCTACTGTGAAATGGAAATTTATCTGGTATATTGTACTTTTAAAAATATATTGTTTGTTTTTCTGCTAATGAGTGCATGCCAGATTATTGTTTACCAGTTACCATTCTAGTCCAAATCAGAATTGCAGTTGGCAGAACATAAAGGAAATTTTGAGGCAGCTAAATATCATCATCCGGAGCTTCATTTACTGTATGTGTTTGTAACTTCAAAAGTACGATACATCGAGGAACAGGCATATTAGTCACCAGCACAGCTCAGTTCAAATAACTCTTTATTTTTATGAATTCATCCTATTTAAGAATTGATTAAAATATCAGTATTACTGCATTTGGGATTAAAAAGCCAGTTGTATATTGAGAATAGAGCTGCTTAGACTGGAATACCAGACTGGAATACAGTACTTTTGTGTAGCTGGGAAGTGCATGTAAAGCACCATGCTTTTCCCTGGTGAAGTGGCTTGCCAGGCTTGGGCAGTGTTTTGCTACTGAGGTGTTCTGCTCTGCTGACAAGTAGAGCCATTTCACTGGATCTTAGCTCACACTGCCTGAATGTAAGAGTATGAAAGGTTGAGAGGGAAAAGAAACTGAAATTATCAGTTTGTGTACTGTGGGGACATTAACAGCTACAGCTAGAGTGACTTCTGTCTGTTTTCAGCATTTGCCAACCAAATCCAGAGTTTATATGGTAAAATCTAAAAGGTGGGTCAGCCCACAAACTTGCCTTGGGTAGCATGAACTACGTGGGTGCTCAGGCATCTTGAGTAGGTGTATGTCACCTATCTTAAGCATTATCGAGGAATTCCTAAGAAACAAAATCCATAGTTTGGATTCATAAAATCATAGAATATCTCAAGTGTAAAGAGGCCCAGAAGGGATCTAACTCCTCGCTCCTCACAGGAGTGCCTAAAACTAAACTGTAGGATTAAGAGCCTCATCCAAGATGCCTCCTCCAGCAGGTGTGGTGCTGTGACCATTTCCCTGGGGAGCCTGTTCCAGTGCCCAGCTACCCTCCAGGTGAAGCACCTTTTCCTAATGTGCAAATTGGCATTGTCTGTCACTCCATTCCTCCCAGAATAGAGCACTTGGTTCTGTTAAGCATCAGCCACATTCCACAGTGTTAATGTGCTCAAAGATAAGGAATTCCTCCAGGTGTTGTAAGGATTAGTGGCTGAGGGGGTAAAGGAGACCAAAGTCATGCCACTCCCTCCCACAATGGGAAGAGCTCCTGGGTAGTTCCATGGGGCAGCGATGGCTGGCAGGTAGCACATGGATCCTCGAAACAGCAGGAGTTTGTGAGGCCCTTCAGCAGGCCTCGTGTATGAAAGTGTCAAAACCAGATTCTTTTAGTTCTGCTGCTTATAGAACAATGTATTTATTCGTTATGTGAGCTGCACTCTGGTATGAACTTAATTCAAAGCCCATTGCAAATGCCTGTTTGTGGAAGGGGCAGGAACTTACTCTTTTTAAAATACGTTCTTGAGAGTAATTGTGAAATGCAGATAAAGTTATAAATCCATCAGCAAAATGACTATTTTAAGGCCATCTAGTCATGTTTCCAGAGATTAGATTTTTACCAATGCGATATTTTTAGCTGGATGAAAATGAGCACATACCACATGCTGGAGGTATGAAGCAGCTTTGTAAGCTGTAACTTTAAAACCTTCTGTTTTCAATATGATGTTTTTAAATCTAATGGTGTACAGTATTTGTCAAATGCTATATTATTATAGTGTAGCACAATTCTAAATGTCTGCAGAATTGTCATATAAATTTATTATTTATCATGCAGAGCTAGAGAATTTATGCTGATAATTAAGATTTCTTATGTAGTTAATTTCTGTGACACTTGCACAAGGACTTTTTTGTTACTATGCTATGTAGAAAAGCTTGTATAAATTTGTTTTGTGATACTGGGCTGTGATGTGTAATACATAAAGGCTGATTTATTTTTAGACCACGTTTTCGCCTTAACTTACAATAGTAATGTGGGTTTTCGTTACATTTTAGTTGGTTATTTTTGATTATGGTCCAGCTAACATTTTAAAATATAGCTTATATGTAACAAAATGCCTACCTCTGTCAGTATATACATTTCTTGAAATTAGTTGTGGTACAGTTCTCATCTAGACTGATCCTAGGAGAGCATCAAGCAGCATCACCAGCCACTCAAAATAGGTGATTTGCCCTCTGTGTTCAGCATTGGTTCAGCTTTACCTTAAGCACTGTGTGCTCTTCAGGGCCCAAAATTTAACAAGGATGTGAAGGTCCTTGAATGTGTGTGGAGGAAGTGACCAAATGTGGTGAAAAGGGCTGGAAAGCATGTCCTGAGAGCAGCAGCTAAAGACTTTGTGTTTGGAGAGAAGGAGCCTGGCAAGCAACCTCATTGCTCTGGACAGCTTCCTAAGGAGGGAAAGCAGAGGGAGTGCTGATCTCTTCTCCCTGGAAGGCAGTGAAAGGATGTGTGGGAATGTTTCAGAGCTGCACCAGGCTAAGTTTAGGCTTGGTATTAGGACACATTACCAAGAGGGTGGTCAAACACTGGAACAGGCTTCCTAGAGTGGTGGTCAACGCCCCAAGGCTGACAGTGCTTGGACAGTACCCTTACAATATGCTTTAACTCTTGGCTAGCCCTGAACTGGTCAGGTTGGGACTAGTGAGAGTTGTAGGTCCCTTCCAACTGAAAATCTATTCTGTTCTGTTCTATCCTTAGCTGTGAAGCTCCTCTTATTTTTGTTACTGGACCTGTAGAGCTTATTGTCTCACAGAACATACATCCTGTAACAATGCAAAACAGAAGGGAAAAAGTACCCAGGCATTCATTTATATTTGGACTTCATGAAAAGCCTGCTCTGAGTATGGATTCAGTTATTTTGGAACATCCACTCTGGGGAGTCAAGTAAAAGGATTTGTTACAGTCTGTTCTTGATGCTGTTTTCTAGGTATACTAAGCTTATTCTCCAGTAGTGATGTCAATGTAAAAAACAGTGCAATAGCCCAGTACCACCTGTGTAGGTGGAGGTATTCTGCTAAAAGTGCTGCCATGTTTTTTTATTATTTTTTTAATAATTCTGTTGTAACCTGTCTAAATCTTAGTCCATTTATCTATCCCCTTGCTGTTACTCAGCAAGTATCAAGTGGTTTGAACTGCATTGTATTAGATTATAAAACCCTTCTCTAATAATGAGGTGCTTATTCTCAGCAGTGGTTACAGAAAATGTAATAGATACAAATATGACTTTATGGAAAACAGGGAGAAAGGACTTGCGAAGTGGCAGTAGAGTGGATGACTGAGCTGCTATGTATGTTCCATTTTGGTATAATAAGCAGAGCATTCTGAAAACATGCAGATTTTCTATCAGAAAATTTGCCAATTCTTTATTTTGGAGGAAACAGATTATATTGGTAATTGGAAGAAAGCTCAAGAGAAATATTGGTTGTTCAGGGTTAAGCTCACGATGTTGGATGTTGATTTTTCCTGGATTGACACATCCAGGGTGTGATCAGTGCTTGCTTTTGTTTTCTCATTATGCTGAGATTTAATTGCCTTCATTTAGAACAAAATCCCCTGAAACTGGAAACCATTTACATTACTTTGCACTGTTTTTTAAATGCTACACCCACAATAAGTCACTTCCCTCTTGCTAGTTATAGCTGTAAAGAAGTGGTGCTTTAAGGGAGGGACCTCACTATGTGGTTGGATGGGATGAGGTACATGGATGCAATGGTTAAAACTTGAAAGCTTGCCTTCACCTGCTTTTGCTCTGTACATTCTACTGAGAAACTATTAACAGGTGCTGAAGGCATGAGTGCTGCCTGCCCTGAACTCTCAATGCACAAAGAAAGATCAAACATACTTTTTTTAAATATATATAAAAGAAAACCACTGGAGTTGGAGTTTGTTGTGAATGAGGACTAACCTGACAATACTTACTGAATTTTTAGTGACAGTGAAATGTAACTATTAATAACCACATTCACTGTTCTTTTTCAATCTGTTTTTCATGTCCTACCACAGGGAGGACACTGGCAGAATGAGGAGGGATCAAGAAATTATTTTAATTTTTTTAACATTTGATTATTATGATGATATATTATTATTATGGTACCTATTGAGAGAGGTGTGGCTGGGGGGTGCTATGCTCAGGAAGAGGTAAAGACACCCTTCTAAAATAAGTAAGATTATTTTCCTCCTTCTTTGCTTTGTGTCAGTGCGCAGCCCATCCTCCACATCATGTTTGTTAGCTTGTAGATTTTGAACAGATAACATTTGCTTTCTCTCCATATCAAGATCTCAATCCCATTTGCGTTGACATTTTAGCTTTATGAGGGAGAATGCATTATGTAAAGTTTCCATTAGCCTGCAAAATATTAAATTAAGTGTTGAAAACATGAGTTGTTTGTGGTGAGTGAAGCAGAGCAAGCCATGGGGATGATTTGTACTCATCAAAATTAGATAAAGCTGTTGGTTTGGTTTTTTTAGGTTAGACAGAATGTAGCCTACGACTCACTTTCCTTCCCACCTTTTTACCTTTGTTTAGAAAATTAAATAGACAGAACAAAGGCCAAGTTCTTAATAACACAAGTGAAAGCATAACTCTAATTTGTAGTTGGAAATACTGTGAGTAGCATTTGTGGCCATACGTTCCTTTGGCAAGATTTTGCATTCTCCTTGAACATATAATTATGTATCATTGCTTAATAAGGAGTGAACTTCTTTGTCAAACATTTCTCTGCACTGTTAAGCTTTCAAACTGCATGTTGTAATAGAATGTTTTGGAAAGTATCAGAAGATTCAATTGCTGGATTTTTTTTCCTGGTGGGAGATAACACTGCTACAGCATTAACTGTAGTCTAAAATGGGTAAAAGTGTAATATGCAGTGGTGTATTTGTGCATAAGTAGTACAGGAATATAAATGAAATCAGTCTCAACATGCACTCACAATAACATTCTTCTAGTTTGTTTACAAAATGAAAGAATATCTGTCTCTGGTAGAAAATTCTGTGTTTAAAGCAGTGTCTCACTATCCTTTGAAGTGTTAAATCCTCCTGGGTTTCATTTTTTTTGGCACAAGAGTAGTGGATGTTTAAGAAGCCAACAACATTAGCTTGCACAGGAGCATTCCTGTCTTATTTTTGTTTCTAGGTCTGTTTCCTGTGTTGGGGGAAGGGCAATGAGGGCACAGCTGCTCCCAAAGTTCAAGATGAAGCTGCTTCTTCAGTGTGTTTTAAGCAAGCCTTGGTCACTGTTTCTTACTGGAAGTCTTTAAATGAGCTTTAGTCTGATCTTCAATTGTGCTTTTATAGGCGTGAAATCTCCCTCCTTCCCCCCTCTCTTCCCTCACCCTCCATCCCACTCCCCAGCAACAAAACCCACTCACTAATAAAACAAAACTCCTGATTATCTGCAACCTAAACATCGAAGAGGACCCTCAAAAGCAGAACATTTTGATATTTCTGAGTTCAGCATCCGCTTGACAGAGCAACTGATCAATATTTGTTCTGAGAATTTTTTCCTTCATTTTTAAAATGTTGATGCAAGCTAGCACAAAAGATTGGTTACTTTGCATACCAGAGTTGCTCCATTTGAACGTTTATTTCTCAGACAAGCTGAAACATCACAGAGAATAGGAGATTAATTTTCTGTGTGTTTTTTTTTATGGTACCTCCAGTAATTCACATGAAAAAGTAACAATCTCTTCCTCTCTTACATTGCCTTATACATATTTTAAACAAAGTCTTCTCTCTGAATTTTTCTGATGTATATTCCTTGTGCAGAAACACTTCTAACTTTTCATAGTTTTAAAAACATATTACAGCACCTTTTTCTTCCATTTGTCCAGCTAACATTTTTATTGTGTTATGTTGCAATCATATGTATATAGAAGGAATAAACCAAGCCTGCAGTGGGAAGAATGTCATTGTTGCAGTTATTCTCTTCTCCTGCAGTGATAGGACTTTCTTTTGAGGTACCTTTGCTTATATGGACTGCTTAGGTGAGAAAGAAAATCACATATTGTTGATTGTATTTGAGTTTCCTGCTTGAGAGCAGATTGATGGTTGTATAGGAAGGGTGTGTTTTGTTTAAAATGCAGAATAATGTGGAAAAAAAATTTGGTGGCTCCCAGAGGTACACAGTCTGGGACAGCAGGAACTTAGATGGAAGTCCAGTTTTCAGTGTGGCTTTTTCACAGTCTGAAGATAGTTTAATCCAAACAGAGCTGACAAAGAAGTTAATGGTGGACGCTCACTGTTGATTTACAAAAGTGTTGGCAGATCAGGAGGACAGGAGAAACTTGTTGAGCACCTGCACAGGAGACTAGATAACTGAGGTAGTTATAAACCCAGATTATGATCCAGGTAAAATGATGGAGTAACTGATGTAGAGCTTGGTAAATAAAGGACGGAGGAGAATCACAGGATATTGCTAATGTTTGTCATCGTGAAGTTGTTAAAAATAGACCCTGTAACGCTAACTACTGTTCTGTATTTTTGAGCTACTTAATATATTGTGCTGTTGACGAGGAAGAAATGTCAAAATTCATGTTTTCCATAAGTTTACTCCCTTGGTGCTCTTTGGCATTTTTGTGGAGAGTCAAGAATGATGCACAGTGAGAAGGACACACAATAGGTGAATAGACCTAAGGAAGGATTTTGGTGGTCCTTGAGTGTGTGCCAGTGGGCTGCCAGTCCTCCACACTTGAACATTTTTATTAGCCCACATTGAAGTAATCACTTAAGAAGTTTATAGAATGCTCAAAGATGAAGAAAATAATAATGAATAGAGCAAATGGATGAGTGAGTGTGCTTGTCAAACTGGGCAAAACAAGATCTTTGCTTTAACACAGCAAATGTACATGAAGGGGCAAGGATGTAGAGCTTCTTTTGGAGCAGTAGACTCCATCCTGTGTAAAACATCTACAGCTGAGGGGTGACAGGAGCTCTGGTTATGTAAGCTGGGAAGTGTGGGAATGGGAAGGGAGATGGTACTCTGGCTCTGCGAGTAGTGACTACAAATAAAGGAGAAAATAGATGAAGGTTCAAAGAGGAGCTGCAAGATTAAAGAGTGGAAAGAAGCCTTAAGTAAAAAGGTTCTTTGAGTTTAAGGTATTGAGCTTAACAAAAAGCTAAAATGTATTCTCTTTGAGCCTTCTTAATGTGTTAATCTCTGAACTTCTGTGTTTATTTCTAAATGGGAGAATCGTGGAGCCCCTCTTTTCTGATTCTAGTTCTGTCATGTCCTGACAGTTTTAAAAGCTTCACAAGTTTTATATATAAAAAGGGCATGAGAGTATTCAGTGAAGTAGTTAAATATAATTACCTGACTTTATAGATGGAGAAACTGGAATAATGTCACATGTTTTAGTTCTGCCTCTGCATTTTTTGTGGAGTACGTTTACAGAAACCTCAAGGTAGGGCTATTTTGTAATTGTGTTGTCCTTTACAATGGTTCTGTGAATTTTCCAAATTCAGGATATTGACCTTTTTTTTTTAAAAGAATTTCCATTTGTTACCTGAGCTCTGATCTTGAGGAGTTGTGTTAGTACCTGCAATCCTAAAACTGAAATTAGGTGGAAACTAAGATTGAAAGTTAGGGGATTTGGTAACTCCGAAAAGGGAACAGTGGCATAATGAAAAAATATATTGAATACTTTTTTAAATAATCCAATGAAACACAAGCATATTCATTTATGGACTACTCAGGAAAAATCAAATACGTGAGACTGGTATGAGCTGTAGCACTTTCTGGAGAAAGACTGAAGTTCAAGAGATGTATGATAGAGTGAAACATACTGGAAATAGACTCAAGGAAGAACAAGTAGTCTTGCTCTTCACTTTTAAAAATGCATCAACTTACTTATGGAATCAGTAAAATATCCTGTGTATGTATATAGAAATACATATGTGTGTGTGTGTATATATATATTTAAATGTTATTTCTGTGGAAATCAAAATATTTTTTTTCTGTATTAAGAAGTGCCATATGCTGATGCTGGAGAAAAAAAGTTTTAGTGCCATTTCTTACCATTACAATATATATTAAAGAAGAAGTAATACAACCTCTAAATTAGTATTGTATATTTTGCATAAACCTTCCTTATGCATTGTCTTTTCCTATATTAGTAGCAGGAGGCAAATAGTGAACTAAGTAATGAATATGCTACACAATATAGTGTTTTCAAGCAAAGTGCTTATAGTTACACAAAACAGGAAAAACATAAAAGCGATGCAAAAATGTGGAGGAGATAAACTGAAACCAAAGGAACAGGGCTTGGAAATAGAATCTGAAAGCTCACAAACAAAAATGTGGAGGAGATAAAAAAAACTGAAACCAAAGGAACAGGGCTTGGAAATAGAATCTGAAAGCTCACAAGTAAGCAGTTTTCGTATTAATATATAAATAAATATACATATGCATCTAAACAGAGTTGGACTAATCCTTCTCAATTTGAATTTTCTCAAGGATAGCTGCATACTTGCTATCCTATATCAAATGAATTATTTTTCAGGTATAAACTTGTCAGCAGCTGTTCTAAGGTTCTAGTCTTCCACCCTCATGATGTGTTGGGGTGTGGTGCTTCAAAACTTGGCTGCTCTATAGCTGGGAAGAGTGATTCAACTTTAATTAGGTCAGTCTTTCAATGTCAAAACCCTCAAGCCTTCCACCGTCCCAACAGATGCATGACAAGAAATTGAACCCACAAATCACTGTGCTGTGTGTGTACACACAAACTCTTGGAGCTTCAGTGCTGTGAGAGCTGTGAAACCAGAATTGTTTATGCTACCAGCTAACAAGTCCTGCCTTCAGCCTGTTCTGAACTCTTAACAACCAAGCAAAAATGTTCCAAGCGGATTATGAATGGTGGTAGTCTGGCAAATTATGAGAATATTGAGGTAGTGTGTTTATAGAAGGTGTTGGGCAGATGTTCGGAGTCAGGGCTGAAGGGCTCAGCCTGCAGCTGGACACAGCAACTGTGGCTGATTAAACCTGAACTGACTCAGCTATCAGGTCAGAATTGTGTCATTGCTCAGAGCCTCTTCAGCTTGTCCCAGGTGAAACGAGGCTCCACTTTTCTTGTCTAGCCATTGTTATTTTAGAGAACAAATTCAAAATAGGAACTGTACATTAGTGTTGTTTTCTGATGTGATCAACAGGAGATTTTCCTCGCATGTGTACTCACGTATAGATGGTCGATGATCATCTCTGTGTTTTAGGACTTGGCTGAATTTTTTCTCTAAACATTGTGTATATTGTGCATTTTTCACAGCAGTCAGTGTTCGTTAGTGTTACAGTTAATAGAGGTGGAACATGTAAATACATCTGTAGCTGTGGTTGTACTAGTCGGTTCTAAAATGCCATATTCAGTTGTGTAATACTTCTGACTTAATATGACTTCTTTTTTTCTGCTCAGAAGCATTTTTTTTACACCTGAACAATATAAACAAAAAACCCGCAGATTTTTAAATTGAATGTTACCAGAAAGGTTCCTTAGAGTCTGTATCTAGGGGAGGGAAAGAAAAAATCCAGAAAGAAATCAGCTTTTTCTCCATCTTTTTTTTTGTGTGTGTTCTCAGACCACAGCAGAGTTTTGTGCGTAAATAATACATTTGGTGGTGTATTTATCTTGAAAAAAAATTTCTCATATGCAGGTATATTTTAATGTTGGCAGCTGTGTTTCTCTCCCACCTCAGTTCAGCACCAAACTGTCTCTTTCAGTCTGCATCCGCCTGGGAAATGTGTGCTTGGGTGAAGGGAGTGCGATGTTCTCAACTCTCCTGTGATTTATAGCAGTATGTGAAGAAAATGGCAAGATCCAATGATACTGCATCATATGTAATTACTGTTGTCCTTCCTCTTGGCATACTTTCCCTTCCATTTTTCCTCTTGGTGTTTTCTGGGTCACAGTTCAGGTGTTAGTCTAATTCTGCCTCTGTAATCTGGCTGTCCTCACAGATGTAATGAATCCCATCTTTAACCATGCTGTTTTCTTGAAGACTCTATCCTAAATTTCAGAGTGCTTGGATTAAATTATTTTTACAAGAGCATGTAGTCACAGAACAAGGGGGAACAGGTTCAAATTGGAAGAGAGTAGGTTTAGATTAGATATTAGTAAAAATTCTTTGCTGTGAGCATGTTGAGACATGGGAACAAGTGGCCCAGGGAAGTTGTGGTGGATTTCCCATCCCTGGAGGTGTTCAGGGCCAGGCTGGATGGGGCTCTGAGCAGCCTGGTCTATTGGAAGGTATCCGTGCCTGTGGCAGGGGGTTGGAAGAAAATGAACTTCAAGGTCCCTTTCCAAACCAAACCATCCTGTGAGCCGGTTGGGGCAAGGATTGGAATGCCCTGACCCCAGCCTATATTTTAAAATGCAAGTGTTTCAATCAGACACCAGCAATGTGGAATCCTAACCTTTTGTGCTGTTTTCTTTTATTAATATGAATTGAAATGTAAAGATGGTATTTTAAAATTCAGTGCTAAAAAGGAGGCAACCAAAATGCTTCATTTTTAGTCAAGTTAGCAGTCTCAATTGTCATGTTGATTACTTTGGCTGTTTCTGCAATATTAAGCATTTATGGTACTAATTTACAGGAAATTATTAAAAATATGTTTTTTAACATAAATTTCGGTTGATTTCCATTGTACATCTTTGTAATTATTTCTGTATTTCTTCCATCACATTTCTGCAGGATATGTTCCAAAATGTGTTTAGCCTATGTATTTATGGAAAATGTTCTTCCATCAAATTTTCTTATCAGGTGTACTTACAGTTCTTTTAAAAGCAAAATGATTTTTCATTTTATGGACATTTGAATAACTACTTTGCATTGATACCAGGAATAATAATAATAAAAAAAATATTCCTGGCAGCAAAAGATACCACACATTATCCATCTTTATACCTTTTCCTAAAACCTGTCTGTTTCCATTGCAGACTGAGATGCCATGGAACGTCTTAATATGTTTATGAGTGGTATAGATAAGTGTTCACAAAAAATACAAAGCTGCCCTGTGATTTCCATGTGTTACACGTGTTAAAGTGCATTACAGAGAAAAATAGAGAGTTTTGTCTTACATGGTTGGCTTTCACAGAGCTGTGGATCTTATTGTTGTGGGCAGCTCTTCAAAAAGTGTGGCTTCTGATTTTATTTGTCTCATCTTATGCACCCTGTTCTCTGTGCCCAGTGGATTGAACAGTGAACCGTATGAATTTTGGAAGTGGTTTTGGGCCATTCATCCTTGCTGGTTTTATAGGTGTTGTTCAGTTATCAGGAATGACTTGGAAAATAATTCCTGCTTTTTCACAGATTTGTCAGATCCTTCTGGCAGGTGCTCCTGTTAAAGAATAGAGAGCTAATGTAAAAGAACTTGGTAAAAAATAATGTAGTGTGGCAATGGTAAAGCATTTTAAGCTTCTGATTGCTAATTTTGTGTCTCCAAAGTCCAAAATAAAGTATCTCACTTACTCCAGAATACACCAGTGTTTTACAACTGAATATGTAGTCATATCCTGTAATTTACTGGCTGATTCCTCAAAAAGTCGTCTGACTTAATAACATAAAAATCTTTGATCATACCAATATGTAAGAATTTCATAGTTATGACACGGAAAGCTCTTTTTTGAATTTGGAGGTATTAGTAAGTGTTGCATAACACAGGCCACCAGAGTTTGGCTGTTACAGAAACCTAAAGCTTCCTGTACTCAAGATCCATTAATCACAAAATGGGGAATAACATGCTTTACATTCATCCTTGCATAGCAGTGAGAATGAGGGCTGAAGTGCTTTCAGCACAGTGGCATCCTCTGAGTGCTGAAGAAAACTGTCACAGGCAGAACAGGTTTAAGTGCTCATAAAGAACTTGATCTTTCTAGGGTTTGGATTTACCTGTAAAAAGGCTACTTACTGTATGTGGTCATCTGCACACATGTGGGAGATACTTTTGGCATTTTTTTGCATTGCTTTCACAAAAGGAATTTTGAATGAAGTTGTACTATCACACAGAGAAAAAGAAATATGCTTATATCAAGTTGTTTTCCATCCATGAATACAGAAATGAGTTGAGTAGAATGCTTAACTCACTAAAAGATGCATGGACATCAGTATTACCCTGTTGGTGAACTATCACGTGTTGCTTCTTTGCAGAAGCTGGCAGTATTGCAGTAATTCCAGATTCTTCAGGCTTCCTGTTAATTTTTGCCATTCCTAGAGGTGGAGAAAGAACAATGGAGGTGCCTCTCTGATTTAGCTATTATGTCACGTTTGTTCACTGACTAAAAGGAGAACAGCTGATCTAAGCTACTTCAGAAAATGGTGCTCTTAGTCTTTCTTGTCATAGAAAAAATAAGTATCTTCATTTCTGCTCCCTTCTCCTCTCCCCATCTGATCCTTGCTTCCTCAGGCCTGATTGCAGGTGTAGGATGGTAAATAAAGCCTTGGACCTGTGTTATGCCTCACCTCCATCTTTCACACCTAGAAAGGAGAAGTTGACCTTACTTTGTCTGTCCTTGTTTGGAAAAAAGAGGGCTTGGGTAGAGTTTGCTATAGCATGAGAAACAGAAATGGTCTGAGGGGCAGGGGGTGCTTGTGGGTGCAGTTGGCTGACAGTCTGAGCTACAGGCAGCTGTAAGGCTGGCAAAACAGGTACCTAGTGTGAAATTTGGAGAGTTACAGGGAGCTCTGCTGCGCTTCTGGGTAGCCAGAGTACAGCTGCAGCAGGAAGCAAGGTTCCTGCACGCAGCTGTAAAATGGCAGCCCTGCAGCTGCTCCGTGTGCTGCAGAGGTGTAGGAAGAGTTCAGAAGTCAAAGAGGGCTAGAAGAAAACTGCGTTCCTACAAAAAAGGCTAATTTTTAAGTCAGTTATTTCTGGTCTTTGAATAGTTAGCACTTCAAGGGAAAGATTGTGCACGTGTTTAATGGTAAGTAAATGGCTCAGTGTTTTAACAAACATGATTTTTTAACCTGTTGTTGGTTTGCTCATTGCTGATGAGAATCGTGTTTGTCTTTGGTTAAGGTAGAAATGATACTAGATTTGCTTGGATGACATTGTGGTGGTGTGATCTGCTCTGTCTACCTTGGGCATGATCACTCGGTTGTATTTTTGATTAAGATGGGAACACATCACAGTTGCAGTGGGGTTTTCAGTTCTGGGCAAGGCAAGATAAAAACAGGTGATGAAGAAAGGAAAGCCTGGAAAAAAAATTGTTAATACGATTTGAAAGTCTTTGAAAGTTTTTTGTTTTTTTGGGGTTTTTTTTTTGTTTTTTTGGTTTTTTTTTTTTTAAGAAAAGCCTATCAGCAGCAGGATATTCAGAACATTTACTGGAAATTTTATGCATATTTTCCAATATAAATACTCTATAACAGTTCTACCTAAATATTTTAGGCATTGGTGTTTACTATTTTGGCCAAATACATTTAAATTCATATAAGCTGTTGAAATTAGAAAATTTGTCAGTTTAGTAGAAGTCCCTCAGTGATGAAAAATAAGAATATTTGTTCTGTAGTCCAGCCCTGTAGTCCAGCCTGATCTTACAGAATTTTGAGGGCTTCTCCCAGTTAGTTTTACATTGCAAAAATATAGTTCCAGGAGAGAGCATGTATGCAGAAGTCTGTGAAAAATGAAATATTTAGGGCCTAAATGGTAACAATGAAAATCTTTATAGCAAGGGAAAGGATTTTTGCAGCAGCAAAAATGCAGCAGTGCTAATATCCTAATAGATGGATAATGTTCACAAACCACTTAAAAATATTTCTATGAGAACACGTTTTACAACTGCCAGTGCTATTCTGTAATCTTAACAGTTATGCAAATACTAGTGTGAAAAATAAAACCAAAAATAAAGGCACAGTTTTTCCCCGTGTGGAAGGGGCAGGCCTGCTGTGCTCAGTGGCCCGAGCCCCGAGCTGCCAGGGACCTACAGCACCTGCCTGTGCTGCCTGTGGAGCTGTGTTCTGCCGGGGAGTCAATATCGAGCTTCCTAGTTCCAGTAAAATTGGAGGCAGGAAACCTTCCTCCTATCTCTAGAAAAGATACAAATTGCATCTTAATAAAAGAAATAGCAGGATGATTCACGGAAACTATTTTCCTCCTCTTTTGGAGATCATTTACAGTTGCTAAGCTCTAGCTATATGCCAGTTATATCAGCTGTTTAACTCAATTTTCCCTTTTTTTGGGTGGATAATTTAGCAAGAAGATATCCCAGTGAAAATAGGACCAAAAAATGTAATTAAAAATAGCAGTGAAGACATTTCGCAATTATTACCATGATCTCGATTGTTGCTAAGACCACAAAGGGTTTGATTTTTCTAACACTTCCCTTCAATAGGAAGGGCTCTATGAGGTCAGGTAGTTTTGGTAATGCTGTTTGTTTCAGAGCTCTGCTCATTCTGGAAAGTTTTTCTCATGGTGTTGATAGAATAGGTTTGCAGGTGTGGTGGAATATATGGACAGTATAATTTTATTCCATTGCTACTCTAGAACATAATGCCTCTCATTCCCATAGTTAGAAACTTCTTATCCAGAAAAAAATCCTCTGTCAGCTCCCCAGAAGATAAACCAGAAATAGGTCCAGTTGCAATTTTCTGGCTTGAAGAGAATCAAAGAAGGTTTGATTCAAGGCATACAAGGCATTGGTAATCAACATCTTAGAAGAGTTTAGGAGCAATACTTGTCTTGACCAGTTTGGGTTGCTAGCTGGAAACACTCCCCAGTGTATTTCCCCATGTTTTAACTTGGGTGAGTCATTTTAGGTTGGACAGTCTTCCTCTGCTTCTCCTCAGCTTTCATCTCCATCCCACACTGTGGACTTCCCCTGGGAACTGCAGAGTGGTGCTGTAGGTGCCTTCCCACAGCTGTGTGGGTGAGCTCTCCAGCAGCTCCTGGGCTCCCTTGGTATGTTGTTTTCCTCTACGAAAAGCCACGAGAGGAAATGGTGGAAAGGGCCAGACAGCCCAAAATCCCAAGGCAAAAGGCTGGGCTGTGTGTCTAATACCTCTCACTAATAATGCTTCAGATCTTTTATTTATTTTTCTAGGATTTTTCAAGTAAAGCCTAATGTGAGTGTTTGCTGTACTGTGTTAGTCTGAATCTTGTTGAATGTGGAAGTTCTGTATTTTTACCAAATTTGCTGTGAATACTTAAAATTTGTTTTTCCCTTCTGCCGTTTTGTTGTGTTAGGGTGAGTGGAAAGACAAAAGTTCATGCTTTTCTATAATGTTTTTGAGTCTCTGTTTCTTGTTGTTTGAAGTATGTTCTGGAGAGAATGCACCATATTTTATTTTTGCTCTAAGCTGTTTTAACTGATTGGTCAGAGATGTTTTCTATACACACACAAACACGTGTGTACACAAGTACATGCAGACACATGTACGTGCATGCACACACATAAACATATAAAAGCACCCTAGACCAAACTCTTTAAGAAACTGGTTTTCTTCTGTATTCTCTTCCTGCTTTGCTCTCTAAAATGTAGTAGCTTCAAAGATTTTAACTGGTGTTCTGCATTCTCATCAAATACAGTATTTGGCTAAGTGTTAAAGTGTCAGCTTGCCCTATTTCCTCTTCACAGAAGCATTCTTCACACCTGCAGCTTTCTTCTGTTTTTCATTCCAGAAATACTTGCATCAGTCTTAAACCTTTGCCAAGTCACTGCTGACACATATTTCTGTAGCTCTTTATTTACAGTATGGTTCTCTTTCTTGTTATGAGATGTCAACATCTGTACTGGACAGGTTAATTTATTTGGAGAAGGTCATCACATCACTTAAAGAAAAGCTAGGCCTTCAGCTGAGAAAAAGGTTTAACATAATCCTTACCTGTTATAATTATGCTGAAAGTAAGCTTGTTGTAATGAAAACAGTATGTCAAACTGAATTAAATATTATCTCTGGTATAGGGAGGAATTTGGCCACATAAAAAAATCGGCACATTATGGTTTTTTTTCTCTCTTCTGAGGCAGAAATAAATATTGCAATAAACAGAAGACTGTTGCTTCAAATAATAAATTAAGGTAGTTGAGTAGGAGTGCATTAACTCTTTATGTGACACATTTGCATTTCAGTAGATCTGATAATGCTTTTGTAGTTTTTGGCCTTTTAAATACATCATAAATAATACTTACATGTAGTGCTGCTTTACATCACCTGATCATACTGAAATCAGTTCTGTGCAAAGAAACTCATAAATGGGTCTTCCACTTGAAGAATAGTTGAAGAAACTGTCCAATACAGAGGTGCTTGTTTTGGTCTGGCAAAGCTCATGGACCACATAGTGCTAATTAGTCCCTCTGGTGTGCTGGAATGCTGAGCTTGTAATACTTCGTTGCTTGTAACAAAACCATGGTGTTTAGGAGGAGGAAGAAAATGCTGAATGTATAGTCTTCATTTGTAATTACACCAGGCATATAAACATTCAGGTTTTTCGTCTTTTTTGCGTGCCTTGGTGGTTTTTCCCCTTTTGTCAAATAGTTGTTAATGAGTCTTTCTTAAATTCCCTTTATCTCCTTTGATCATCATGCTGCATTGACAGGAACTGGTTCAGAGCATCTCTTACGCATTATAGGGTGACAAAATGAGGTGGTAAATATGGTAGCCACTGCAGTTTATTCCTTGTGGTGGTTAAGCATATTGCAAGAAAAACCTCCTTAAATTTTTTTAAATTTGTTTGTAACTAACTTGGTTTTTCAGTTTTTGCACTCTTGCTCTCTGAGTCATGGAGGAATAGTTATTTACACTTCATGTGTGAGAGGCAGCGAGAATTGAGGTGAGCTACTGCCTGTGTAGGCTTGGTGGGAAAAGGGGTGCCTGGAGGATGTTTGTTGCCATGGTCTTCAGACAAAGCAACCCCTAGCAGCATTAGCTGTTCAAGATTTTCTGACCTTGTTGCCCTCCCAAAAATGAAAAAAAAATGAGCAACCGGCTCACAAATACTTTCATTAACAACTAATTTCTGTATTACTTCTAATTTGCATAGTAGTTCCGACACATAAAATATTACCCTTATTTGATAAATAAGGCCGGGCTGCCGTATTTTGAGGTGCAGGGAAACTGTATCGTCATCCCTTGCCAGAAATTAAGTTTGTGTTCAGAGAAAGTTATACATTTGCTTATTGCATGTTATGTAAGGTCTCCTTTGAACTTGCTATATGTGATATTTCTCAGGAGCACTGCAATAGTGTTACTTTTCAGAATGCACCATCAGACAATGCAAATACTGTCAGTTTTAAAGATCCCAGTTTATGGGAATATGATATTTTCTGAAATATGTTATTGTAAAAATTATGATCAAGTGATGACAAAAATCAGTAAAGCTAGGGGATTTTCAAAGCAGGGACAAGTCTGAAACACCTCTGCTTCGTTCTTCCTGTTGTGCACTCGTACTGGCTTCTGCTCAAACCTTAGGTTTAGTGTCAGTTCTAATTCTTCTGAATTTATCTGGCAGATTTATCTCTGTCAACCACAGGATTTGTATGTCATCTCATACTGTAGTTTCTGATACCTGTACTTAACTGATTTGTTTCCTATCTGCCTCGTTCATCTTTTCATTTTTGGCAAACTGGATTTATCTTATTTTTATGATTAAATGGAAGGAGTTGCTAAGGAATGAGATCTGGATCCTTTATTGCATTTTAGCATTGTTCCTTAGAAACCTGATTATATCTTGCAAATTACAGTAACATTTCAAAGGTAATAAATGCTGCATAGCTTGTTAAATATCTCATTTTTAACTTATAGATTCTTACTGAAGCAGAATAATATTATTTCAGACTTTGCCAAGTGTGAAGTCTTCTGCTGTTGCTCTGTGTGTTCAGTAGTAAC
The DNA here is from genome assembly GCF_017590135.1 of Pyrgilauda ruficollis. NCBI lineage: Eukaryota > Metazoa > Chordata > Aves > Passeriformes > Passeridae > Pyrgilauda > Pyrgilauda ruficollis. The sequence continues at coordinate 5,488,036 of NW_024524266.1, forward strand.
TAAACATTTGCCATGCTAGAACAGAATTACTTTGTCTCAAAGACTTTACATTCTGAGTATGATTTTATAACTGTCAGTTAAATAATGGCTTTTTGCTAATAATATTTAAATATTTATCACTTCTCAAACCATTGTGATAAAGCAAGTGAAGTACTTTTCTAGACAAATTCAAATCCATGTGTGTTAAGCCTCTGTTTATCTTCAATTTTCAACTACATGGCTGATACCTGGCTTTTGTTATTTGATGGGCTATAAAATTTGGTTTTGTGTCTGGTGCATTGAAAATGTGCAGCATATACATTTTTTTTTCTGATGATAATTGGATTAGAGTCTTGCCAGTCGTATTTACTTTTAAGAGTTTATGGTATAGATCCATTTGCATTTATGAAATTTTAATTGGTGTTTCTAACTGGAAGTGTTCACAGTATGTGTGTGTGTGTGTTTTCTCCTCCTCTCCTGGCATCTGAATACCTTACAGCTTTACTCATGTGAGTAGCTTTCATTCATAAAGAATTCTTTGACGGTCTCTGCTCTGAGATGTTTCTTGACATTTTTCACTATTCTTCTGTGATGAAAATCTTATTGCTGATGATAATGAGACACTGAAATGGAGACAGTGCAGAGAGCTAATTGACTTCGTATCAGATGCCCTTGGGCACAATGCATTTTCAGTCATCTCTAGATGAAAACCTTAAAAACAAGTGTGTTGCGTTTTCTCTTCTAAAAAAATTCCCCCTCTTCCCCACCCCATTGCAGATTTGGGCTTCTTATCATTGGTAATGACGTAACTGATCACTTTTGGAAGGTAAATATATTATGTGATTGCCTCTGACAGGACTTGCAGTGACTGAAAAGGACTGTTTCTTCAGCAAATCAAATTTTCTATGGTGCTTACTTGAAATAGGTGTTTTTGACGGAAGCTAAAAGCAGTGATCAGGAATAATCGCACCTGTGGGCAAGGAACGGGAAACCAAAGTGATGGATTAAAGGGTCCAGTTAAGAAGCTAGACCAAAAAAAAGAAGTGTATTTGGGGAGAAAACAGGAGTGAAACTATGAGTAAATGGAGCACTTAAGCATTTCCTATAAAGGAAATTCCTGCAATGATGCAGTGGGCTCAGGAGTACTTCCAAGCCATGAGATGGAGACTGGGTTCATACACCTCCTGACCTGTATTAGATGGGAACTGCACAGGCAGCTGCTCTTTCTCCTTAATTTCCACAGAGGGGACACCCTGGTCAAAGTGCTGGAGCTTTTGTGAGTGCAGTTGGCCCCCAGCATTATGACACATGGACAGTCGCATTCTGCTGCTTGCTTACAGAAACGGGGGAATACCTAATGTAACCTCTCCTTCTGGAGCTGTAGGGAGGTCGTGGTTTCTGGCACTCCTGGGCACAGCACTTGCTGCTGAGCTGCTGCAGTCCCTCCTCTGGGTTATTGGTCCAAAGGGGAGCTACTTGTGAGGCTGGAACCAGAATGTCACCCCAGAATAAAACAGTCCCATGCTGGGCCAGCACTAGCAAATAGAAAATTGGCCAAGTACAAAGAAGCAAGTAAACGAAGAATTGTTTTTGTTCCACTGAGGGATCTAATATAGGTTGCTCTCTGTACACAAGCAAGCTTCCATCAGTTACCAAATCCAGATCTGACAGCAGCATTTTTATAACTAAATCAGGACTTCCCAGTGTCATGTAGTAGAAACTACAGTGTCATGTAGAAACTGAAAATTAAAAGTGGGAGACATGCTACTTCTTCACTTGTTGGCATTCTAAAAAGAAATGTGGTTTTATTACCATTATTTTGTAATGTAAACTTCACTCATTTGAATTATTTTTCAAATTTTTCAAATTAGTTGTAGTTCATGATAAGCATTATTCTTTCAAGTATTTTCAGATGAGTGTGGTTGATGTAAGGCCTTGTCCTGCCACTGAGGTGTACCTGGCTGGAGCAGCCGATGTACCATGTGGATAGTCAGGACTCCAGGCAGCAAACTCCTCCTGTGCACTGTCTGTAGTAATTGTCAGTCACGGTGGCCTAAGGTTTGCTTTGATTTATAGACATAGGATGTGTTTCTTAGACAGGACCATATACTGAAAGATTGATGCCATGGAGCTCTCTGCTCTGGTTTCCACATGCTTCCATTTCTGCTCCTGGAGAATGCCAGAGTAGGAGAAGGCTGCTTTGTCAGCTTGTTAAAGGTGAGTGTTCCTGGGCTGTAGCAAGGGTCATCTTGCAGGTAGAATAGTTTCTATCTGTCTATTTGCCTGAAAATCTGTCCATTATATGTTATTTGAACTCATTATGAGGTCATATTTCATTTCAGCCCTGGAGGGCTGGCTTTCAGTATTGCTCCTTCAGGGGATTGTGGGTATATTCTGTAGGCTCTTACTATTCTTAAATTGTGTGCTGTTGGTCCACTGGTAGTTTCTGATCAGAGAAGATAGGTTGATAAACCTCATGTGTGTGTTTCAGTTTCCAAGATTCCCAGAACCCTTGGCATATACTTCATTACCAAAATAATTAAGAGCCTGCACTCTGAGTGATGGGGCAGTATTATACTGGCTTTGTCAAGGCTTGTACTAGGAAAAGAAAGAAAAGGATCAAATGATGGAAAGAGGAAAACTCATTTCCTCCCCTTCTGCATTATGGCTTCTTTTGGTTTATTTTTATGCCAAGGGCAGGAAAATTATTCATTTATGGACGATATTTACCTGCTTCTTTTAACCTCTGTTACATAAGATTGCTAAATACAGGAATGCACATGCAATATTTAGGTTGCTGTGAGACAAAGATATGCTCTTAACTTGGCCTGATCTGAAAACAAAAGCTCTTTTGGTCAGAATCACTAACACTTTTATGAAGTCTGTAATGATTATGCTACAGCCTGTGGTGTTAATGATGTTTACAAGTACCTCTCGTTTCCCTTTCCATTTGGGATTAAACTGATTCTGTATAAACACATACCATGTCTTGATCAACAGTGTCACTGAAATATGTAAAGCAGTGCTCATTTCATGTATAATGTTAACAGTACCACTTCTTTTTCTGTGAGGTTTGCCTTTCTCGGTAAACTTTTGGTTCTTAATTCATGACCATTGTGACTGAATCTGCATTTTCTCTCCAGATACTTTCCTGGGCTGTACTTCTGTTCTGAAGAGCTGCTGGGTAATGAATGGCAATTCATTCAGTGTTGTGCAGGGCTCAGCCACCTGCTGTCAGAGTAGGTCAGAGGATAAACTGTGGCTCGTTGCGAGAGAGTTCATCTCAACTGGCGGCCACAGTGAGACCTGAAGTCACTGGAGTTATGCAGCAGCTCTGGAGAGGGATTTAACAAAGACTTTATGCAGTACTGACAAAAATGTGTGAAAAGCTAAGCATAAGAAATCGTGGGAAATTCTCCATTTCTATTTGCCCTCAAAGGGCAAGCACCTTCTTTGAGGTGAAGAAGTTCACCTTGTGGTTTCAAAACTGGTTATACTTTTCTGTCTTCCACTTGACTTTTGCAGGCATAGTTAGAGGCTTGACTTCTGCGTTGCACGGAAGTCAACTCACTTCTTCTTTCCTTCAAACTGCACAGGGTCAATGTGACTGTTAAATTGCAAATATTTTGATAAGGGCTGTTTTGACAACATGCAAAAAGACTTGCTGCAAAGAATAAAATGGCCAAAGATAGAAAAAAAAATTACTTTCCTTGAACTTAACAGGATAGACTACTTAGACCCCTGATTTTAATTTCTGTCTTACCCTTTTCCCAAGCACTTTCCTCCTTTGTCTTTGAAAGGAGTGAACTTAAAAGATGAACATCTAAAGCTGGAAAAAGGTTATTAAAAATGGTGCTCTAAAATATTAAAAAGTTTTGAAAGAAGTAATTTAAATGGAAAAACCACTGTGTTGTTGGTGACTGCTTTTACTTCAGTAAGTTTCCCTTGAAAAATTCCAGTGTGGGTACGTTGAAATGCGTGGGTATCCCGCTGTAATTCAGAGTGGAGTCTTTCTGCTCTTTCATATTTGCATTTCCCAGTCTCAAGAGGGTGTGCCCCAAAACAGTACATTGACTCATTTTCTTACTCTCTTTTGGTACTACAGTGGACTAACCTTGACTTAGTGCTGGACTGGGTGGAATTGACTCAGAGCAGTGTCTGGCTGCTGGTCGCTGGTACAGGTCATGTTTCAGGGAAATTGGAAGGCTCTCCTTTTTAACGCTCCCTGGGGCTATCTCAAGTTATTTACCAACATTTTCAGTGAACTTAATACCTGTAAGAAATGTTTTACTGTTACTGCATGGAGTCATAGCTCTTTCAGATAGCATGGGTTGTTTTATTGTTATATTGATATTTAGGATAATTGGGATGTAAACTTTATTTAGCATGCTTGATCATCAGGAAGGCATAGAGGTCTTTAAGTAAATATTAGTATCTGGCATCATTTTCCTGTTGCTCTAAGTAGATAACATAATCTTTTCTGGCCTTTTTTTTTTTTTTTTTTTTAAGAGGTATTTGACTCATATGTCAGGTAGCTGCAAACAAAAAATCTAATCCTGCAAACACCAAAGCACGTGAGAAATTTTCTCAGATAAGCATTCTTACTGACATGGAGATTGCTGAGGTGAACGGTGGTTCACTGCATGTAGTAAGAAATCCTTGAGTGGCATCATTGGCTCTTAGAAGTGTGAAGGTGTCTGACAACTGTCAGCTTTAAAATATTTTTTATCTTTATATAAAGAATTACTTCAATGAAAGCACTCCCATGTGTATTATCAGAGGAAATAAGAATTCTCCGAAGTGTTTCTTTTGAAAGCTTTTCTCAGAGGTGTTACTATGCAGAATACACCTCTTCTTGTATCTAGACCAATTTTCGGAGGCTTTGACGATACAGTTTAGTCTGATATGCACCATACGAGTCTATTAAATAAAATATACATAGATTAAAATTCCTATGATTACCTTTAAAAAAAATAATTTCTTCATCAGTAGGACCTGCAGGAATAGTATAAAACTGTATCACAATAATGTTTTTGTTTCCACACTGATACTTTTTGTAGTAGCCTAGTTTAACACTTGACACCATTTGGCTCAGTTATAGTGTCAGGTATTTAGGTCCAGCCAATTCATATTAGGAGTTACTCAGTTTCTACATAATGCAAATATTTCTGCAGATCTTTCAACAAAGCTGTAACTTAGTATTTCAACAACCAACTTTATGTGCTTAATATGGAGTACTCTCTTCTGTGGAGAATCCCCTGTACTTTGAGTGTATTTCCTTGTAATCAGCTGTTTTGTGTTCCTGAGAGACTGAGTCTGCTTGGTGTAGAGGTTCAGCATGGTTTGGTTTCAAACTCTGCGTATGGGCAACCTTGCCCACACCTGTATCACCTGTGACAACCTGGAAAAGTGATTCCTCAGTGTAAATAATAGTGTCCCACAAGGTTCAGTGTTTAACTTGTTCATCAGTGACTTGGATGAGAGGGCAGATGCCTTTTATGAGGAAAGGCTGAGGTAGCTGGACCTGTTCAGCCTTGAGGAGACACAATTGACACAGGACCTAAACAATGTCTATCAGTATCTGCAGGGAGGTGTCAAAAGGACAGAGCCAGGCTCTGCTCAGTGGTGCTGAGCAACAGGACAAGAGACAATGGGCAGAAACTGAAGCACAGGAAGTTCCACCTGAACATGAGGAAGAACTTTGCTGTGCAAGTGACCACACAACTGGAATAGGTTGCCCAGAGAGGTTGTGGAGTCTCCCTCATGGGAGACATTCAAGAACCATCTGGACACAATCCTGTTGGATCAGCTGTCCCTACCAATCCTATCCATTCTGTGATGAATTTACTTGATAACACTGAATAATTTCACTAGGATGTTATAAAAGTCCTAAAAATGATGGGAGTCTAGTTGATAGTCCACTGCTCAGTGTCTGAGTGGCCAGCTGGTTACTTTGTGTGGAGAACTTCAGTGGGTCTTTGGAATAAGTAGTATTAGGAAATTTTAATTGCTGTGCTGCTGCTTTGATGCAAAATTCAGGAGAGTAAACTGAAGGAAGTCATTTTGGTCTTGTGTGTTTTGCTTTTGATCTTCTGAATAAATTTAAGTTTACTGTAAATGTATCAAAGTTAGGAAGCTCAAGCCAAAATCATTACTGAAGTCATGCCCCTGGCAAACCTGGTAAAATACCACTCATAACATTTTTGAGTGCTCCTCCTGTAGTTTCTTTCTTCCTTTTTATAGCCATATTGTTTCTGGTTTTCAGATTATTATCCCACCTGACATCTGCATATGCTGAGACCTTTTCCTGTATTAGTTCTATACTTTCACATCATGCATGTATGTGCACACTGCATTTACAACATACATTAATCACAAGATACTCTTCAGTGTTAGAAAGGAATGTGCTGTAGATAAACATGTTTAGGAGCTTTAGATTCCCTGGATTTGAAGGGCATTAGGCTTGCTAATGTAGGCATAGGCTCTGTGTTGGGCTTATGCTTTTTTTTTTTTTTTTTGACAATTTGGATATAAGGATTAAAAAGTAAAGTTGCAAGGTTAGTCAGAAGGAATAAGTGGGACCTAGTGGCTAGAAATAGAAGTATTGATGAGAATTTGTCCAAGTGTGTTGTGGTTTGAAAAACCTCTTTCTTTCATGCTAACATCAAAACCACTGCTGAGATATAGATAATTTAGTATTCTTGAGACTGAAAAACCTCTTTCTTTCATGCTAACATCAAAAACACTACTCAGATATAGATAATTCAGTATTCTTGAGATATTAATTGAAAGATCAAGCACCACAAGGCAGTAATGCAAACTTCCTTAATTTAGTCTCATAACTGTGTATTATCCCTGGCCAGTAAGGGTAATTTTTTGTAAATCACTGTGATTCTTGTCCTTCCTGATAATGCCATATCACATTGTCAGTTTGAAACACTGCCTGCTCATTTTTGCTTGCAAACTGTGATGCTTCTTTTTTGTACATATACGTACAAAGATCTCAGTATCTGTTTGTATACATGCAAACTGTATGCCTTATTTGCAAATGTATCTTTACAAATGTATTTTCCAATTAGAGAATGTGAGTGCATTTTACTGGTGGGACTTTATAAGAGGTACATACATTTGTGTTCAGATAGAAGTGAAATTTTGAATTCTTCTGGATATGCTGCTAGTTTTCTGCATGAGATTCCATTTTTAGAAGTAGAAAGTACTATCTGCTAGTATAGATAGTAAGATGTATCCATATTAGTGTCTGTTAGGATGAATGGTTAGTATTAGTAGTGTCGGTTTTATGGAAACTGAAATTTTGATATATAAATATAATGTATATAGATCCCAACTGTAAACACCAGGAAATAGTTGTTCTGGTTTGCAGATTCCTTACTTTTTGTCAGCATAAGTCAAGCATGCACTCGGTCAAAAGTATGTGTATTTTATATTCCAGGTGTCATAGACCTCACCAGAATTGTGCCTGATACTTCTCTGCAATTTCAGGGAAGCATAGCCTTTTCCATTATCAGAGACCAAAGGGCCAAATTTATACATTCAGATCATGATAATGAAGACAGAAAACCATCTTTGCAAGGTGGGACAAATTACACTAATGCAGTTTATTAGAATGCTGAGTGGTGCTGCAGTTTTGTGTGAGATGGGTCATGATCAGCCTTGGGAGAACTGGGTGTAGGATGGATTTTCATCACTTCTGTTGTAAAAGGAAACCTAAGCCAGCATGGACAGGTTTTCCCCTCACTGCTGCTGGGCGGTGAGGTAGCTGTGAAGAGTATCTACTTCTTCCTGTAGCTGACTCAGCTCAGCTGGCCAGCAGTAAGGTGCTGGGTCATGCCAGTTCAGTTGCTTCTGGTCCATACCTTCCTTCAGCAATGCATGAAAGTGCTCTGAAAACTTAAATATCTAGAAGGTACATATTTCATCTGTGGAAGCAGTGTAGAGAGTTGTCTACAATTTCTCTGAGGTAGTGCACAGCTGCAGTATTTAATGTTAAAAACACTGAATTCTACACCGTGGGCTATTAGCAGAAGTTATCCTGTCTGCCGTAGCTATTTCTGAGCTGTTTCCAGTATTAGTAGTGGGTTACTCTGTGAAGTTGGGTCTAAATGGGAAATGATTAAGGTGTGTATGTGATAATGAGTGAAAAGGAGAAATCAAGTTTGATTGTAGCTAAGATACTTATTTTCTGAGAAAGTAGTATTCTGCTTGACTAGAATGCTTGCTTTATTTATAGAAAAAAGCTCCCATGTCCTTAGCTCACAGGACAGTTCTGGCTCTGCTAGTTGCTTGGTAAGAAAAAATACTTTTTGGAATGCGTCTGCAAAACATTCATGGCATTTCTTGGCAAATAAAAGATCCTGAGCATTAAGGGAAAGTAGTTCTTGTTTTGTCTAGTTCTAGTAATGTTCGTGTTTTGGACAAACTTTCCACAAAGACAGGATTTTTTTTTGGGAATATTTGATTGTAATAATGAAACTAACACTATGATGTGAGTAGCTAAAACCTACTGGCTTGTGTAGGCACCACAAAGCTGTTTAGTACCAACCCAGTTAGTCCCTTTATCCATCATGATTCTTTGACTTTGTGCCTTTGTGCTCCTGCAATTTTAGATTTTCTGTACCTTTTCCTCGTGAAACCAGGAGCCTGACATTTCCAGTATGATCTAAATTTTTGAACAAAAAGAACATTCAATTTATAAACTTAGAATCCTGTATACATTTTTCAGGAGAATATATCAGTGTTGATGTGAGCTTCTGTAGAAGTGGTTATCACTGGGCAGCTTTTGCTCTGGCAGCTAAGAGCAAGTATGTGTGGGAGGAGGTGGTCTAGCACCTAGTGACTTGTCTGGGTGGAATTGCCACAAAAAGGCACTTTCGGTGCTGGCTGAGGACATACAAACAAAGTGGTGGAGGTTTGGCCTTTCTGGGTATCTTCTGTGTGGCTCCTGAGCAGGCTGATGTGGTAGACAAGTGGCCATACAGAACCACCCATTTAGAAATTATTTTTGAGTGCAAGCACAGGCATTTGGTGTGGAGTATCAAGAGTGCTTGTTGCTGTGCACTGTGTAGTTCATCTGCTTGCTGCTGGGGTTCAGAGGTGTATATTTAGGATTAAGAATCTGAGAGTCTCAGTTGCTAATTCAGCTCTGCAAGCCCTCAGTGCCTTGTCTGAGACGGGTCACACTTATCTTTATCTCAATATGCAAATATCTAAAATGAGAAGAACATCTGCTAAGATCATAGGAGGTTGTGTAGATGATTTAATGGCTGTAGCAGTCTGAATTAGGTAAAGTGCTGTGATAATGCCACTAAGATGGCTCTAAGCCACCAGTGTGATGCTGCTGTGAGTCTAATGTGCTTCTGCAATGCATTAGACATGATACTTTTGGAGAGAGAGAGAGAAATGCTAATAGCATTTCCTAAAGCCTCCCTGAAACCTCATTTGTAATGTTGTGTCTGGTGATCTTTGCAGTGAGCAGAAAGATGGACTTAGATTGGAGCAGGTGCAAAGACAGTTTAATAAGCTACACAGATTTATTCTGGAATGACAGTAGAAAGTTAAGTTATTACATGTGTCTTTGGATTTGAAGTATTGAGGTCTCCAAGGGGTCTGAAGGGAGACTGAAACTGCTTGTTTTGATTATATTTATTTGGCATTAACAACATGCTTCAGTCTTTTCAGTGGTTGCTAGTGGATAAGAGAAGCGTGCTTTTTCTGCTCTTCTTCCAAACCCTTTAATAACCCTTTAATAACAACGTATTTTACTTGTCCCCTGTTCTAGTCCCCACCTTCTAACATCCATCATGGAACCAATTACTAGATCTGGGGTCAGGAATGAATAGAACATACAATTTTTGTTCTTTTTTTGTTGTGTTAAACACGGTCCACTTACTGTGATCATTTAGGGGAAGTTGCTACTTTGCAATTACTAAAAACATGCAGCTATTGCAAAGACATAGAAAATAGCAAGTTGTAAAGCTGTAGTATAATTGTAGCCTTTCCTATAGCTGCTTTACCTTTTGTAGGGTATTGAGAAACATTTTGTGGGGTTTAGATACACAGTGGAAACTGCAGAACTGAACATTCATCGTGTGGTTGCCTGCAGTTGCATGTTCATCCCGAAAGAGTCATCCTGTGTCTCTGAGGTGTGCTGAGGCACAGTGGAATGCTGGGTTGGTGGTCCAGTGGAGCTGTAGCATTCTTTCTGCTACTCAGACTGGACTGTTTGGTGCAGAGAAGTTTCTCAGTCATCTGTCACCTTCTGTAGCCCAGAAGAACCGTTCTCAGTAATTGATGTCTTGCAGTTTGGTTATCACTCTGCCTTTGCATTTTTGGCCTTTCTGTGAGAAACTAGACTTGCAGGGAAGTCAGCATATCATCAATGACCTCAGATTCAGGGAGGGAACTACAGAAGCAAAATGAGATGCAAAATTCTTTCAAAAGCTCTAAATTTGGTATTAGGTAACGAGAATGTGGGCAGGAAGCAAAGAAAAATAAGTGCTTCCATTAGGTTGTCTTGTTTTTTTTCAGAAAGCTGCAGCCTGAGAGGGGCATAGTATTTATAACATATTCATGGCATAGCAGCTTCCTGGTAAGTGTGCAACAGGAGGAAGTGTTGTTCCTAAATTAGTAAGTGAAAAAGTGGCTGATAAAGGATGGCATACAGATTTCTAGATTTTATTCCAGACAGGATTTAAATAGAAGGTTTCTTCTCAGTATCTAATTGGAGGGCCATATAAAAAAGTAAGATATAATTTCCTGGTGTTGGTAAGCTCAGACCAACACCAGACATTCAGCTGGCTGTGAGAAGGCTCTATGTTTTATATGATTATTGTCATTAAAATAAATATCTTAAGGAATGGCTATAATGTTAGCCTGGGTATTTGTAACATACCTTGTTAGGCAGTGGTGTACTCTCAAGGAAGAGAAATAATAAAGTAATATTGTTCCTGCTTCTTTTAGTAACTTGCCATGTGGTTTTGCACATATTTCAAAAGAAGACGAATAACTTTGAGTAGATAATTAATGTTATAATCGAGGCCAATTGAATGTCACTTTTATTTTTTACCAAAAAAAGCAGTAGCTCCCATTCAGGATGAATTTCCTTTCAAAAATGAACTGAGTTCAGAAGATTGTACTTCTACTTGGCTGACTAAATGTAATAGCAAATCTTCCAAAAATTCTGGCCATAACATTTGCATTAGACTATTAAAATGGATCTGACTTATAATTTACTTTGAGATCAAATACAAAAAATGTGCTAGGGATTAAGTTTTAATTGAAGGGGCTTATACTGTGGAACATTTCTTTCTGTTCAACACCTTACAGATCATCAGTCTGGGTGGAAGAATGCACTGAAACCTTTCATGGACAATTGTGTGACAGCAACTGCACTGTTTATATTTAAACATCTCTATTACTTTCTAGCAATGCCCTTCATGATGAATTCCTGTAATTAGTGGTTCCTGAAAGTATCAACACCTCCTCTCTCCCTCAGCTCTCTGAAGTGTGAAGCTCAAGGATCAAAGAAATGTTAACTATATTGGCTGTAGGCTGTATAAAGTATAATCCCAGATCACTTGTTTGCTGGAATGTTCTAGGACTTGCCTGTGTAACCAAGTTAACTATCACCAGCCAGACCATAACAGCTATAGTGATGATGCTTGCTCTAGAAAGAGAGATGTTCTGAGGTGAGCTGGGCTTCTTTTGGATGAAGGTTGTTAAGCAAAAAACCTTTTCATTGCCAAACCCTCCCCACCAGACCGTTTAATGGAAGATTTAAACTAGTTCATTGTGTGTTTCTGTCACCATTACAATGGTAAATTTTCCATGTCAGGAAACCATTAGATGGTAAGAATCATCATTTTCCTTCTTCTTGCAGGCTTTGGGGAGGCACAGGCACTTTTGATTTTGAGAAAGTGGGGAAAGGGGTGATTCTTGTCTTGGTACTTGTGGTTTTTGGGGGGAAATTAGGGGCCTTCATTTGTAAATTATTCTCTTGAGCTTTCTGGCAAGGACCTATGTGTGGGTGTGAGCTAAGTGTATTTTTCATGTCACTGGTGATGGAAACTAGAATATAAACATCGTGGTACAAGGGATGCCAGGAACTTGTGAGGAGGGGAAAAAATCAGAGTAGAAAGATTTCCTAAAATAAAAGGAGGCAAGTAGTTAGAGTTGTTCTATGGCTTTTTGATCAGTTTACCAGTGATTTTTTTTGTATTTTGAGGGGTTTCATGTTATGTGTGTGTTAGGTTTTTTGTATTTATTTAATTCAGAATCAATCTACTGCTAATAGCTGTGTTATTAATTTCCTGTTCTCCTAGCTAGCAAACCCATTTGACTATACTGATTAATAGGATACTCAGAATGCCAACTTTGGAGTAATGTCTCAGATCCCAAGTGACAATTGGCTTCTGTATGAGTTGTAGTCATTGCATTAGTTAGGTTTTGAAGCCCAGTTCCCAGAGCATGATTCATATTGACTGTCCTCCATTCTCCATGGGAAGTGACAGTGGTGAATTTCCTGCGTCAGGCAATACTGGGAATGGGAGTCAGGATAACTAAATCTCTTTCTGCCCTCAACACCAGCAGGAAATATAAGAAGTGGAAGAACAAGCAGTTCTATGAATTAAATATATTTATGTGACTGTCTGAGACCTCTTCAGAAGAAATAAGAAAAAATACCATCTTACATGATATCGTGAACATTTTTATTTCCCTGTTGCATTTGGGATCAAATAAAGATAATTAGATACCACTTTAGCATGAAAGTGTACTTAACTCAATATGGCTCAACAGAGGAATGAGTGATTTATTTGTAAATACTATGTTGATTAATGATACTAAATTTGTACTTAATTTTTTTATGTTGGACACAAAAAGGGTTGTGGAAAGGTTATGTTGTTGTAGTGTACCTAAATATTTTTGATAATTTGCTATTTAAATATTAAAAAGTAACTATTCTACAGATTTTTTTTTCAGTTAAATCAGGGAGATATTTTTTCTTTTTAGATTCAATGTTGAAAGAACTAAAACGTACTAGAAAATTCTCTTCAGCAGAAAACTTCTAGCACTGAATCATTCATCTGTACTCATTAAGTAAAGTATGCTCTGATTAAATGGCCACAGTAGCAGTAATACAGTAGTAGCACAGGAGGGATCTGTCCATATTCCAGGAGTGCAGCACAGGCTGCACAAGTATCTATCTACCCACCTGGGAGGCAGCTCCATGGAAAGGGACGTGGGTGTTCTGGGGGGCAGAGGGTTCCACGTGAGAGAGCACTGTGCTGCTGTGGCAAGGGATGCCAGCGGGGTGCTGGGCTGCAGCAACAGGGGAATCACCAACAGAGATAAGTTAAGAGTCATTGTCCCACTCTGCTCCGTGCTTGCCAGGCCACACTGGCAGTGCTGTGCTCACTTTTGGTCCCCGCTGTGCGAAAACGTGAGCACAGGCTGGGGAGGGTCCAGAGAGGGGCCACAAAGATGAGCAAAGGGCTGGGGACCTGCCACGTGAGGAAGGGCTGAGAGAATGGAGTGTGTCCGCTCTTGTGCAAAGAAGGCTCGGTGGCTACAGGGATGGTGGAAACTCCCTTTTTACAAGGAGTCCCGTGGAAGAGATGAAGGGTAATGATTAAAAGTTACTCTTGGTTAGATTCTGATGGAACACGAGAGGAAAAATTTTCATAACGGGAACAATCGGCCATGGGAATAATGTTCCCAGGGAAGCTGTGGATTCCTCAGCATTGGACCCTTCTAAGATTTGTCTGGACACGGTGCTGGGCCTTCTTACCTAGACTGTGCTTCTGCCATGGAAGGTTGGATCACACGATTCAAAAGGTCACTTCCAACCTGGTATTCTGTAATATTCTAAAATCATCTTAAATTCTGCCTAAGCGCTCTTAACCCACCCACACACCAAAGGCAGAGAAGTTGGAGACAGAATAGGAAGGTGTCTTTGGTTAGCTCATACTTTATGGCAAAAGTAGATGAAGGTATGCTACAGTCTACTTTCTTCTGTAGAATAATAATAAGAACACTTATCCTTGGTAAATAATGCCAAGAAAACCCTGTTTTTAATTAAATCCCCTTTCCCCCTCTCCCACAGTACTTAATATCTGAATCAAGGGCTGTTTTCTCTTTGGAAAAAATGTTTTAAAAAGTATAAGTAACTTGCTATTATATTAGATGTAGATTGAGTTTAGGTTGAGACTTAGACTCTAAGTAACTTTATTGTGGTTCATTGTAGAAGGATTTTGTTTTTAAATTTAAAAGAGTGGATGGTGTTAATCTAACAGCAAGACAGAAGTAGCTACAGTCCACAAAGGCTTCATACAGGTGCCTTGACATCTAAATATATAGGAGTCTGTAGTGAGGTATTTAAATGCCTAAAATTCTATTTCTGCACTGCTGGTTTGGCTTTTCTTCTGCCCCAGTTCTTCTGGGATCCTGAAATTAAGTGTTCCTGCTCATTAGCCCTTGTACAGATCTCTTTAACACCCGTCATTAGAAGTGAGTTCTGCACAAAGCGTAGCAGCCATGGCTGCAGCATGCTAATCATAAAGACTGCATAGGAACCAGGAAAACACATGGACTTAGCTGTTGAGAAGAAATTTGGAAACTGCCAGGGCAGGAGGGATGCACAGGAAGTGAGCGGGGGAGTAAAGAAGTGGGAAAAACATTGGAAGGTGAAAAGTGATATGGAAAAACGAAGAGATCTGTGAAGGGTGCAGAAAGCTGAGAGATTAAAAGGAATGCTGGTACAGGAGAGCTGGAAGCTAATGGGACTCTGGTTATGGGGTGGGAGCAATATATGGTATAATGAAGTTGTTGAGAATGAAGTGGTCACTGAAACAGCAGGACTGGGATCCCAAATAGGAAACTGAGCCTAAAGACAAGAGTGGATGGGGGCAGTAGCACATGTCCACAGGACTCGCAATCATGAGGCTTGGATGAGAAGTTTTGAGGGAGACTGAATATCTGTATTGAGCGAGATGGAGCTTCTCCATTTCAGTGGCTAATGTCTTAAGTAAACCAAGTTCAGAAAGCTGCCTTGAGTAAAGAGCTACAAAGAGCAAGTCCTGCAAAGCTGGGAAAGCACAGAATTAAGATTGTCTAAAATATGTTAACTGAGCTCCCCTGGACATTTGCATTATGATACAGTTTTAAATTCTATGATCTCAGCATTGTATGGTCTTTCCAAGTGGAACAGATGTGTATGAAGACTGCAGCAAAGAAGGACAGGTCTCGGGAAACCTGCTTTTATTTGTTGTGGAAACCCTAAGACAGGTAGTGAACGGGGCAGCTCACAAGTGAGGGGAGACGTGTCACCTTAAGTAAAGAAACTAGGTGGATACAGCTTCTCCAGCAAATTAAGGTATTATAGAAAGCTAAATACTCAGAAAAAATGAGTTTTAGGAACCTGGTTGAACAGCAAAGTTTGTAATGCTCCTGATTTTGAAGTTTTCTTGTCTCTGGGATCACATGAAGCCCTTGGCAGGGGTGTGTTGTTACCTGGCAGCACCAAAGGGAGCTCTGTCCCAGAAAGGGCATTTCTGTCCTCAGAGTGCTGTTCTGGAAAGCACAGGGTAACCTGGAGCAGTGAGGGTGTAGAGCTGTGTGTGACCATGTGGAGTGCAGCCACTGGGTAGAGTTTCACGACTCTTTTAGCTGCTGTATTCACTGAATGAGGCTGGGGTCCTGTGGGAAAAAAACCTGTGTGTTATCACCTAATACAAAGTCAGTCAAACTGGATTTGAGCAAGGGTGCCCAATTAACTGCAAATCCTTGGAAAAAAACCAGAAAAAACTTCTGAAGAGCTTACCTCAAGAATTTGTTAGTTCCCACATCATTGGATACCTATCTTACATTAGGATTTTAGAGTGTTGATGTGTGTATATAACTTGTTGACCTCTGGTTCTTTAAATGACATGCTTTCTGTACATTTCTTGTGGGAAAATATTTGCAAAAAACCTAGGAAAATCTGGGAAGTAAGGTTACAATCAGTTTTTTAATTTCTGTTGACTTCTGGTAAAATCTTCTTTGAAAAATTGTACCTTGCTTAATTTCCCAATTATATATTTACTTGCATGATGGAGAAGACAAAAAATTATTTTCCTTTGATCTGATGTAATTGGAGCTGTATTTTAGGGGAGCTAATTCAATCTTGTCTGATTATATCCTTACCATGGTCAAAAGTAAGGCTGCAATTTCTATTTAAGGAGACTGGTTACAGAGGTTGTGTCATATCAAATACATTGCTTTTCTACTCTTTTACTGTTAAATGGGCTGCTCTAAATTAGATGGTCTAATTCTGGAAAATTTGAATACATGCAGGTGGACTTTTGTGTCAGCAAAGCCACACTTATTTAATTGGCGCTCCATATGTCTGCAAAAATTGATTCCATATGGTTGAATGGCACATTTTGAAAATGTTTTTTAAATTCATACTAGTGCCAGGAGAAAGAATAACTCTATTTTTTGAGCTCCTTAACTGACAGTGCACCTGTACACGAACCTTCTTTCAATTTTTAAAGCAGTAATTGAATACGTAGGATTTGCTTGTCACATGTTAACAGCTTTAAGGTAGTTTAAATATGTGGCTAACAAAGGCTTAACAGTGTGTTCTCTGTTTATACTCCTAAAAACAAGTGATGAAATATACCTAAACCATGCAATCCCACCATCTATTAGGATGAATTTACATGAGTTTTCTTACAGAAAACTCTTTCATTTAGGGTCATGGTAAATCCATATATATATATATATATATATATACTCATCAAATAAACCCCGTTTTTTTACATGGGGAAAACAGCTTTGAGTTTGCTTCAGGTTAACCATATTGATGGGAAATAATCCTGTGGGAAAAACTGGAGATCTGAATTCTTAAATTGGGGCCATAAAAGTTGATACAATCAAGAGATGAACTTATGAGGAGTAATGTAAATTAATGTTTTATTTGTTTCTTTTTATTGTGCACAGGTACCTAAGGATAACACTGGCCTGAAGGGAAAATCTGGGGCAAACTGGGGACCTTGACTGTTCTTGCACCTGAGTAAGTGAATACTTAGTGGAAATCAGCTTTACAAAATGTTAAGACTGTGAAATATTTTTCAGCATCTCCATGCCTAATTGCAGTTGTAAATTCAGACAATAGTTTGGCTTTTGAACTGACAAAGACCAGAAGTGGTAGAGTACCTGCAAGGGAGGGAATGTGCTATAGAGCCTTCAGTGCTTTGTTGTTTTTGTTGTTTTTGTTGCTGCCCTTGAAGTCTCTATAGACTGAAACATAGCTTATAAACTGGATTTCTTGGTATTTTGATGTTTTGCCTTTGCAGTTATTTATCTTCAGACTAATGTCTGAGTTTCTTAAAGCTTAAATTGATCTTGCTGGTTTGTAATCATACTAAGGAACTGAGACTCAGCAGAACTGAAGGTCAGGCCAGGTTAAATATGAGGTCATCAGAGGGTGAAGGCTGAGAAGATGACCTTGTGGAAGGTTGTCTTGGAAAGGATGAATGCTCACTTCATGAGGGCTGTTTTTTGAGACAAAAACTATTGTCTTAATTGGGGTTTGCTTTCACTAAAACAGGACAGGGACAGCTTTTCTTCATCAGCTTGGATGGGGCATGTGGTAGACATTCTTTGGCATCTGGAGTCCCCCAGTCCCAAACCCAGCCTACACACTTTTCTGAAAGGCAGGAAGAGTATTTTCCATTTATCCACCCAGCTTTCTTTCCTGGCAACCCAAGCATTATTCTGGTTGCAAAAAATTATTTTACATGTTGAAAAGGTACGTACGTTGATGTGTTACTTACTACTTAATGCATTTATTTAATCATACATATTCATATATGAAATGTCTGTAATATTAATAAGCAGATAATTTTTTTTATAGCATGAAACGTCTTTCTACTGGTAACATATTTTTTTAAATGGGCAAGTTAATTGAGTTTTCTGAAACAATTGCCAGAGTGGAGCCTTTCTTCCTGTTGGCATTTCTCATGCTAAAAGAATTATCTTTGGTTTTAGAGAGCTTTACTAAAATGAATATCCTTACTGGTATCTACAATAAATTTTGAAAAAAAAATACTTACCAGCTGAAAGTCTTTCAATTTAATCTGGTCTAAACTTGTTATCAGTGCTGTTTTTTCCAAATCTGTGACGTGGTTTATTCATATTCTTCTACTTAATTAATGAACTTACAAATTTATATCCATCACATCATTGCATAAAAAAGTGTATTTCATTTTGCTAGAGTATTTATTGTGTTTATCCCTGCAGTAGAGTAGTAGACAAAAATGTCTCTCATTGCTTTCAATATTAAAGAGAATTAAATATGTAACCTAAAAATCTGCCAGGCTTTGTGAGCTCTGCACACATAAGACTTCTAATTCATTGAGAAGTACATCATGGTAGCATTTAGCATTATAGTTCTTTTATTTGTAAGTTAGGTGAATTACAAATAATGCCTGAGACTGTTTTATAAGTAACTGGTTGCTTTCCTGTGCATTAGCACTTCTCATTGAAGTTCTGGTTCCTTGCCTTGCACTTGCTGTGTATGGTTTTAGGAATTAAGTCTCTGGACTAGTGAACAGGTGTAAGATTTATTAAAGAAGAGAAGTTCAGTGTTCTTAAATGATAGTGGCATGTTTTGAAATCCCAGTTTGCTCAACAGCTCTGTTTTAAATCCAGCAGGGACCTTTGAGAGAGGTTTTTGCCCTGTTTCTTTTAGCTTCTATACTAACATGAAGCAAATGTTTTCATTTATTTCCTGTGTTATCAGTCCTATTCTGCATATTTTAGTCTATTGCTTTTGACAGTGATGAAAGACAGCTATTTCCCAACCTTTTGTATTTTGGGTGCTGCATAAGCTCAGCTGTTCATTTTGGGAATATTTTCTTCTCCTGATTTGTTCCCGATTCCTCATTTGAAAGGCAGCACTAGAAATTCCAGATGCAATTGCAGTCTTCTTGGAATTGTAGTTTAGATTTTGTGCCTATGTACATGAGACAGAAGCTTGCCCATACAAAACAAAGGCAGTCATTCTGCTGGACTGGAGGACCTGTAGGTATGGTGACAAAGATACTGTGTCAGTGTTGTGTTACTTTGTACTTGAAAATTGTCTGTAATTGTTGTCTAATAAGGTAGAAGTCAAAACTAGTGAACTAAGAAATGGAGATAATCCAATTGAATTGTGTAGTGTGTTCCTTCATGAATATAGGATTGATCTCTAGGTGTTTTACCCAGTTTATTGTTTGCCAGTTACTGTAGTTACTGCATCACCTACAGATTTTCTCATTCAGACTTGAAATTGAGTGCCTTGGGGCAAGATTTTCTTTCATTTTCTCTCTGAAAATGAACTGGCCTTGGTTTTGAGAGCATCCTGTGTGCAGCAGTTCTTGTGCCTGCCGTTCTGGAAAGATCAACTGCTTTTGTGCAAATCTACATCTAGGAGTGATAAGTAAATGTATCAGTGGTGTTACCTCGTTCTGCTGCCTTCTGTTCTTTTCCAGGGATTGGTAGGAATTGGTCTGTGCTGTACTTAGAGGCTGAAGTGAAGCTGACTGGTGTTGTTGCTGTAGCCTGTTGATAGCATAGGATGAAGCTTTTCAACTTCTTTTAGCAGTTAATTTCACAGAGATTGCTATTATTTTTGTAAATCACAGTGTATGGTTTCTGACAGCTTTTAAAGATGTCATATGCTCTGCTGTTTATAGTGTAGAAGTCTCTGGGGATTTAAAACTTTCTCTACAGTATCTCTCTCACAGAGATCAATTAAGTTTCTAATTAAAGTTTTATCAACCTAGCATCTATTGAAATCCTAAAAATGTTGGTGTTTGTTGAGACAAACATAGGAGGTTTTCTAACCTCATGAGAAAATTTTTATTGAGAATTGTTGGGGTTTTTTTTTATATTTTTGAGTGTTTCTTTGTTGTTCACAGAGTGGTGTTTGAATAATGGAAAGCTTTAGTAGCTGAAATTTTTAATGAAAAGAAACCAAACAAATTTATTTAAACAATTTTATGATTAAAATAGTTTGTTCTCAGCTAACAAAACTGTAATTGTAATCCTTCCCCATTCTTTTTGTCTTTGAAAGACTACTCATTTTGATCAGACCTAAAATGTTGATGACAATTATATCTCTTTGTTTCACCTGAAGCCTTTCTGTCATGTTTGGAAAATTGTATATCACTACATATGAAAGGTACCAAAGTCCTGAGGTGGGCCTCAGCATTAAAATATATAGACACTTTTGCTTTATGAGGCTGTAAACCAGATAATTCATCACTACTGACAAGCTGGAAGTAGATGTGGGCTTTTAAAGAACAATATGTTATATTAGAAATTCCTTAGGAGGGGGAGTGTTTGTTTTTAGGAATTCCTGGAGAGTGGAAGCATGTTAGAATGGTATTGTACATGTAATAAATCATGCACTTGGCCTAAGTTGGTTTTTTTTCCTTTTTCTTTTAAGGTCTAAGACAATTTAAACATTCTGTCATAATCATAATAATAATTAGTAGTATCCTCTCTGCAAACACAGGAGAGAGGGGGAAGCTTTTTTTTTTATTTTTGCAGTACAATATTCTGAGTATCTATATAAATAAATGATAGTGTGTGGCATGATTCACATGAATAGCAATGCAGCTGTATTGCTGCTGTCTGCCCAAATAGCAAGAAATGAGAGGGAAAGAGGAGGTGACAGGGGGAATAGGAATGGGAGAGGAGCATTGTGGTATGAATAAATTGACACTGTGGTTTTTCAGGAGGGTGGACACTCATTACAGGAGGCTTCATCTGTTTGCTGCTTTCCCATATTTAGAAAGCATCTTTAGTGATCCTTTTTGCAAACAGCTCATGCAGTAACTGGCAAAACAGAAGCAATTAGTGGTGTAATCTCAAAGGGAATCTCAAGCTTCACTTTAAGTGCAATGATTAAATCCACTAGAATGATAACCATTGCTGCCAAGAACTCATGTAATTGGCCACTAATGTATTTTGTTGTAGCAGTCGATAACTACTGCATTTCATGCACATAATTAGTAATGCATACACGTTTGGTCAGTAAAATTGAAATTCCTGATAACCGAGGGTAGAGGGGGTGCAAGGAGCACAGAGCTGGAGAACTGAAATACTGCTCTGTTGATAGTACCTAACTAGAACTGTGTGCTTCAACAAAACAAGTGTCCTACTGTGTTGGAATACAAATGGGCTGTCTGTGGCAGGATATAGCAAAGACATTTGGCAGAGAGGGATTTGAAAGCTTCTGGCATAATGTAATTGAATTGGCCATTTCTTTAAAGATACAGCAAATTGTTTGCTGCAGCATTCATCATCATAAGGAAGGTCAGACAGCTTGCCAAACATATGATACTCATAATAAAAAGTAAAATGGTGACTCTTCTATTTAAACACAAATCATGTTATGATGTTTGTAAAAGCTGGAGAAATGAATGGGAATATTTTTGGTGGTGCTGAGCATTAGTAATCTAAGTAAGACTGTAATTCAAGAGGGGCACATGTTCTATGCAGAGAAAAGATCCGCAGGGAAATTCAGCTACTGAGCAACATATGATCCCCCTGATTTGAGAGGGCAGTAGGTGTTTTGGCAGGTTATTGCTGACTCTCTTCTGATCACTTAAGGGAAGATAAACTTGTATGATCCTATTTTTTGCCTTTTAAGAAAAGAAAGGGAAAAATAACAAAGAAGAAGGACTTGAGTCTTTAGAAAGAGACGAATTTTGAACAAAGCGTTGCTGGGGGATTTTTTGTCAGTTATGCTGTGACAAAATAAGATGATGCAACAACCTGTAGCATATCTGAAATGTTGTATGAAATACTCTGTATTGGTGTGCTGGGAAACCCCTCTCGAGTCACATCCAGAACCCTGAATGTAAATTGCCTGGTGACAGGGGCTTTGGGCCATGCAGTGATGCCTCTGCAAATGAGTAGCTGTTAGCTTTTAGGTTCTAACACATTCAGGAGACTGGCATTTTGATTTCTTGCACCACTGCACCACTGATAGGCTTGGAAATGGGAATCAAAATAATTAGATTGGATATATAGATCCCAGCAAACCAGCCAAGAAAGCGGCTGGGCTGGGGAGGGCTGCTCTGAATTCTAAAATGTGCCAGTGCTGTTTTTATGAGAGCGTGAGGATGGAAGGAGTAAACTAGAGTGCAGATGCTCACCATTTATATTCAAAGCATGTAATAAAATAATTGAATGTATGCTTCCTCCTATTAAAGCCTGTTAAAATCAGTAATAAAGTACATTACTGTTGTATTAAAAAGGGAGCACAAATTTTCAGGTAATATATCTTAGTTGTATGCATAGTGTACAGATAAGCAGACTGGGCAGTGGTTTTTTACATTATCCAAGGCATTCCTCCTTCTGATATAGGACTGTTCCCATCGTTTATTTTCTGTTAATCCAGCACTATCTTTGCAGAATTGCCTCTGGCAGGTTTTTGCAGGCCAACAGTCATTCCCCTCCAAAAAGCCTTTCCTTCTAATTTCTCAATATTTTTATGTAAAAAATCCCAACAAAAACAAACCACCAAAAAAGTCCCCACTTTTCAAGTACTCCTTCTTGAGTTTCCATAGCTGTTAGAAAATGTCATCCTTTTTCTATGCATATCCTTTTCTTTTAGGTATTTATGAACAATTATCCCACTATCTCTTGGCCCACCTTACCATTTTTCACCTGTAAAAAATTATCTTTCTTTACTCAAATGTCAGTTCTTCACCTTTTTGCTTTTGAGAGACCCGCCTTCATTTAATCAGGAGATTCAGGAGTCCAGGTTCTCCTAAATTTGTAGAGAATAACTATTTTTTTCTATTATCATGATTCGTGATGCTTTTCTTTAAAATTCTGCTCTCTAGATTGACTGCTTGTATTACCTCCTACATCATTTATGTCTCAGTGCACTCTCTCCCTTCCTTCCCTACCTTCCTTATTACTGATCTGAGTTTTTTCCATACCAAACATGTTACATCTTGCATTTTCCCAAGCCATACATTGCTTTCTATTTCTATTTTTTGCTTTTCATTGCATTAAATTCCAAGTCTTTGTGTCTGCAACTTCGTATCTATCAAGTCAATGTTAAGCATCCATCCAAAATAGCCTGTTGGTTTGTGTGCATGCCTGCCTTGAGGAAGGCAGTGGTTGCAGTATCTGCTCTGCTTTGAAGCCAGATGCACAGGGCCGTGTCTCTGGTAATTCTGTATGATAATAACACATGGGAAGTACTTGCCTACTTCTGCAGAAGGCTGTCCTGCATGCTTTCCCTAAAATACCAACTTAATCCATAAGCAAATACAGCAGTTACTGGCTCCAGTTGTAGTCACTGGAAAAAGCTATGTTGAGCTGTTTTCTGAGCTAAATATCAGCATTTTGTTCCTGTTTGCCTGCTTTGGTCTCCAGGAGGTCTTAGGTGTTAGTTTTCTTATTTTCTTATTGTGCTCTTAATCTGTTCATTATTTCACATTACCCTACTCAGTCGTGAAGATAGTGATGAGGAATAGCAAGGTGATGTCTTCTTGTTTTAATCTGTGCAAGCCCATAATATCTGAAGCTCCTTCAGCAGTTGTCATTTGTGTATCCTGAAGGTGCACTGTGGCCATACTGTACAGCTTGCACGTAAGTCTCCCAATCAGTGATTCAATGTTTTGATGTAAGATTACAAGAGTAACAAATAAAAAGTGTTTGCTGTCCATGTGGAATGGAGGATATTTAGCTGGTATGGCAGTGCAACATGGATGAGTGGTACTCATACCAGGAGCTCTGAGAATGTGCGTTTATTGCAGAAATAGTTTGGTGGTTCTGCAGGAGCTGATTTTTATAGTAGAAAACATAAAATTCAATCTTTCTTGTTAAAAGAAGACTGAAATTATGAGTTGGCCATCATCTGGTAATAACCATGTGAAGATTTATTATATGAGAAGGCTCTTTTTGTTTGGATGCTATGGAAATAAAAAGATGCACTGGAAATAAGAAAAAGAAGAATTCAAACAGTAAACAGATTTTGTTATTCCCCCAATATTCTTTGAGGTTGAGACAAGGAATTAGCTGAAATTTTTACATCCAGCTCAGATGAATTTCAAAAATACAATTTCTTTCATTGTTTGAACATTGTGTTTAATGCAAGAATTGCATGTTTGAGTTTCAAAATTTGTGTTTTTGAGGAAACGCAGCAGATGTAGGAGGTAACTTGTGTCTCTTGTTGGATTCGTGCTTATTGAGACCTTCAGTTAGGGTTTGGGCTTTCATCCCGGACTGGCTATTTAATTCAGATGATAGTCACAGGTTTCTGGAGGGCAGTTGCAACACAGTAGTTGCTGTACAAGAAACAGTTCAGTAATGCTCCAAAGGCTAGCTCTTAAAAACACACAGCTCACTTACAAGCCCATTAAG
This sequence comes from Pyrgilauda ruficollis, assembly GCF_017590135.1. Taxonomy (NCBI): domain Eukaryota; kingdom Metazoa; phylum Chordata; class Aves; order Passeriformes; family Passeridae; genus Pyrgilauda; species Pyrgilauda ruficollis. The sequence continues at coordinate 5,512,444 of NW_024524266.1, forward strand.
GATTGACCTATGTTGGGAGTTTATTTAAATGCTTGGCACTGTTCTTTAATATAGGGAGTTTGGGAAAAAAATGTTACTTTGTTTTTTAATAAATTTTTCCTTGACCTTTATCTGCAGCAAAATTGGCTGGCAGTATCACAGCAGGTCTAAACACAACATTTTATTTATGGCATTAATTTTATAGAAGAACAAATGGAGTTTGGAGACAAGAAGAAATGAAAGACTCCTCAGCTTTTTTAGATTAATAACTTGCTGAATGTGAATGAATACCAATGTCACTGACTTGAACAAAGAGATCAAATTAAATACCTTAGGCAGGTTACACAATGTCTGTGTAAGGGGACTGCAACACTTGATCCCCGTGTTCTGTCTGCTGCCATTGAGACAACAGTGTAGCAGTGTATTGCACAGGTAACATTTTCTGCACCTTTTAGGGTGTTAACTGCTATTAAATATTTCCTGTTTCAATGTATAAATAACTTTCTATGATATGAATTCTAGGTAATAAAAATACCTTGCATATTTCAGCACCACAGTATAGCATGTGTTTTATTTAGGAGACCTGCAGATATATTTAATCTTCTATTATAGATTTATTAAAATCATACAATGTAAACATCAGGACTTGTCATACAACTGACTTGAATATGCTGTAACTCAGGACAAACTGGCCTGTTTCTTCCTTGCCTGGAAGACTTTTCTATGCTTGTCTTATTCTTGGTTATTGGAACTGAGTTTATGCCCTTCTTCTACAATAATCTTCAGAACTAAGTATGTTCAGTGAATATCCTACCCCTTGCAAGTTTTCACTGATAATGCACATTTTATGGGATGATTTCTTTTGCTGTACAGCTAATAACTCAGCATGTTATTCTGTGTTCACTTGGCTTTTGAAGGCCGTCTTAAAAATATGCAAAAGAATATTCAAATTACTTTCCTTTTTCTGATCCCTTATGCAAACACTTAGAAACATGGTGAATGGTCACATCTTGTGAGATAGTATATAATCAAGGATTTTTTTGGATTCTTTCTGAACTGGTAAAGCAGTTTCATTTACACACAAACTTAGCTGTAAAGAAATTAATATATTTAGTTATTAAAAAAGATAAGTATTGCAGCTGTGTAGGACTGAAATATACCAAAGTATGTGGAAAATATTTTTCTATTTTTGAAAAAAGAAAAAAAAAACCCATTGTTTGTATGTGTTCTTAGGGGATTATGGTTTGAATCTTGCTTTGTTACAGTAGCAAGTTTTTTAGATTTTCAAAGCATTAGTCCTTAAATGAATAATATCCTTCTGCCACCCATACATTGTTTGGGAAAATTTAATTTGTTTAGGAAATGATAAGTGACAACACTGATATCTTAGCTCCTTATCTTGGGAAGTGCTCCCCTTATTTTCCTTTTCTGTGCCCCTCTCCAGGAACAAAAGCAATACAAGAATGCAGATGTTGGAAGGCACAAAAATGTGCTTAAAGTATTTTCCTTCTGTCTTGGAACAATGGCTGCTGACAGCAGAAGGCTTGCTTGCTTGTTAAAATTAGATTTGAATCATCAGTGTAATAGCAGTAGGAAATTGTAGGATGGAAAGGTGCCAGGAAGCCTATCTATATCTGCCCTTTTGGAGAGAGGGGGGCCTGCAGTGACTTGAGCTGTTCTCAGCTGAGTGAGCCTGCCCTATACGACAAGTACTGCTTTAAGCATCCTTAAAACAAAATTGTCCTTGAGCAGAAACCATTGAGGTGGGATCCTGAGAACAGACAAAAGCACAACAGTGCGAGACAGCTGTTGCAACTTAGGCTTCTGAAGAGTTTGTCTCTTGTTGGTTCCTTACATCACATTTAATTGGGCCCACTTTCATTACCTCCCACCATTTTCCTGCGCTAGGATAAAAAAAATTAAATCTGTGGTTTGGGACTTGTTTGTTTTTTGGGGTTTTTTTGTATGTTTTTTTTTTGTTTTGTTTTGTTTTGGGTTTTTTTTGTTTGTTTGTTTTGTAAATTTTATGATTGTAAAAACACCGGGAAGTTTTCATAAGTTAATTCTGAGTAAATTAGAGGATGATGCTTGCTCTGAAGCTGCATCAGAGTCAGCATCATTCTGGCTTATTCTGTTTCTCTTCAATTGTTCTAAGGCAGTCCAGTGCCCAGTTACACTTCTTTTATGTAGTCATTATCTGTTGGCTTTGCAGTAACCCAATCTATGGAACACAGTGACCTCCCTATGCACCTTAAAACCATTCACAGAAATGGTTGTAATTCTGCTGATGCAGAATGCAGCTGCCCATTTAAATCTCTTTTTCTTACAGAGGGGATGGTTATGTCTCTGCTGTGTACTGGCTTCTGTTTAATTTTCAGTGCAGTTTTTACACTACTTCCATAAGCAGCTTAGTTCTTGATTACTTCAGGGAGTGCTTTGCATGATACAACAGTAATTGATATCAGCTGAAGTGCTAAATCTACCAGTCCCCTCATTTAAATTAGTGCCAGTTGGAGATGGGAGAGCCAAAAGCAGGACTGTGCCTGGGAGAGGACTCTTGCTTTTGGAAATTATTTAGTTTGCTCTCATAACAGAGTAAGAATTCTCTGACCTTCTGGTTGTTCTTGTCCTGGGGTGGCAAAATAAAATCAAAGTGGTTGTGTAGGGATGATCAAGGAGGAATTTTAGTTTAAGTGCTTAATGACATTTAGTGCATTACTATTGTCTTCATCAATGCTATGAGCACAATCAGATATATTTTAAAATAAATCTACATAAATAACTGGGAAATTCAGCATTGGTTTATACATTTTTAAATAATTTGTTTGCATTTAATCCATTTAACACTGTTTTGTGTAATTATGTATCCATCTATCTGTATATATCTGGCATTTTTATATATAATGTTCATTTATTTTGTGGAGAAATAAGCAATTCTACAGCTGGACTGTATTGTTTATAGGTATTATTTAATTATTGGCAAATATTTAGAAGGCACAGTACCACCATAGTTCAATGAGACTGCTGTAGCAAATTTGATGATGCACAAGAAAAAACTGAAAGCAGTGCCTGAGCATCAGTGGCCATCTTGACTTGACCTGCTTGTGTGTCCAGCTTTTAGACCACAATCCCTACTCCTGCATGAGTACCAACTGGGAAAACAGTGCATTATGTGGAAGATTTTGCTGGAAGTTGCTGGTGTATTTGTGATTGAAAAAGTGGGTAGGATTTGATCTACCTTTTTTCCCCAGGGTCCTTACAGGCCAGTAGAGAGATGTAGTGTGAGGTAGGCCTCAGGTTGCTCAGATGATGGTGGTTTGTACTTGATCTTTTCTGTAGTGAGTCAATTATTTATTGTTATATGTGTCCTGTGATCCTGTATCATATTTGTAGACAGTTATTTACCAGTTTCTCAGGACAGCAACACAAGCCATTCCCTTAAGTAGGCCCGATACTTGTGTTACATAGAGCCTTTTCGTAAGTGTTCTTCCTGTTCGTCTTGTAGGTGTCTATAAAAGTATGTAAATCTAATCTATAATATTAAGGGGTTTATGGCCTTAGTACTTACATTTCAGTTCCATGCAGTGCATTGTGAGATTGCATGTACTCTTAATCATATTGTTAGCCATTATCATCTTTAAGCATATTTCATATCCCTTGGGTGTCCACCTACCATCTGTTACTTTATCCCATTAGATTTCCACCAGATTTCTCATTTTTTTCTCTAGCATACTGTGCTGAAAAAAACCCCTCCTTATAGTTTCCCTCATTGATCTCCCAGTTTAGTCTTAATTACACAGCTAATCAGATTACGATGACTCTCTTTATTTCTTACCTCCCTGTGCTTTCCGGTATGACCAAAAGCATTCATTTCTGCACGTGGGTATGTATGTGCATGCAGGATATACCAGATTCCTCTAAGCACTGCTTTCTGTTCCACTCCTTTTGCATGGAGGGTATAAAGACACCTAATTCTTCACAGCTTCATCAGCTGCTCGGCTTCCACTTCCTCCTGTGGACCAAGGGAATCCAACTCTTAGCAGCTGACCTGAGCCAATTCAAAAGCAGTGTCCTGCCCTCCTTCCCTTCTCCTTGAGCTGTGCTCCCATTCCAGGGTACTGTCAGCCCTGCCGTGCTGCTGCCCGGAGCTGAAAGATGAGCAAGGAGCTTCCAGCCAGCTCGGCAGTGTGTCCCCGACACATGGAACCACAGGCTGTTCAGTAAGCTTAGGCTGGCTATTAATGCACAGTGCTGAGTCACTGCTGAAATGCTTTACTTTGCTGTGCACCTTTTGTAAAGCAAGCCATGGCCAGATCAGGTGTGCCTAGGACAGGCTATAGCTCACTGCCCCGGGCCATCAAACAATGAGTGACTCAGCCATTTGTGTGGAGAGGCGGGGAAGGCATCTGTGGAGCATCACCCTTGCAGGTGTCTGTAGCCATTCTACTCTGCTTGAGCATCACTGCTTAAACTAAAACTGGAAAAATACTCTCCACACACAGAAAGCGTCTTTCTGTTTCCTTCAAAATCTGTGAGAAATATAGTATTCTGGGAAGATGCATAAGGATTATTTACAAACCTGGTGACAATTCCAAACAACTGAGAGAGCATGTTTACTGTTAACTGACATTCCTGCATGGGGAACCATTGTTTTATAGGGCAGGAAGGGTTCATCCATTCACTGCTCATTTTTTTTTATTGCTGGACAAAAGCTTGTCTGATAAAACAGCATGTTTTCATGGCTAATGAGCTCAGTCAGTCCTGGGTTTCTATCCATGTACTACAGGAAATAAACCGTATGGAATAGTACTGTGGAATATTTAGGTTCATTTATAAATACAAAGATTCATGTGTACAAATTGGCTTCACTCTTAATTGATTTAGAATACTTGATTAGACAACACAGCTGAGCCAGTGTAACTCTTGCTGCCACTGAGAGGGGTGGTTCAGCTCTCACTTTTGTCTTCCCGTCCCTTCCAGCCATACGGTGCTTGTCTGACTCCCCAATCCAGTGCTGAACTCCTTCCTTCCTGCAAGAGATCAAGCCATTTTATTTGGTTTGATGGTATGAAACAGGTGTAGGGAACTGTGTGTTTCATTTCTGGAAATGATGTTTCAGCATGAGGGTTGCAGGTCTAGTGAGAAGCCTCTAGTGCTGAGAGGTGTATGAGCTAGATCAGCATGGGTTCATTTCTACTTGCTGTTTGGATTAAGAAAATGAGTAGTCTGTGATATATTTTTAGATGTTACCACCTGCACATGATATACTAGTCTTGTGGCCCAAAAAAAAAGAAAGAAAAGAAAGGCATTTTTAGCACAGATGACATGATTGATAGAGCTGTGGTTTTACATACTTTGAATTTTAGTGGAGTGAGGAGACTTTCTGCTCTACAACTTAAGCTATCTTGCATTTCAAAATAAAATATATTTAAAAAATGCCTTGGTGCGTCAATACTTGGCAGAAAAACAAGACTTACTACTTCACCCAGTAAAAATCAATGGCCACAGAACAAACATGTTCTTCACCAGCTAATCATGTAGAACAGGGCTATATTTCAGTAGTTTTGATGACTGATGAGGGTATCACATGTTTTAAGTACTGGTGCTCTACTTGTGTTTATTCTGACTTTTTGTCTTAAAAAGCTGGCCAGAATAATCTCTGGTGTACAGCCATTATTTACATTAGGCTCATTGCAAAGCCATGTAGCAACTCTGGGAAACAGAAAAGTTTGCAGCATTAGGAATGATGTTTTGGGAACCATTTTTATTTAACATCCTTAGTGAACATGAGTGAAATTGCAAATGCAAAGTTTTCAGGGGCAAACTCAACGCTTGTGCTCAAGAGCTGGAGCAGGTAGTGGGGCACAAAATGTCTTGTTAGTGTTGCTGAGTTCAGCTGGCTGCTGTTTGCCCAGCGTGGAAGCAGCAGCAGGTGGTGGGGGCAGCTGCTGATGGCCCAGGGAGGCAGGCGATAGGAAGGGAGAAGTCAGAGCAAGACTCTGCTCCTGTCTGGGAAAAGCAAAGGAGAGGTAGTGTCTTGGATTTTGGCAGCTCAGGTGTGCTTTTCTCACATTTAGGTTTTCTACAGTATTAATAGCATCATCATTTGTGTGTCATCTCCTTGGCTGTTTTCCTGTTTTCTTACAGAGAAAGGAAACTTCCAAGGTGTAGTGCTTAGAATACATAGTATTGACAGCAGTCCTAGTTCAGGTATTTCTGGCCACTGATAGCCTGTGACAAAATTGCTTAAAGCTGACCAGAGGGATTGCCTTAGGTAATGGGATTGTGCTGCTATCTCTTGTGGACCAGCCACTGGAAAGAGATGTCCGAGCTGGATGTAATGAATTAAATGTGCCTTTGCACCTGCAGGGCCAAGCCAGGCACGTACACCAGAGCCTGTGTGGGTTGAACTGAGCCCGAGGCCTGGGGACTGGGATGGCTTCAGGGAATCACCGTCTGTTTGTGAAGCCTCCGTCCAGGTGCAGGGAGCCCAGTGCAATCAGGCCAGCCAAGCAGAAGCCATTGGGAGTGGCCGGATGGGGACATGTACCCCACTTCCTGGACTTCTTCAGGCCTGGCTGGGTGTCTGGCCTGCCTGCTGGGGTCTGGCTAGAGCCTGGCTTTGTGTTGAAAAGAAGAGCCAGGGCTGGGCAGGCAGCATGCAGAGGGTACTGGGGGACTTCAGCAGATGGATTTTAGTAGTCTCTGTTGACGTAACTTAAGTGGGAAATTTTTTTTTCCCATCAGATTTGAGCATAGCTAAGGCTGAACATATTTTGCTGAGACTGAAATGGCATCTCCCAGGATTTCTTGCTGCCCAGTTTCAAAACACTCTTATAAAATAGGGAGATTTACAAAAATGACAAGAAACTGGGTTATAGTAGAAGACAGAAGTAAGTTTAAGTATAGGTGCCATGGCTTGTTGCTTTACATCTAGAGACAGACCTTTCTATTCTCAAGCTATTATTTTGACTATCCCAATCTGTATGCTGTACAGAGTTGGGATGCTCACTGTTTTTGACAGTCTGGTTCCCAAAAAAGCTATTTCAGTGAGGTTACTTACATGTGAGAGAAGTTATTTACAGCCAGGTTGCCTATGAAAATTGCGTCACGTATGTGTGTACATACAGGTGCATGTATACCTGCGCTGAATGCAATTAAAATCACTCTTCCATAAGGACCACAAGGTTTGGAGGATTTTTCCATACAGGGCAGTATCTCATAGGCACAGGTTCTGTAAAAGCCAAGTATTTCCTCACAGTGGCAGTGTATTTTTGGAAACACAAAACCGCATGTCACACATCCATAAGGTTTTGCCCAGACATAGGGTAGCACAGCCCGGGAATATGGATGTGTTCACATCCAGGCCTCCCCATCCATCCATCCATCCATCCATCCATCCATCCATCCATCCATCCATCCATCCCCCCTTCCCTCCCTCCCTGGCCCCTCTGTGCCTGCTCGGGCTCACGCAGGAGTGCAGAGATGGCTGTGGTTGTACCTGTCTGTGGGTGATGGGTTGTTTTTGCTCTCAATCGCTGCAGGAAGAGAGCAGCAGCTTATCGAGCACTTCAATCTGGTTTGCTGAGTGTAACAGCTTATGAGAAAATGGCTGCCTTGTTTTCCAGCCGTGTCCCAGGGATGGCCACGCAGGAGAAAATGAGGATCCGAGCTTGAGGAATCTCTCAGCAGTTTCCCCTGGCATTTAACATTTATAAATATGCTACGAAGGCTCCTTTTTCTCTCCAGGTAGCTGCCTTGCAGCACGGTGGGTGGAGGGGAGGGAAGGAGCCTTTCCAGACCCTCACCAGCGCTCCTAGGGAACCTTCCCTAGACAGGGGTGCATGCACACATCTCTCCATATATGCAAATAAATGCATGTATGTACAAGGTGCGACTTTAGGCTTGAAATTTGTCTTCTGAGGTAATCTAATCACTTGCTTTTTAGTGATTATATTAGTGAAGTGTTGTTTCCTTAAGTATTTAGTGCTTCTAAAAATGTCTTGCTTCATTTTCTCACGGTTTGAGTGACACAGCATTGCATTATGAGCAGACATTATGTGCCGTGAAATAGCAATGCATACAGCCCTTACATTGAAGTAACTCGAGAAAGGTTCTAATACTAATACAGAAATTATCTGTACAAAACAATTCCTCCTGAATAACCCACTAGAAAATTCTCTGCTGTTGAAGTGTATTATTCCATTATTAAGTGGGATAATGGAAACAATTTTTAGTAAATTGTTATTGCTTTCTGCAGCAGTTTGTTTCCTTCAATTTTTCAAATGATCTTGATGTTTTAATGAATTAATTCCCTCAGTATCCTATTGGAAAAGGCAGAAGTGGCATAAAGAATTATAAACTCTTAAGAGAGTAAGAAAGCCACTTATAATATAATGAAAGTCTTTTAAAAGGAATTATTAGCTTCTTTGGTGTTTGGACCTTTAACATAAACTACTGTCTCATAAAGGCTGGTAGATTTAGCTGTGCTGGTTTAAGATGTGACAATTACCCTTTGTACTCATCTGCTGGGCTTAATCCTTCATCAGCTGCTCAAGAAAATGCAATCCAGCCTGTGAGCCCTGTGGAAGCAGTGGCTTGAGATCATGTAACCCTTTCTGCCTGGCCCTGCCTGGAGACTCTCTGGGCTGAAACTACCAGAGCTCTTCACAGCTAGGCTCTTAATCATCTGCATCTGTTTATGGTAATAAGGGAGAGGAAAAAAGAGTAGGGAAACAACCCTACAAAACAACCAAACAAAAATTCCAGTCAGAGCCAGGCACATGGCCTTTAGCTGTGGACTTTCCTACCAGCTTCCGAGCAGTGTTTCCAGAGTGTTGTTTTCAGGTAGCTATTAGCTACCAGTTTTGTGGCACTGATGTATATAGGTTTCTTGTATTCCCTTGAGTAGGCTTTTCTTCTTCCCTGCCATCCCTTTAAAACAATAAGCAATGAGCTTTTTCTGTGGGACCTGTGTTGCTTTTGAGCATAATCTCAACATATGCAGTCCACATTAGTGCTAAAGACAAAAGGTTCTATTACTCTGTTCATTTTCTAATAGAAGCACAGAATGTTAAAGGGTTGGAATAGACCTTAAAGGTGAGCTAGTCCCAGCCCCCACTGCTATGGGCAGGGACACTTCTCACCAGACCAGCTTGCTCAAGGCCTTGTCCAGCCGGGCCTTGAACGCTGCCAGGCTTGGGGCTCCCTTTTTCTGAGTTAAACAAAGCACTGTCACCTATGCTGGAACAGCTCTCTTTCTGTGACTGCAACACTGCACACGGGTTGGAAACACGAGAGTGCCCATATAGCTGTTTCTCTCTTCCAGAGGTCAGCTCTGCTGCTTCAGTGTCACTGCAAGCCCAGGGAAAACACTTCACACTGCAGCTGTACCAATATCAAACAAAGGATGTGTTCTTGTGAATCAAACTCTCACTGTCTTCTCTTTGTATTTTCTAGAGCTGTCCAGATAGCCTTTTTTTTTTTGTACTGGTGAAAAAAGGCTCTTTCAGAGAACTGCACATTCAAAATGTGAGTGTGCCAAAGGAATAGGAGGAATGCTGTTTGTAGGAGATGCTGCTGTTTGATTCACATTTATTCTCCTGCCACTGTCGTTTCTTTTTTAACAACTGGAGCAGAAGAGTCTGAAAAGGGAGCTGGAAAGGTTTTGTTTTGAAAAGCCCTTTGGAAAGAATACCTGCTTCATACTGCTGTTCTAGCATGGAAGCTCTCTGAGCAAGGCTCCACTGCAGTGCTTTTTGGAGCAGGCTTGTTACCTGACTGGTTGGTTTCATTATGTTCCTCATTTTGGACAGTCCCACAAGGTCTGTGATAACGTGAATGTGGGCAGAGTGCAACAGGCTGATCAGGTGACTCTAGGAAGTATCTGCTTTAAAAAAAAAGAACAAATTACTGCATTGAAAATGCTGAGCAGTGTTTGTTCATCGGTTTAGCACTGCACGGGGCTGTGCAGAAGCCCAAGTTAGCATGGTAGACAAAACACCTTCTTTAGGGCAATTCTTTACCTGGGCCAGTTGTACTTTACTAAAGGAAAAACTGTGGAGTGTAGCATGTCCTGCAGTTCTCAAGCTACTATGGGTATGTCTTCTGCAGTGTGGCCTGGAAACGCATTCATTGTTTTGTTATGCTTTTCATCTGACAGAATCCTTCCTGTATCTCTGATTTTATTCTTAAATTATAACTTCTGGGCACAAGAACTATTTTTCTCTTTTTTCATTTGGATTTTTCTAGATTTTTACATACTCTTCCATGTAAGATTTACAATTAGCATTTATAAGCAGCAATTTAATACAAATAATGATATTTTATTATTGATCAAGGTTTTCTGTCTCCTGCTGTATCTTGAAAACTGATGGCTGGATTCAATGCTTCTGAGCTTCTTTATATTGTTATTCACTGGCTTGTAATTCTGAAGAGAAGAATAAATAATTCACATGAGGCTAGGAGGTTTTGTTTATCCTTTTAAAAAATGTTGCAACAAAGTGGTTTGAGTGTTAGGCCATATAATGCAATTCCAAATATTCTTAAAATAGAAAACTTAGGAGATAATGTTATTGATATTCTATCTTGCTAAATAAATATTTCAGTGGACTAATAATGTAGAGCTGCTTTGGGGGAATTTCTGCTGACATTATTGTTACACAGTGTGATTGCTATGCTACTGATGTTAGGCACCAAACCTTACTCACTGCAAAATGTTTACAGTTTTGCATTTTCTGTGTTCTAAAAATGGAGCAGCTCTCACAGTCTTTTATTCTCATATAACTGCTCCCTTTCCATGCAATCATACCTAGAAATCAGCAGCTTGCTTTGCTGGGCTGACATGCATTCTGCTTTATTTTTCAATTTCATCAGTAATAGGCTTTTCCTAGCTTGTAATGCTGCTCCACTGACACAATGATGGTTATTCCTTATTCACACCAAAAAAAATCTAATGAAGTCTCTCTAAAGATTTCAGTCTTTATGGTGGAGTTATTAAAATGTATAAAATTATTCCGATTAATAGCTTTCATTTTTCAGCACTTTGTTCTATTTTTTCTTGAAATAGAGTATACATTTGTAATACTACTATAGGATGTATTGTAATACTACTATAGGATGTATAGAGTCTGATACTTATCTCCTCTGGCCTCTGTGTTAGCTGGGCTTTGAAGTGATAGTATATTGTGTGTGTTCAGACTTCCACAGATGGGGGAAGAGGAAAATAAAACTCTCTTCAGGACTTGTAAACCCTCTTCAAAAGAATGGGGGCCAGAAGTGATGTCAGCAAGAGGCCATGTCTGCCAAACTGGTTGCTTCTACTTCTGTACGTGGTGGTGTTTGGGAAGACAGTGGGTCCGTGATGGTGAGGCAGTGCTGCCTACTTGTGTGCACGGCATCTCTGCTGGGCCAGAAGCAGCTTTCTAATGGACACCAGTCCTCAGATCTGAAGGCCAGGCCTACTGAAACTCTGGCCACCTGACTTTAAACTGAAGTGGGTATGTTATTTGTCCTTGCCTGACTGTTTTACCAGTGAAGTACCATCTACCTCCATCACTTGCTTTGGTGGCAACTACTTTGCACAGCTGATACCTCTTCGAGGCTAAAGGTTCTTCAAACCTTTTGGCCCTGGTGGCACACTCCAGTGCCTCGTGCTGTTTAGCAGCAGATAGCTGAAGGCTTTTTCATTTGTTTGGTTGTACATTCAGGTAGGACTAGGCTTTATGATATTGTTTGTGTACAAGTTCAAAAAGCTTCGTTTCAAAAGGCAGTGTAAATCTAAGCAAAAATAGGCCATTTTCCTCAAAATGTAGCCACTCAGGGTGCTGCATTAATGCATGCACTTGGGAGAAGTTTTGTTGGTTGGTATTTTTGTTAGTTCTGAATCCATGAGGAAATAAAACTGATCCAGGAAAAAACTCTGTTCATGAAGTTTTAAACTGAGGATTGTGGTGTCCCACCCTTAGGAAGGAGCACCTAAGAAGGGAGCACCAAGTAGATGCTTGGTGGTCGAAAGGAATGACAGAAGTCAGAGGCTCTGCAAAAGCTGACAAAGTTGTGTTAGTAAATTACACACCTGGCATGGAAATTGGTGTTGTTATTCCCTTATCTCCAGATATAAACACATGGCAGTGGGTGTGGATAAAGGGTTAGGCCACAAGGGAAGAGAGAGTGACAGAGATTAAGTAAAGAGGGTGATGTAAAGAAGGAATAGAGAGATCACCAGTCCTGGTTCCAGCATTGATCCAGCTGATGGTGTGGTCAGGATCCTGGGCTGCATATATCTCTATGCTTTCTTGGGTGCTTTTTTAATGATAGGATTCTCCCCTCTGGAGATAAACTTCTGCTTCTCTATGCAAATTAGCTATCGTGTGCAATTTGTTCTTCTAGACCTTTCTGGAAATGTGTCAGAGAGCTTCAGGCATCTTTGGCAGTCTTGATCCCCCACTACTGTCCATGCCTTCTTCTCAACCTCATCCCTGTGCTTGTGCTGTTCTATGTTGTGTTTATGTCCTCAAGCCAGAACAAGGACATTTCTCCCAGGAAAGTGCTGCCCTATCTCTGTATGGCCCCCTTCTCCAGCCACATCCTGTTTCTTCTCGCAGTGTTATGGCCAACAATCCTTGGTTGTTATCACACCAATCCTTGGCTGGCTCCACAGCTATCGGTGCCTGAGACATACAATAAACATCAGCCCCTTATCTCCTACAGGAGCATGTGAGCACGTTACTGGGGCTAAAAAGTTATTTCATGTTGAGGAAAGAGTGCTGAGTTAATTGGTGTTACTTTTTGTGTTCTATGAGTGTAGAATATCTGCATAAATACGCCTCTTTCTTTTTACAGGTAGTAAGTTAGAGAACCTAGCCGTAAAATGCAATTCTGTCTTGAGATACAACATAGGGAGCCATATTACTGTCAGTGATAATAAAAGTCATACCCATCCACTAAAGATAAAGCTCTTATGATTTCCCAGTTGTGATAAGGAGCAGGATGAAATACATTGTCATGGATGTTCTGAGGAAAGGTATTAGCCTGGCTTTCTGATAAAGTTGGCAGTTAAAAAATTTGTTTTATTCTTAAATTGGACAAATTTGATCTGCAAGTAGCAGAACACAGAATGCAACAGACACAATAATGTCACTAGAATCAGTTTTCACATTTTAAGACTCACAGACCTTGGTTCGGACCTCAGATTTACCAGTGGAAATCTGGAATAGCTTAATCTGTAATTCATTTGAGTCTCTCCAGGCATACTTTGCTGGAATTGAGTGCAGCCTCAGCCAACCCACTCCAGGCTAAATTGTTCACCTGTTTATTCACCTATGAACACATGCATCAACTCATCCACTGACACAGTTTCCTATGAAGCCAAAAGACAAGGGCACATTTTATAAAAGCAAGGAAATCTTGAAATTCATAACATTTGACAGCCATGACAAATAAGCAACCGTATCCGTTACCAGTCCCCAGAGTTATCTAGTATCCTTTCTTTATGTAATTTCTTACACTACTTTTGTTTTTACATCAATCTTCTTATCACTTGTTATTTATTATTCATACCATTAATAAGAGTTCACTACTTCCCTTTTATTTTCATTGGTGTCTTGAATATTTTAACACAGTAACTGTGCTTGCTTTGTTTCCGTGCTGTGGATTTTTTCATGCTTTTTTTCATCTTGTGTTTTCTAGTTTTATCATCTGGAAATATTATTAAAGACATTATATACCTTTTCTTCATCCAAAGACGTGGTGCATCTGTTGACCTTCAGGGCATATTGCTGGGGCCATCTGGTTTTCAAGGGAAGTGGGGGTTGGCAAGGAATGGGGAAGGATTTAAGGCAGAAGGAGATATTAGGTTACTTGTTTATTATTTGATTAACGTTTTCCTTTGTTGAAGGGTAAGACTGATTGGTACTTTGTTACAGTGTTTGTCTTTTTATAGTCTGGTTCTTCTTGTGGTTTTTTTGGTCGTTTGTTGTTGTTTTGAGGTGGTGCTGGGCTGAGGAAGCTCTTGTGTACATGTGCTTGTCTTTATCAAAATAAACAAAACAATATGGCCCCAAACTGCTGAGGTGTTAACCAGTGCTGTTGTAGTCTGTTAGTACCAGGATTAAATGACACCATTTCAGACATTGCTCACCTCTCAGTTGAAGCAAGTGTTAGTGACCAGTGAGAAATTAACAGGACAAAGTACCAACCCCATTTCAACCTGAGAAAAGTTGTATTTAGAAGAAGTTTGGGTTCTGGAATTTTTCCCCCAGTTTTTCAGAGAAAGCCTGATAGCTTTGTTCTAGTGAATTCACAGCATATAGATAAGATATACCATTTAATTTCTACTATTATCCTTCCAGAATAAAGGAGTCTGACATGTGTGTGCAGGTTTTACTGGGGCTGGAGACAGAGCAGGAAAATAAGGGATTTTATCAACTCTGGATGCTCCCTATTTCAATATGGCCACAGCAATTGCTGTTCAGTTTTGATACACCTTTGCTTTATTATCTTTTTCTCTTAGTACCATTAAGAAACCACTGGTTGGCCATATAGGATATAAATTGATAATTTTTCTTAAGAGTTTGTAAATGTTTGTCATATATCATATTGTGAAATACACTGCAGTGCATAAAAGGCTTTGATGTTCTTGTGCTAAAAGCTGTTACAATTCAGTTACCCAAAGTCTTGTACATGAACTGAAAATATGGTGCACACTTTCTTAGGAGAGGAAAGAGGAATTCTTTTAAGTAAAGCTACAGAATAAAGTATTTGTTTTAACTGAAAATAGGAAACAGCCTGGTTGTAAGAGAAAAGTTTAAGCTCACATGTTAGAAATCATCTTGTCTAAATTAAGAAGGGGCTAATTTCAATTAAAGCCGAATGTGTCTTCATGTGTGTGAGTTCTGAGTGATCTGTTTAAAACCCAGAACAAGCATCCCAGGAGGAGGGTGAGTGTGCTTGTGTGTGTCTGTGTCCCAGGGCTTCTCCTCATTGTGTAATCTCCATAACTGACCCCCAGTAAAACAAAATCTCCCCCCAGTCCAACAGTTCCATGCACAAGCTTTCTCATAACCTGTAGCAAACCAAGTGTCTGGGTTACCGTTTGACAATATGATGATCTTGTCATATGCTTTTGTGTTTAGTGATGTCCAGAACACTTATTAATTATTCAGTTTATTGTCAGTCTTCTCAATGGATTTATGTCTCCATCTTGACCAGTGTATCTTAGGAAGACAAAAGCCAGTTGAGTTATACACTTACCTTACCAATAAACCAGTACGTATGACGAGGAAAGACTAGAAGAAACAATGCGTCTTTGTAGTGTTTCATCCTTTCTGCCTGAATTTCGCGAAGGGGACAGATAGTGGGGGGAAAAAACTCCTAACTCCTGTGAAAAAAGAGGAAACTAATTAGCTTCATTAGGAAAGTCTGCTTAATCCATTGTGATTTTGGGGATATTTCATGATCAAGTGCATCATTTGAGGTGTCATTCCAGTCTTGCTCTTAGCTTTTTCTCCAGTTTCTTTTAAATAAGAGGTAAAGTTGAGAGTAAGGCAAAAGAGGTTATGGAAGCATAGTTAAAAGCTTGGTTTGGAGTTTGCCTTGTGACCTAATAAAAGCATTGCAAAAGCTTACCTAAATAAAACTGATAGGGACCTGGTCCCCTGTCCTTATTTTGTTTGTTTGGAGTTTTTTATTTTGTTCTTTGGAGCAGGATTGGTTAGCTGATCCTAATTTTGAGGAATAGCAGAGAACAAAAAGACAGGCTGTTGTCTTTTCCAATAGCCATGATCAAAAGTGTTCTCACAAAGTCACACATGGGTTTGTAGAAGTTCCACCCAAGGCTCGTAGCTGCCTGCATTGGCTTTCAAGACTGTGTAGCTTTTCCTAGGAAAACAGGTAAAAACATAAAACATTTGTCAGAAGAGCTGTTTTTCGTGAACCATGCCTTGGAATTCCTTCTTTGCTGGTATAGTGAGTTTTTTAAAATGTGAAATAACCAAGAGTAGTGTAATCTGATTTCAGCAGTCAGGGGGTTATGAAGGTGTTGGAGAGACCAGGCTTTCAAAGAGATTCATGGTGCCATAAAACATAAAACTTTGATATAATTACAGGTTTTGCTTTTTTAACAACATACAGTAAAATCAGGCACAGTAAGAATATGAACAAGCAAGGAATCATGTTGTTTTCAGGTCAGCATGCAGTACAAAAAGTTAAAGACTGAAAATTTTATTTTACAAAACTGAAAGCCTGTACTCCAGATTAATTTGTTCAAATCTTATTCTGTGGATCATGTCCCCACTTCCTTTATATTTTAATTCAGGGTTCCTGTCTGCTGCTTTTTTATTCATGCAGAAGTGCTTATGGAATTGTAAATGAAATTGTTTTCTGAATCAGACACCAACTAGGTCATTAATTAAATTCCAAGTATAGAGCCAAACCATATCCTGGCTGCCTCTGTAATGTTGATGGAATTAAAACAGGTGTGGTGACAAAAAGTTTTATGTGGAAAATCGTGATTACTTTGGTTAGACATAACAGGGTAAGTCTGTTTGACTTTCAAATCCTGAATGAATTTGCAAGATGTGAATCTGGAATAACACTGGTAGGCTGAACAGATTCAGTGACAAGTGACTGGAGTCCCTTAACTACAGCCATTCTTCCCATGCATTTTTGTAGGCATACCTGAAGAAATAAAACATTTGTAAGTTCTGTTTGAATTTAAGAAGTGATTTTTTTTCTCGTTAGAATATAATATTTTAGTTTCCTTACCAAAGCAATGTTTTTAATAGAAAACGTTCATCTTTTCTAATGATCTGAAGAACGTGAAGTAGCTTGATGGATGTTTATAGGAAACATTTTCCCAATAGAAAAGAAAGCATTAAAAGAATGTGCAGATTACCATTTGGTAATGTAGTAAGTGAACAAGGGCACTAGCATGGAAGTCAGATAAAGAAGGTTGAAAAGGGCTATAAAGGACATTAAAAAAATGTCCTGGAACAGGTTGTCCAGAGAAGTTGTGGATGCCCCATGCCCTGAAAGTGTGGAAGGCCAGATTGGATAAGGCCTTGAGCAACCTGGTCTAGTGGGAAGTGTCCTTGTCCATGGCAGGGGGTTTGGAACAAGATGATCTTGAAGGACCCCTTCAATCCAAGCTATTCTGTGATTCTATAGAAAAATAAAGTTGCTTACATAAATCTGGAGATTTTTCCAAATGTATAGGTTAAGTAGTGTTATCAAGGGTTACAAGTCGGTGTGACAAATAAGATGAATCTGAGGTTGACTAGTGCTTAAGAATAGAAGTAGTGTAGCAAGAAGGGCTGCAGAGCAAAGGGAGAGAGTGTTCAGAATAATTCTGGAGAATAATCACATTAGAAATAGGTAAGGTTTCTAGTCTTCAGTATAAAAGAGATAAGTCTGGAGCACAGAGTATCTGTTCATAAGTGATAATCAAAATCATTTGCATGGAGAATAGGAGAGTCAAAGACAGAGCTCCATGGATTCCCCAAATTAGGTATAAAATGCAATTAACAGTGAATAGAAACTTCCAAAACAAAAAGTAATTCCATATACTGTAAGAAGAAGTGTAAAAAATGAGCGGTTTCTTTTTCAGTTGAAGCCATTCACGTTTCAGTCAGGGTTTTTTTTGGTTTCTTTAATGAAGAACTGAATTCACAAGTAGAAAAATCAGTGTACTAGAGTACTTGAGGATGTGCTAGGTGTTGAGTGAAAAGCCCTTCTGTCTTCTGATAGACATTTTACATCTGCAGTTTCTGTGGATTGTAAAAGAAAAACCTGTCATTTTGCTATTTATTAAGTGATACACTGGATGGAATTAAACCTATTGAACAGGAAGAAATTTTGAACAAATCACTGTATTTATATTAAAAGTTAGATTAAACCCTATAGGTAAATAAACTGTGTAAACGTGGAAGATGCATTTGGATTTTCGGCAATGATGCGTTACTCCTTTTCTTTGGAAAAAACCCTAACAAAACACACACACACATACATACATGAGAAAAGAACGTAGAAGCATGTATTTCTAGTCCAGAGCATCCGTTCTTTTGGGTGGGACCATCTCACCTAACGTTTTACGTCGATGTCAGGTGGCAGAGGTGTCTGTCTGCTTTCCAGCCGTCCCTGGTGCAGGTTTACGTGCTCCCAGCACATGGGCTCTCTCCTGGTGGGAAGTCTCACCCATCAGGTGTATCATGCCCCAGAAGTGCCTGTCTCCTGAGGCGGAGAGGAGCTGCCCTTGGCATATGTCTATACTGTACCTGTCAAAAAGACATCAACTCAATTATTAGCTTCTGCTACATTTCACTAACCTAAATAATTACTCCTTACTGTCTCTCAAATGCTTAGTTTAAAATATAGCTGAGCTTGCATTAATTTTATGTGTATTTTTAATCAGCTATGCCTTCTGGCCAAGGGTTTTGGATTTGTTTGTCCTAATTGATATCTGATGTTATCCTCTTTCTGAAGTTAAAATAACTTGCTATAAGGTACTTGCTAAGAGAAGAAAACTAAGGTAAAATTTTTAAAGCAGAGAGAAGACACATAAATGAGAGCATGGGTTCACTGTTACAGACGTGCCAAAGCAAACAATGCTCGAAGGGTATTGAGTGAGGTCAGTAGGGAGGAGCTGAGTAGCTCCAGGCATGTGTATAACTAATTTTTGAAATACTACAAGTGTAACTCACATTATAAATAACCATATGTTCATTAAGTAACTGAAGAAGGAAAATCTGGGAAAAGTTTGTCCAGACATTTATAACTTTTTTAAGGGCAGCTGATTTTTTCCATATGATTTTCAGATTAAGAAGTGATTTTCATCTCTTGAGACTTTTCATTGTTGAGAGCTGGAGTAAAGGAAAAGAGCGAAGTTATCATCCAAGCTTAAATGCAAAACATGAAAACCTTTGGGATTTAAGCTGGCTGTTGGTTTCTTGATACAGCTTTTACTTTATAGCAGAGGTGTATAGCAGATCTTCACCAAAAACTTAGTTTAGCTTTTTTTCCTAAAGTCCAGAGTGGTGATTGAGTGCCTGAACAGCAAGGTAAGAATACTCCTTCTGCCTATCAAAATGAAGATGTTCAGTACATATTATGCAATTCCTCCTCATCATAAAAAATGTACTGTTTCTCTATTTCTAATTTCATATTCAGCCATAATATAACTGTAAACAAAAAAGGATAACCCTTATATGATGAGTATACAAAGAAAGTGAATTTGTAAACTAAGAGCAAGGGCAGTTCATAGTGGAAAAAATGGAATAAAGACAGGTTACTCTGCAGACACTATTGTAAATGTCAAGTAGTTTTTGACAGCTGGTAAGCTGGAGACATAATTAAAAAAAACTTCCATACATGTACAGACTGCCTTTTAGTGTGAAGAACTGGCACACAGTGAAATGAGAGGGTGAGTAGCATATGGGGGATTAAGGCAGCCGAGTTCTAGGGGAATCTGAAGGCAAACAAATAGACCTTCAAGACAAAGGCAACTATAGTGGTCACACTGGTGTTAAGTATTTGTTGATTTGTGGTTTAGCAATCTATCCTAATTAAAGGAAGGTTCATCTCATGCAGTTTTCCATCACAGAGAGAACCTCTGTAATATAGAAAAGAGGAAGGTGCTAGAGGAAAACTTGTTTGGAGTGATGAAGGTTTCTCTTTAACAGACTGGTCTCTGTGGCAGTCTGTGTTTATGGAAGCTCTTTGTACACTCACTTAAATTGTTAGACGTTGTGGTCAGTTGGATTAAATAAAGGCATTTACGGGAGATCCAAATTTCAGCAAGCATTGGTATTTCTATTAA
Organism: Pyrgilauda ruficollis; assembly: GCF_017590135.1. Taxonomy (NCBI): domain Eukaryota; kingdom Metazoa; phylum Chordata; class Aves; order Passeriformes; family Passeridae; genus Pyrgilauda; species Pyrgilauda ruficollis. Next base: position 5,532,236 of record NW_024524266.1, read on the forward strand.
ATAGTTTCCAAAAATTAATTTGGATTTAGACATCTCTTAAAGTCTTCATAGAAAATCAATTGCATGTATACTTGTGCACTTTAAATATTACTTTGGTGTATATTTGGTTTTGGCTTCAGTTTAAATTACAAATAGAAGGACGCTTCGCTGTGACCCTACAGAGGGAGAGATTAGTTTGGTAATGCAAACTATTTCAGGAACTGAGCTATAAATTTTTTTCTGTATCTTTGTCTTTAGTCTTTTGCTTGGATTTTTGTGGATGCCTTCTTTATAGTTGTGCTTACCACTCCATTTTTTTAAAACATGCTTTTTAATCAAGGTTCTGCAAGTCTAGCAGTACTGCTTGACACAGGGCTTCCACTCCATGCAATTGCTGCCTCAGGAAGAGATTCTGCTGAATCACAACTCAGTATGAACAGCTTAAAAAGAAAATATTTGAATGCTTGATAGAAACCAAACAGATTTTTTTTAAAATTTATCTTGAAATACAAAATCATGACCTATAAATTGGGACCCACTAACTAATGAATTATCATTTACATTGATCTAGTTAAAGTAGTACTTGGTATTTGCTGCTGGAATTTTAGAGAAAGTCATCAGCTCAATTGCGAGAAGACTTAACCATGTACCTGGATCTAGCCAAGGTAGTAAACCCCCATCTGGCAAATGTAACATTTCCAGGACGTTTTCTTCATTTCTGCTTATCAATTTAGAGAAAAGCTCAAAGATGAGAAACTGCTTGGGAGATTACTAGTTAGGAAAGTCCCTACTTTCTCCCAGTTAGTAATTTCATTAGAAAACTAAGAAAGAAGGGCTGAGATCTGTTGGTTTTGAAATCTTGGAGGGCATAGGGACCAGAAATACTCAGTTTCTCTAATTATAGATAATTTCTTTTGTTTGTATTGACTTGGTTCAAAATGTAGAACAGTTTACAGGGTCATGCATGTTTTGCATAAACCTTTATTAACTGGTAAAACACTGCTTGAAAAGATCCTATTGTGTTTAAAACATGAATTTTTCTTTTTTTCCCATTTTAATTGAAGTTTAATTTCCATTAAAAAAAATTATGGCCCTGTATGTAAGAAGGGGTCATTCATTATTTTCCAGCTAAATGGTGTGTAAGAATAGTAAATGTAGGTTAGCACACATTCTTCCTTAGGTATGTATGTGACACAGCTTCATGGTAAGCAAGTTGCAGTAGTGACTTGGTGTAAAGATTGTATTTCATTATAGGGTAACCAGTGTGTACTAAGAAACACTGAAACACTGAAAAGAATAACGAGAATATCAGTGTTATAAATGGCTGTGCAGCTCCAGGATATTTTGGCCAAGATCCACAAAACATATGTAGGGTGTTGGCTGAATCGAAGTGGGCGAGCGCTGGGAGGGCAAGATAAGAGCAGCAGGGCAGGGTTTGCACCCTTCAGAAGGGGTGGGTGGCACTGGGCGCTGAGCTGGATCCCTCCTGGCCAGGGCTGCCCTGTCCCTGCTGCTGCTGCTGCCTCCCACGGCATCACAGAGGCTGCCAGCCTTCCGGGGCTGAGCACTCCCGGGAAGGCACTGGAGAGAGAAGCTGGAAGAGCCCAGGTTGGTTGGAAGCTGGTTTGCTTTCTGTGATTCGTGGGTGTGGACCGTGTGGAATATGCTTTCTGGGTCGTTTTGAGGGAGATGCCAACTGAAGCACGCTTTCTAAAGCTTGAAGTAAATCTTGGTGAGACAGAAAACAATTGAAATGAGTAATACATTAGATCTAAAACATGCATGTTCTTTTTATGTTACCAGTAGGGTTGGAGGGAAAATACTGTTCCTGCTTTTTGCAAAATTGAATTTCAGTGAAGCGCTTCAGAAAGTATAGTATCAAGAATAATCAGTTACTTTGTAAGCTTTTTCCATTTGAATTGCTGACTATTCCTCATTACTCAGAGTTTTTTACAATGTGCATGGGTTAAAGTTGAATTAGTGTGTTTTATAAATACCAGGTCTTTAAACACAAAATATGTGAGGCCACCCGTACCAGAGGAATGTAAAGAGTACATGAAGTCTTTCACCTCTATGTCAATGGCTTGATGGTGTCATCATCATTATTAATTAATTAATTAGTTACCACCTGAAATTGACCCATTTGACTTTTGAGTTCATTTCCTGGCCTTGTAGGAAGCATGAGGTATTTCTAAATTCAATACTGGTGTATTTCATCAGAAAGGAAGAGTTTTTGAAGAGACTTAGGACCTCTGTCACCTTTTGTCTGGGAAGAGTTGAGCACCAAGCAGGGCAGCATGGGGAAAATTTACACCCCTTCATGTGAATCTTTTGTTGGTTACTCTCAGCCTAAGACTGATCTTAATAACCTGTTGGTTCATTGCAGAGCAAGAATATAATGAAAAAATACATAACTTGTGGACAGTTTTTAGAGATTCTAGAAAAATTATTCCTCAAACCGTTGGAAACATAAGTCTTCCTTAATATTTTGCAATGAGGAGAATTGAGATAGTGTTTATTAAATGTCTGTTGTTTATTTTTTCTGTCTGCAAGCATATGGTAGAATTCTCAGAACTGGTTCCATGCAGTTAAATTCTCCCTATAAACTGAGTACTTTAAATATGCTGGTGCTGACAGGTTTTTTTTTTAATCCCCAAAACATGTGGAGAGAGAATTTAGGAAAGAATGGAAGAAGTGACTGTTGATTACCATTTTGCTGTAACAAATCTCTGAGATTAATTAGGATTCCCCCATATCTCTATGTATATTGTCTATTCTCAAGTCTTGAAAATACAGAAAATTAGTCCTCTGTGTGAAAGAGGAGATCTCTCTCCATCTTGTGTTATCCATCCTGCCTTGTGCAACAGTTGCCTAAGCCTAATTCCCTTTTATGTGATATTGATTAACAGCCATGCTGAGTCTAGGACTACAGGGTGTTTAATTATTCAGCTCCAATAAAGTGGAAGACGGCACAGCAGCAGCAGCAGCAGCTGTAACCTAAAAAATTGGTACTTCATCTCCAAAACATAAGAATTGTTCAGTAATAACAGCAATTCTCTCCTCCTGGCTTGAAGGAAATGCATAGAAATCTAAAGACTGAATATTTGAAGAATGTGTGAGTGATGGGCTGGTCCTCGAGATAACTCCATTCTTTGGGTATGTTCTTGGGCACAATGCCAAGTGATTGTACTCACATGAAAAGAACACCATTTTACCAGAGGCACAATATTCCTAAAGTCAAATGTTCAAAAAGAAAGACATGGAAGAGTATTTTTCTGGTTATTTGTTTATAATAATAATATGGATGTACATGAATATTTCTAATTTGTCTAGTTGTACATGAATATTTCACATTCATTGTGAAAATCCCCAGTTCTCATGAGTAGCTTCAATGTGCAAATCGTTTGTGGAAATATTTACATGTTTGTATGGTTTTGGATTTGGGCTGGGTTCAAAAGAAGGAGTTGATGGAACTTTTTTCAAGCTTGGAACAAGACATAGAAAAATTAAGGACACTGTTGTATTTAGCAAATAGAGCTGAGATCCCTAAAATCACAGGTACTTTGTGCCATAACATGCCAATGAAGCCTTCCACAAATTTGCAGCATTATTCTGCATTAGTGTTCATCAAAAGATGTGTTGGTGTATCTCAGTACTGGGACCATGGGGAGGTCCCAGAGCTGCAGGCTGTTGGGGCTGGGGTAATACCACTGTGTCTGCTTCATCCATACATTCTTCATTAGGCAGCTACCTTTGTCACAGTTAAAGAAGAGATACTGGACAAAGTGGATGTTTGACTTCATGTAGTATGTCTGTTTAATTTTCAATTTGTATTTTAAATAATTTTAAATATTGTGTATATTGTGCAGGATTGTGTTTTGTGAGAAATCCATAATCTTTAAAATGCTTCATAACATATGTAAATTGGAGCATAAATAAGACGTTTTCTAATATGAGATTATGAGTTACATTTTGTCTGGACTGAAGTGTAAGAAACATCTTAATAGAATGTGATTTCTTAAATCAGAAAGTAACCATAGCCTTGTTTGGATTTTTAATAACATTCTGTAGTCCAGCACTGGGAGCAATGGCAGCCTGTCCCAGAGCAGTATGCTTCTGTCTTTAACACACAAGAGCTTGGGTGTTGCTAATGAACACAAAAACACCAGTGTGCTGATTTTTAAAGAGTTTTGGTTTTATTTATGTTCACACTCAGTTCTCAATTGTGGATAGATTCTTTTCCCTTGTTTGTGGGAAGTAGGATAGAAAAGACAGGAAAAGAGGATCCAGTAGTTTGTTTTCAGGTTTTAAAATTCCTATTATTACTATCTTTGTCTTTAAAAATAATTCCTCCTTACAGATTAAGATTCATCGGAGCAGAATGAAGATGTCAGAATGAAACAAGTGCTGTGCTTTCTTGTAAAACAGTTTATTGCCCAGTCTTTCCACCTCATTAGTAGATCTTCACATCTTTTATTCTCAGTTGCGTTAATTCTTTGGCGGTTTTAGGAATGTAGATGGAAGGCAGCTCCCTGCAGCAGGGTTAAATCGGATCAGACTATGTAGTCACAAGGCAGAGCGAAAAGAGAGCAAGTTTATGGGGAAAATCAATTGTTGGTATGCTAGTACAAATTAAAGCCAGCTTGCCTCACTGTTTATTTAAGAGATAAACTTTACTGTGACTGGCAAATGGATCAGGAACCTAAATAATGTCATTGTTATACTCATTAAAGCTGGAGCAGCAAAATAAACTAGCACAGCCCATGTCTGTGCACGGTCTCTTCAGAATGAGATGAGGTAGTGCTGTTAGAAAAAATAAATTATTTTAAATTAATTCTTTGTTGCTTCCACAGCTAGACCTTAATTAATTGGTACATGATCAGGATAGCAGAGACTGCTACGTCTCTAGAGTGGCTGATTTTCTGCTCTGCCCTGTGCTGTCGAGTCCTTTAATATTTATAGATGGATAAATGGATATATATGGTCTGCACGGATATTTCAAAACTGATACTGCACCCCCAGTCCAGGGTGTCATTTCACAAGCATTGTCTGGTTGTAGACTAAGGTATATAAACATTTCATTTGTATTGGATGGTATTTTCAGCAAAACAGTTAGAAAAAGTTGCTCAATGGTATAGTTTCTTTAATAACAGTCACTAAGTGCACAGACACTTGGTTCCATGTATAAATTCCATATTGTACTAAAAATAAGTCCCCCAGTGCTGTGCATTCAGTTTGATTATTATTGCATTTATTGAATGGCTGGGGTTGCTCAGCCTTTGGCCTTGAGCAGTTGGCATGCCTCAGGTGGTAAGCAAATTGCATACAAATGCACTGCTTGTCATGTCTTGCTGCTTAATTTGTTCTTTGGAATAAGTTGGTCTCGTAATAGGCAGGTACATCACAAAGCAAAAAAGCACTGGAGAAAGAGGAAGTATTGGCCTTGTAAAACCCTTCCCAATATTGAGTCACTTATATTTAATGGAAAGTAATAAATATTTAAATTAATGGCATGCTTCTGCTTTACAGAATTTGTCAGAATGTTTGCATCTGTCAGCAGACTCCTAATGAAGTGCCCCTTCACTTGCCCTGTGGTGGGTCTGCATTGTCATCTGATGATAATATTTAAGCACTCTTTTCAGAGGAAGGTAGGGAAATGCACTGATGGAGGAATTCATGTACCCAAAAAACTGATCACCCATTAATTAGAACAGATTCATTTCCTTTAATTGTAGTGACCGTCTAGAGTACATTTTTGGGGTCACAGAGTCAATACAGTGCTATTTTTATGATGGTTTATTTTTAATGTGGTGATTCTGAAAAGTCACATCAGTGCCTCCTTTGGAACAACGAGTTACATAGTTCTGAATAGCCCAGCAGCTCACAGAAATAATAAAGGACAAACAACAGATCATTTAACTTTTGGATAATGAAGAACTTTGTTCTTCCAGAGTATTCATTGCAATGCAGAGTATACATTGCAGTGCACACAACAGAAAATTACTAAGATATCAACCATGCTGTATATTGCTATAATAGTATTATTTGGTGATAGATACCAGGATATGTTGCTCTACTTGTATCAGTTTTTGTTATGTTACAGTGTACCTCACAATTATTTGGTGCACCACCTCAGGTTTTAGAAAGAATTGTCATTTTGGAAGGCTTGGTGTTTATCTATTGGCTTTTAATCAGACTATGTTGTGCTATTACATCTTGCTACATTCAGTAAACCCAAAATGTATTTATAGGTCTGTGTGTCTGGCAGTTTCTATGGATGATGGATTCAATCTTATTAGACATTCACTTTGATTTCTTTGATAAATTTTTAATACTTTATGCCCTGAATGGCAAAGGGTAGTTTTCACTGTTTTTTGATGACCAAGCCTGGACTACTAGAACATGCTATCTAAATAAATGAGGCAGCATCAAGATTCTTCAAGGCTAATATATAATCTTTTCAATTTAGTGATGAACTGGAACATTTTTCCAAGTTTATCATGCTTTTGGGTATTCTTTATATCATAGCATGAAAACTTGCATGAGTTTTTTTCTCGTAAAATGTGAGTCAGTAGTATCTGAACCCAGCTGAGTTTATGGACTAATTTCCAGCCTTAAAATGTGACAAAAATAATGGAGTATTTTATTTGTTCCATTTGCAGTATTACATCACAAGTCCATCCTGTCTGCCTTTTGCACAGTGAATATTCACTATTTCCACAGTGAATAGCCTGTGAGAATAAAGAGAAAGGATTTGTCACTTGCAGTCCCCTTTGTTTGGGATTCACAGCATGTTTTAAGGACACCCATTGGGTGTTTGTGGAATGGTGATTTTCATATTTCATATTGTGGCCATTAGCAACCACAGATAAATTTAATCATACCACTCAAAGAATACAAAAAGCTGTACAGAATACTAATAATGTGAATCATGAATTTTTAAGCTCTCAGAGGATACTCTAAAAAGAAATTGATTAATCACTGTGCTAAAATAATACAACACCTCGAAATACTTTTACTTGGGCGAACATCATAAGATAGTGGTTTAGTGTCAATACCGGATGGCAATGGTCTCCATAAAGCAGGTCTGGCTCAGTAATGAGCTTGCAGGTATGTTAATTACTTTAGAATTGCTTAGGATTTCTCTAATGTTCATCTTCTGCTTAACTTGGTGCACCTACACCTGTGTACACACTCAGCACATTAAACCCGTTCCTGAATTTGGTGGAGTTTTGGTTAGTTCACTCATCCGTGTTAAGATAACAAAACCAACCCGCTCCGTGAACAAGGCTGGTGTTGAGACATTTCTCCAGATCGTACCACAGTTTTCTTTCTACCTAGGGGGCAAAGAGTAGCATTTCACATGTTGGTACAAAGGGTTGTGTGGAGTTTTAGAAGGTACAGCACTAGGAACCAAGGCATATCCTCCAGAAATCCTGGTGCTGCAGCCAGTGGACCCAGAAACACAAGCATGCTTTTGCGGCACAGCCTTTGTCATGAAAGCTACTCCATCACTCAAGTAAATCTTGAGCCATCTTGCTGTGGAAAACTGTCAATTTATTGATTTTTCTAATTCTCCCTTTTTTTTCACACTTCCACCCTGCAAAAAATATGCAGTAGAGAAAATGGTGGCAAAGCAATTGGTAATTCTTTATGTCAAAGTGCATAGAAGCAGCAGGATGCATGAGATGCTTACTAAAACTACAGGTTAAAAATAAACGTCATATATGAGCATAATATTTAAGGGTTCAAAACATAATAAGGTTAACATAATAAGTAGCACTAAACATATTTAAAGAAATAAAGGATAAAAGTAAAATAAATATTGTAGCATCTTAATCAAAATTGCATTTCACAGCAAACAGGGGGTAGAACTGTTAAGTCTGATTGGTTCCATTTGCTGTTAATGTTCAGCTCTCATGCAGTGGGTTTTCTGCCCTGAAAGAAAAATATGAGCTCTCTAAAATAATCCAGCTTTTCATTCTATTTTGCAGCCTTGTCTAAGCAGATGAATCTGATAATTCCTTAAATGGGAAATTTGCCAGCTGAGAGAAACCTAGAGGGCAACAAATGGGCAGTGATGACAGAATGTCTTGAATGCTGAGAATGTTGTTTTGATTCTATGCAGTTTAAAAATATATTTGTCTAGTGGAAGTTAAAATTTTACACAGACAGATAACACAGGAGATTTCTGAGGCATTATACACATACATACACACATGCACACACAGTATTTGTTTGGATTATTTTTTTTTTCTGTAGGCTTAACCCAGATAAATTAAATTACAAAAGCTCTCAAAAAAAAGAAAAAAGGAGGGGGTGGGGAGGAGGCAGGGCACAAAGCAGTGAAATCAAAGCAACTCTGCCTTAAGGGTGCAGAGATTTCCTTATCTTATCCTGCTGTTTCTAGGTATTGCAAAGCATATGGCTCACCTTTAGGGGCAGTCCCCAAACAGTGGGAGATGTTGCATCCCATCTGTGCTGCAGCAACTGGAGGTGCAATAACAAGGTGAATTGAGGACGCCAAGATGACTGTGTTTAAACTCATTGCTGGTTTACTGAGGTGGTGGTGGGGGGAGGGTGATGGGGCACATTTAGTTTGGGTGAGTTTTTTTACCTACCGTGTGGTTGTGCCTTACAAGTCTGAACACAGGTTCTGCTGGAGAAAAATTGTTTTGAGGAAACTTGGTAGCCTGAATCAGGAGTAAAAATTTCAGGATCTTAGATAATGGGAAAAGCAAAGAAAGGAAGAAAAGCTAAGCATGAAAGCATTTCTCTGTCTCCCACACTTTATTCTGGCAGCAGCTGAACTGGCTGAATAGGCTCCTGTCCCCCACTGTTCAAAACTGTTCAGTGTTGCTCCCACGAGATTTGGTTGATCATGTAGTCACTCTCTAACCTGATTCGTTCGCTATAATCTAGCTTAGTTTGAACACTTTTTAACGTTAACTCTCTGAACTCTTTAATAAGAATCTTTTGGACATGAGCAGTTATTCCAGAGACACTGAGGGGCAGCCATGTTCAGCAGGAATGTAAGGGGAGGGTGATTACGAGGAACAAGGGAATAATGCTACACCAGTGAAGCTTCACTCAGAACAAGAAGCATAATGACAGACTGAAATTGGATAGAATACAGTGGATAGAATGGAGAATATAGTTGGACTTACCCTGATGAAAATTAACATTTTCATACCTGTCCCCCAAAATTACTAAGTCAAGCTTCTAAGCCTCTAAGCTTATGCTGCAGAGTTTTCCTAAATAATTTCAAAGGCCAGGGCAAAGAGTCTTAACACCTTTACATCTCACTAAAACACTTTAATGTAAACAAAATCTGTAAACTGAGATGCTAAAGGTATCTTAATGGTTTGGTGTTTTTTTTTTTTTTTGGCTTCTATCATTGCTATAATTATTCTTTTGCTTCAATGAGTCTTTTGCTATTAGGTCCTTAAAAGGTATCTTAATGGTTTGGTGGGTTTTTTTTTTTTGGCTTCTATCATTGCTGTAATTATTCTTTTGCTTCAATGAGTCTTTTGCTATTAGGTCCTTCTTTTCCTTCTAATGTAATACAAGAAAACCACTTATTATAATGAAGACTGAATATTCATACCCAGCTTTAGGCATCAGCATCCATATACATAAATTGGAATCAAAGTTAAGTGGTATGAACATCCCTGACATGTTCTGTCATGATATAAAAAGGATCTTTTTCATTTATTACAGCAAATAAAACTAGCTATCTTCCTGTGCAAATACTTGTTCTCATTTTTCATTGTTCTCAATTTGCAGAAGGAGAGTTTAGCTTGCAAGATGAAAAGACTGCCAGGTTTCCAGAACGGCAGGCTACTTCCCTTTTGTTTTGAAGTCAATGGCAATTGTACTTCTGAGACCCTGGGAAAAATCACCTTTTAATGCTGACTAAAAGTCACATCACATACTATGTGCATAAAGTTCAGTGATATAAATCTACATGAAGGTGTAGTACTGTATTAGGGTATGCATGATATACACTAATATGAATAGTCTGCATTGCAATTTGAATTATTGTCCTGATCTGTATGACTTTCAGGTGTTCCTTATTTATTAGTTAGCATTTCAAAAAACAGACCTATTATTCATTGAACAGACCTAAATGTATTTATTTAATAACATTAGTGCACAGGTAAGCATTAAATGCTGTGGGATACTTTACCTTGATGGAGGTAATGAGAGCTTTTTCCCCTTTCCACTTTTGAGCTCCTTGTAAGGTCCTTGCAAGTTTTCAAGAAATGACGTTTGCAGCAACAGGATCAGTGCCTTTGGACCCTGATGCTGGAGTAGCAAGGCTGAGGAAGCTTCAGGGAGAAGGAAAGCAACTTATCTTCGCAGCTTTCTGCATTTCAAAAGTCCTTCTCCCTCCTCAGCTAGTTTAACTAATTAGTTGAATTTTCAGAATTTGGTGTGGTTTTGTTTTGTTGTGTGATTTGATATTATTAGAGTTTTGAAACTTGATGCAGATTATTTTCATCGTAGCTTTGGAAAATACTTGAGGAACTTTACTCTATGTGAACATACCATGAAATAGAACGATGTATTGACTGAATGGCTTGGATAACCAGTTGCTAATACTGAGATGTTGGGTATGCTTCCTCTGTGTCCCTTCAATGAAGTAGTCTAAAGAATCATTGTAAATCTGTGAGCTTCGTTAGCTAAATACCTCTTGAAGCAGATAGAAAATTGAAATCAAAGGAACCAAAGATGAATAGATAATACAATTTATGGTGTCAGAATTGCATTAAAGCACAGAACATAGGTATACTGAGAGATTAATCTTTTATTGAAGTCATTAAAGGGATTTATCCTAATCTTTTTACATAAACAAACTTTTCTAACATGTATATTGGTCAAATTTGTCATATATGCTATCAAAATAGGTGAATTTTGTCTCAGTGTAGAGATGTGGATACCCATTTACTCCTGTATGGCATATAATGATGAGACAGCTACTATCAACCATCAGATTAATCAGAGTAACAAACCAACAGGACCCGCATTTATCTAAGTTATTTCCTCTAACATGCAGGTGGTAATTTTGAAGGGTTTTTTCCCTTCTGCTGCTGACTTTTAAAATGTTTTAATAAAAAGTTTCAATGTGTTTAAATTACCTGTGTTTACTGACCAAGTCCAAGGGCTGGGCTCCTCAGACCAGTGCTCTTTACCACCAAGTCTGTGTGATGTTCATTAACCTGTTACTTCATCCACATCTTTTGAAATGCTCAGTTTTTTCACAGCCATGTTTACTGCAGATGATTTCATATTCCTGCCCTTTTTTTATTTAGTGTATTTCTCTAGCCAGTATTCTCAGCTGCATTTTTCATATCCAGACAGTATTAATCTGTCCTGCATTTTAATTGGGGATAGATTAAAATTCACATACATACCACTAAACTGTAATTAAATTTAATATAAATAGTTTTAACTCCTATATCTCTACAATGATTTAGGTAAAAGGAAACAGTAATGTTGAAAGAGAATCGGCAGTGTAATAAAAGCATTCTGTATCTTTAATAATCAGTCTTAGCTTTGTTATAGTTGCTTAACTAGCATAAGCTTTATATGATCAGAAGGAATGCCTCACATTTGGTATCTGTAAGACCTTGGATCTGTCTGGATTCAATATTCAAGTCAGTGCCCTGGTGTTTTTTATTAAACTCCTTGTTTTCTATGTAAATAGCACAACAATCATGTGTAATTTTAGTGTGGAGAGATTCTTACTGTAGGATCCTATAATAATTCATGACTTTAGAAGGTCCAACACCCAGGTGAAAGCAGGGCCAGCTTTGGGGGTTAGTTATGGCTCTTCTAGGTCTGATCTAGTCAGGAGTCCAAAAATAGAGACTGCACAGAAATTGTCTTTCAATAAAATTCATTATCTTTCCAATGCTAAAGACAGTATTACTGAATATAAAAATAATTTTTCAAGTGCATATTACAAGGGGTGCTCCTTTTGTAGATCAGTGTGTTAGGTCACTTCTGCCATGCTTTTTTTTTTAATTAAAAAAAGACAGTTATTTGCAGTCCTAAAACGCTCTGCATTTCTGCATTTGACTGCTGAACATGGCACATCCTTCCAAGTGTACACTTCCTACCACACAAAGTATGGATGTTAGTGGACTGTGGCTCCAGCTGTTTTGTTCTTAGGTGATTCCTCTATTCCCCAAACTCTTTTTTACTGCCTCTACTAAAAGACCTTGAGAATTCAGTGCAGCTATTTCAATATAAAGCTGCTGTACATTTGCCCCTGATTTACAGGGAAGAATCTGTATATATGATAATTCTGACAGTGCTTTAAAGAGATACTATTTACCTCAAGAATTTAAAAATTGTCTCAAGAGTTAGTACCCAGGAAATTCAGCTTCACTGGCAGTGTAGCAAGTTTCTTCATAAAGCACACAAATTAAGGCAATGTTTCATTCTTTGCCTGGCAAAGACAGTTTCCTAGTTAGGAAATTCAGAACCATGATCTGTTTTATTAAAGATGACTAAAACCAGGAGAATTTGTTTTTTTACATTTTTTACTGCAGAGTGTTCTTTTGATTAGATCTGATGTTTGCTCTGCTCAGTACCACTGCATTTCAAAGGAGTATGTGTTAACAGGAGTGTGAAATTCTGCATTTCATGTGGAAGTGTGACTGACAAGTGTTGAGGTTCGTATGGTTGGGGGCAACCCTTGCTCAGGATACAGTCTGCCCTTTGTGGGAGTGGAAAATACACTAAACAGAGAGGATGAGGCTGGGAAGGAAGGGCTTGTCTTTGAGTGACAGGCAAGTTGACTGGCTGATGTGCAAGTGTCAACGTCTCTGGGATGAGTTTTCCAGTTTCAGGCCGGAGGGAAGGAGTGGGTGGAGAGTTCATGTGAAACTGAGATTTCTGCTCTGGGGTTCACATGAAGAAATCTCAAGCAGCTCAGTATTTAATAACCTGCTTAGTGCTTTACCAGGTGGTGTAAAGACCTGTAATTGCATTTTTGAAAATCGAGTAATGTCCAAGTAGCTGCTGTTCTTTCTGGCCTTGTTCTGAGGTTGGTGCTGCTCCCAAGAACTGCTGGCTGTACCTCATCCTGCTGCTGCTGCTTGATTCACCAGCTAAGTCAGTTTACATCACTGAATATATTTTACTTATCTATTTCATTGTTAAAAATTCAAGTATAGCTTTTCTGTTCACTGTTTGAATTCAGACTGATGTCCATGAGTTAACTTTAACTTGTGGTATTACTTTTAAGAGAATTTTTGTATGTTGGCTTTACTGCAAGCACATTGTTTAGGCTTATGTGGAGTACAAGTTTCTTGTTTTATTGTTTTTCAACATAAGTATTTTCTGTGTCCATGATGAGAACATCCAGAGGAAATAAACAATGAAACAATGCTACTACTCTAGCTGGATCCTGTGATTCCAAGCCAGAATGTGGATTATTGACCACAATAAAATGGATCTAGAAGAAGGGCACCTTTTAAAACCCTCTTTCTTACTGGCCATTACCAGCTTTGTCACTTTTTGTTTCCTGTCCCACAACTTCTTAGAAAGGAAGCACAAGCATATAATGTCCTAGAGTAATTTTTAAAATAATTTCAAAGAATTTGATGAGAATTTAGTATTTTTACAATTACTTCATTTCCACAGTGTGGCACAATTTGGAAGACCTTGGCTCCCTATGATTTCAGCCTCTGCAGAGGTCCACTTATTGAAATCTGTCTGGAATTAAAAGTCATGGGAATAAAATGGATTTCAGTACAACATTACAAAATTCTGCCCAAGAAATTAAATAAATGGTTTTTGTACTTTTATGAGAATTCTCTAGCAGCTTGCAAAATATATAGATTTGTGGCAGTGTGATGCTCAGTTCATGTTTATTCAGTATAACTCTAGACAGCTTTAAAATGTCTTCTGTCACCTATTGTTCAGAAAGATGTACAAGAAGTAAGTAGTATGAAGAAATTTTAGCTCGACAGCTGTAGTTGTGCTATCCTCAGGGGGATATGCTGAAAATTGTCCACTTATGCAAACTTCTCTTGAAACTTCAGAATGGCTGGAAAACTTCCAAAAGTCTTTTCAGTATTTTTGTGTTTCCCTATTATTTTTGGCATCATATAGTTCCATAATGCATACATTGAATTTTCATTTTCTGCCTGATAGCTCCAGCATTTTATACTTAGGGGGCTAATCAAACAAATAACATTGGTCAGTACTGGGAAGAGATGAGTGAGTTGTATGTCTGCTTCTCTCCCCACTCTTAACACTGGTTTTTCCTTTGCAAAAATGTACCCGATAAAGCACAAACCAGAATGTGGGCTTGAGAGATATTATTAGTAGAATGGGTCCACAGTGCCAGTGATTCAGTCATCTGTCAGCCTGATAAATGGATTAGTGTAAGAGGTGTTCCAGTGGGGAAATGAAGCCCATAGGGCTTCCAGCTAATTATATTTAAGTTGTTTAGTACTGCTGGGAAGCAGCATCCAGGCAATTACTGAAAGCTTTGATGCAGTGTGCACTATTAGAGTGTGGGTTCAGAAACTCATTACCCTTTCGTGCTTGTGTTGGATGGATTCTAGGAAACTGACATGAAACAGAGAGCAGGAATCAATAACTAGAAAGGCATTTTAGTTCGCTTCTGATCCATTTCCTGATTCAGCAACTTCTTGCCTAGAGCATTTCATACAATTGCTATAATGTAAGGGGGAAAATGTGACTTAAATATATTAATTACCACGTATATATACATCTTGTTACAGTGATGTGTAGCTGAGGTTCCACCCAAAATGAAGTTTCAAAAGGTCTTTTAGGGACAAGCTGCTCCTCTAACGCCATGCCACATGTCCAAAGCGCCTGCCATCTCTGCTTCTCCAAAGCTGATTGCAGTAATTTCTCCTAAAGCCTGACCTTGCAGTGTTTATTGATGCCTCTGCAACATCAAGATTGTATTACCATGGTGCCCATGGTATCCCACCTTCAAAATCTCTTGGAAACTACAGCTAACCCCAAACAAAGCTGATTATATTGGCTACACGTATTAAACCTTGTTTAAGAGAATTGTACTGGCTCTGTCTTTGCTGTAGGCTGCAATACACGTTACTGATGCACCTTGGGAAAACTCTACAAGCTTTGGATCATTCAGACATGGGAAACAGCAAATCCTTTCACTGTAGTGCTCTGCAGTTGGGCACCTCCAAGGTGTGCATGCTGAAAGCAGTGCAGTATTTGTGCAGCTGGGGCCAAAGACTTGAAAGTTCATTACTTACGTTAGGCTGATTGATCTAGTCAGGGCAAAAGTTACATTAATTAATCAAAATTGTGTGGTTTTCTTTTTAAGCTTGCACTCACTTTTAAATCCAGTAGTGGTGACTGCTAGGGCAGTGCAGAGGAGGCTGCATTTCTTCTTTCCTGTTTCTTCCTCTGTGCTTTTGCCTTAAGTAGAGCTAAATAGGCAAATAAGAGTATTACAGTTCAATGCTTCTGAAAGGGATAATTCTTTCTCACCTACCTGCACTATCACAAAATTAATAATTAAACTCCTTTCTTTATGTTTCATCACAACAGTCCTAGACTGTGGGTTTTGTTTCATGTTTAAAAAGTTCAGCAGAAATCTCATGAGTTGCTGTCAAGAGAAAAGTTTGGGGGTTTGTTTTTTTTTTTTAAACCTGGACTTGTTAATTAGAAAAATGGCATTTGGTTTGCCTGAGGGTTGGTAAAATAAATCTTGTTCTATTTGATATCTTTCTGATAAAAAGAGTATCAGAATTGCTGTGTTGTCGGCCACAGCACACATGAATGTGTCCACATACTGCAAAAAGTCCTCTTACAGTAGTAAGCATTTCCAGTCTTGGTGCCAGGTTTGGTTACTGACAGCTAAGCTTTTCATGAATCCATTATTATCACTGAAAGTTCTAGCCTATTAAATAATGGTAGATAACTCATGTATCTCCTGTGAAACTATTACATATGGTAGAGAAAATATCTTCCACACTCAAATACACAGCTGAAGCAGAAAAAAGCTAAAGCTGTCCAAGTGTCTGTGCAGGCAAAGTGCTGACAGTGGTACATGATTTTGAGAATTGATGCTGTCAGTTCCAGTCTGGCTCCAAGACTGGTTGGATTGAATCACTGCTTGGGCTGCTAAGAGTTAATTTGTCTTGGGAGGGACCTGTGTAAAAGGGGTAATATAACATAGCCAAGTTAACCAGGCAGTGCTTCTGAAATTCTTAAATTCATGATGTCCACTAGCTTCGACAGAGTTAGTTAAGATGAAACATGAGAAGAGTTCCCACCTGCTGGTTTGTTTTCCCTTGAGAGACTTGCTTCAAAGGGGCAGCCCAGGCTCTGTGAGTTGCACCTGAGGACAGGCTTTCAAAGCTTAAGTATTTTAAGTTTTTGTGGGAAGATGTGGGTTATTTCTGAGGGTATTTTTGTTGCTTTGGCTTAGATATTACCATGGGAAAGATTTTTTGCACTAGTACTATAATGAATATTTATTTCAACATTGATTTTCAGATTTTTAACTGACTTGTGACTTCATCAAATCTGGGCATTCATCTATGGTATATTTAAAATAAAAAATATCTCATAGCTTCCTTTTGAGAAGCAGCTGTGGGGCAGTAATAGATACATAAGTGTCTACAGCAGGAATTTTTTATAATAGCAAGACATAAACTGGTGTTTATTTACTCTATAAGACCTTAGGGCAAATTCATTAATATTCAGAGATTGTGTGGATTTTTCTGAACAGAGATTGCAGTTCCAGTGCATAGGTACTAGTTGGAAGCGTGATAGAGCAACCCAGCACGTTGTGTTGTGCTGGAAATGATGGTCCTGCTTTCTGCTCCGTGTGTCTGCAGTGTTATCCACGATCCTTGTACACGCTAATTGCTGGTCATGCCCCATGGGAGCCACAGCTGTGATTATTCTGCTGTGATTATATTTATACATTATGTTAATCCATAAGGAAACTAAAACCTCAGCACATCACCAGGAGTTTGGCAAATGCTGAAATATTCTCGTCACTGACTTGTACGCTTTTTAGAAATTGCTTTAGAAAATGCATTTTAGGTTTTTTTTTTGGTGGTTTTTTTTTTTGTTTGCAAATCTGTTAGAATCTTCTATGTAGTCATGGTATACTTCCGTATAGTATAGTCCACCAGGGATAGTTTGAAAATATTGAAGCTGTTTATCAATTTGAAAGAAAGCAAAATATCGTGCACTAGGTATCCTGCATTTCTTTCCCAGAGAATAATGCAATCCCTGCTTTTGTAATTCAGTGTCTTTTGAAGATGGCCTATTTAGCATTTAAACTTTCCCGTGCCTTTTAAGGCCAGAAGGGAGAGGGATAATAAATTAGTTACCCAGTTAATGTTTTTTTCATTATGAAAGAATTAAGAGGAATATGCTGAAAGAGGATAGTAATGGCAGTAGTTTGGTTTCTCCTCATCTGTATTGTTTAGTAAAAAGAAATGAAATTATTTATCTGAAACTATGCAGAAATAGTACTTAAACAGAAATCAGATTGGAAAAATATTAAGCAGCTAAATGTATTTAGAGGAATAGAGTAGAATTCACTAGAACATGTTCCAAAATGATGTGACTGATTATTCCAAGTTTAAATCAAGAGTAAAACTGCTGTACTGTTTATGTGCCCTTAGCCCAGCCACCTGCCCAGCTGGTAGTTTGAAGTGCCTCCTATAAATTTGGCACCCAGTTTCAGTTTCCTGAAGTCCTTCAGGTGCCTGCAAAAGGAAATCTACATGTGAAGCAGAGGGTGAATGCACTGTTTGGTCTGTGGCCCAGAAAGGGCAGCAGCAATTTCAGCCCTCCTTTAAGAAGCATCCCTTCATTGACTTCTCAGTGCAAATGGTGCTGTGCAGTTTGTCCCTGGCACGGGGCTTGTCCTCTGCCCTGCCCTGGCCAGGGCAGGAAAGGCCTCAGTGCTTCTCTTTAAGGTAGGCTGGCACGGGGGACAGTCACAGGGGAGTTGGTGACTTGTGCATTCATCAGCTGCTCACATGGGAGGTGGTGCCAGGGTTTTCCATGGATTTGCTTCATAGAGGTTGTGTCCAGTGGAGGAGCTGAGGGATAAGGAGATCAGTGGAAGTGTTTGCATAGGTTGACTAATGTGTTTTCAAACATAGCACAAATTCAAAGTCAAACCTTGTGTACCAGATGTACAGTTAGTAAAAAGGAAGGAATTCTTTTAACTTTTATTTCTGGTTGATATTTAAACATGGTTACATTTCTTGACACTTAGCAGCCCTAGGCGCAGATTAGTAACAGCACCAATGCTAGCTAAATTAAGACATCCAATAACTTTCCTATCTTTTGCTAAAGGGGTGAAATTTTTAAGCTTGCTCACTGTGACACCAGTGTAGCCTTTAGGCCATAACTTGGTTTTATTTCCTCTTCTGCTTCCTTTGTCCCTTTGCAAGAAGCCCATGTTACCTGTGTGCCCTGAGTGAGGCTGCTGTTGCAGGGAGAGAGCTGTGAGCAGACTGCTGTGAGGCCACAGCAGCTCCTGGATGCTAGCTGAGGCAGGGAGCTGCTTGGCTACCCCACTGAAATATCCCACTAAGAAGGTTTCTCTGCCCAGAAAGCTTACTGTCCACAGGGACAGGACTGGCAAGTAGCTAATAATGTGAAGCACTGTGTTTATTGCTCCATGCACAGGTTCAGAGAGTATAATTTGTATTGTCTGCCTTCAGTCATCTGACTGATGCCCCAAGTGACCCCTGTGAAGAGAGCTCCTGCTACCACTCTCCTGTGACTGAGTCCTTTCGGCTCATGGGGGACAGAGTAAGCTTCCTAAATTAGAAGTCAGAGTATTATTCCAGCAGAATTTAGTCCATCGGTCTCTGGAAGGATGGCAGTAGTTGTGTGGCTCCACGTGGCTTGCACACACACTGCTCTCTCACTATATGTGTGTATGTATGCACATGTATGTCACTAAATATTTGCTGGCACCAGCAGCTCAGCATGCACAGTGCTCATCACCAACCAGTGCTTTAATTACAAAACCAGACAATTGGGTTTGATCATAATTATTTAATTTATGAGCAGGAAAGGATGGCTACAGCACCTAATACCTCTTTCTCTGTATTGCAGACTTGGTCAATCTGTATAAAACAGAGTAACTTTTGTATGACTGCAGGATGTCTTGAGTTTTCAAAAAATTTCACCTTTTGGAAAAGTTCCACTAAAGCTTGGCATCAACAAATGGAGAATCTCTGCATTCTCCTTTGGATAGTTGCACTAATGGTTAATCACAGGTGATGGAAAGTATGTGCTTTATTTCTCATTTGAATTTTTTGTCAGCTTCCAGATGCTGATTTGTTTTCTGCAAACTCTTTGCTAGATTAACAAGCCAGTTGGTACTTAGTATGTTCTCCCAATGAAAATACTTAGATGCTGTAATTAGGTCATCTGATTTTTTGTTGGTTTTTTTTTTTTTTTAATATAAACTATACCAGTGGAACTCTCCAAATATTTCATATTAAAGTACTTTCTACACTGCTCTAATCACTTTTGCAGCTGTATTCTGTGATCTCTGGTGGTGGATTATTTTTCAATTTCTTTATAAATTGTGAAGACCTTATCCTCCTGTAAGTAATTATAGGTTGTAATGCTAATATTACAAATGAATGTTTAAAGGAACATTTTTGTCTTTGCCTACTGTTTATTTCAAATCTCATATTAGTATTTACTTCTGTATGAAATTGAATTTGAAGAAACTCTCATTGTTGAGTAAAATGTTGTGGGTAGGGCCATATGATACCATATGATTATTGCAATCATCAATACCTGTATGTTCTCACCCAATCATAAGGGAAATATAAGTAACTTTTAAGCTTCACTGATGCTTACAGGTAATGAAATTATATTAATCGTATCTTTTTGCCTCTAATATATCTCTTTCACTTTATTTTTCACTTTTTTAGTAGAGAGCTGGTATTTGCCAAAGACTTGTCTTGCAAGGTAACCAAAGCTGGCCTTACAAAGGATGTGATTAGCTCTTCCAGCCTGTGTTACCAGTGCTGCCTGCACTGCTGCCTCCTGCCTCTCCAGCATTGTGGCAAGATGAATAGCCTTTGAGTGATTCTGTCACTGATAGAAGCCACCCGTGGTCCAGTTCATAAGATTTGTAAGCAGAACAAATGGAAACATGACCCAACCAGTTTATGAGTGTAATTATGACAGAAAGCATTAATAGAATTTCTTCAATAACCCTGATTCATCCATGGTGTTACAGTAGGACTGTCTGGTATTCTACAGGTCCTTTAAACTTCATGAATCTTGCAGAAGCCTTCATTCCAGATGAGCCAGTTATTTCCCTGGTATTTGACGTGAGAGCAGCCTCAGTATTACTGTTGCATAGCATAATGTAGCAGTATTGAATAGAGATAATTTTAGTATAATAATGCCCTTAACAATTTTCCCATAAGACATGGGAAATCCTCTAATTGTTGCTTGGATTTTTAGGTTTTATATTTACACACAGTTATGCTTCTTGAGTATATTGTATTTTGCATAAATGTAACATGCTTCACAGGAAAAATGAGATGGGAGACAGGAAAAATGAGATGGGAGACAAGTTGTTGATGCTGCAACCCTGGCAGTGCTCAAGGCCAGGTTGGGTGGGGCTTTGAACGACCTGGTCTAGTGGGAGGTGTCCCTGCCCATGGCAGGAGGGTTGGAACAAGATAATCCTTAAGTCTCTTCAAGCCCTAACCAGTTGATTCTATAATTTAAAAAAAAAAAAAAAAAAGAGATGTGAGAACAGTCAATTCAGAATGCCATCTGAGAATTAGGTGGTTAGGTTAGATATGCACCCATATAGATGGAGATTTATATGCATTCAGTAGACTAACTCGGAAAAACTGTGGATGTCCAGCTGATGTATTGCTAACAGTTTGGGATGCTTCAGTAGGCAAGTGTTGTCCCTTGTGTGGTCATTCACCTCTCATTAGGATAGATGTAACTCTTTCTGAAGTGAGTAGTTGTATTTGGTTAGATGGTGTATTTATGTCACAGTGGAGTAAATGAGAACATGTTGTAGTGCTGCTGACTGAGAATTAGAACTGCATTTATGAAAGCTTTTCCTGATTATGTGTTTGAATATGTTATCTATTAAATTGATTTTATCATAAAATGATACTTAATGTATAGTTGTTGTGGTTTGACTTTAGCTGGTAACTAAGTACCACACAGCCACTCACTCCACTCCCCTACTCACTCCAGTGGGATGGGGAGGATAAAAGTAAAACCCATGTGTAGAGATAAGTTTAATAATGGAAATAAGTAATTAACAAGTAAAATATAATATTAATTATAATATTATTAAAGATAATAGTGATTAAAAGGGAGATAACAAACCAAGACAGAGAAATAAAGCCCAAAAAGGACAAGTGGTGCACAGTACAATTGCTCACCACCTGCTGACGGCTGCTCAGCCCAGCCCTTGCAGCCAGCTCCCCCCAGTTCATATACTGGCTGTGACATCGTATGGCATGGATTGGCCAGACCATGACAGCTATCCCAGCCATGCTCCCACCAGCTTCTTGGGTACCTGCTCACTGGCAGAGCATGGGAAACTGAAAATGCCTGACTCAGTGTGAGCACGGCTCGCCTACAGCTAAAGCATCACTGTGTTACTAACATTACTGTCATACTGAATCCAAAATACAGCACTGTACCAGTTGCTAGGAAGAAAATGAGCTCTATCCCAGACAAAACCAGGACAATAGTTTTAAAAGCTGTCAGACTTTTTTTGGGAGAGGGTAATGAAGTTTAAAAGTCTCCGGTGACTTTTCATTTCACTTTACAGCATTTAATTATTAAATTATGTAGACAAAAATTGAGCATAAGACTTAAGGCTTGAAACAGAAGAATAAGAAACTAGTCAATATACATGGTGCTCAAATGGCAAAGGCAATGAGAAATCAGTCTTTACTCATCATGCTTGTTGGCAGGATTGGAAAAATCTCCAGATAGATTTATTATTGCAGATGAATGCCTGGCTGTCTTTCATGTTTGATTTCCATAAATGCTTGCCTTCAGCCTTGCCCCAAAAACATTCAAGAAGGTGACTTACTTTGCCTACTTATTTCTTGCACAGAGGTGATGCTCAGTCAGTTTCCCACTGGAGGCTCTCTGAGGGAGCACTTTTGTGTGTCCCGCCGTTCTGAGGCAGCGCACTGCCATTCCAGTCCTGTGCTCAGCAGTGGCTCTGGGTGGATTCCTTGCTCTTGTTATACTTGACCAGAGAGGCTGAAAATTGTTGAGTCAAGCTCATGGTATATTAGGATCCTTCCAAGCTCCTGAAAAAGTGCATGACTTTCCAAAGTGCTCAAATACTGTGTGTCACAGGGGATTGCCCTCACCTTTCTAATTCTTTTGGTGATGGGTGTTGGGTTTTTCCCCTTACAGTTTAGGTAAACCTCTTAATCTTGGAGCTCAGACCTTGGTGAATGCCAAAACCAAAGGGGAGTCAAGTGCTTTTGTTTTGCTGAGGTGATGCACACTGGTTTGATGGGTACCTCTGTCTCTCATTGCAGCCCCCTCATCTGTCAGATGCAGTGATCTCCATGGTAACTCAAACCCCCAGACTCTTGACAGCAGCCTGTGAGGAGCAGCATTCAGCAGCTCAAGGGTCTCACGACCAGGTAAGCCAAAAGGAATCACCAAATAAGAGCTCACCTCTGGTGTGCCACTTCATGTCCTGTCAGGTTTTTCCTTGGTGAAGTCACCCAGGCAGTCAGGCCCTGTGCACATAGGTGATGATGACTCCTACCAGTGTTGTCACTTAAGGCTGTGGCAGTCCAGCTCTCTTGAGCAGAGGCATTTGACAAAAAGTCTGCATTTGTTCAGGGTTGTTTTTTAAGATTCAGATTGAAGAAGCAAAACAAAGGAGTACTGTACAATTCTTCTAAGTGGCTTTGGTCTTAAGTAATTGCTGTAGTAGGAAATAACCCCAAAATGCTTGAACAGTAAGGTCTGTCATGCCACTGTACCTACTCTACCATCAGTACTGCCCAAGCTGTAACTTCAGGCCTGAGTAATCTTATTTTCCTACATTGGATCAGAGACAGCTTCTTGTTCATGTAACATTAATTGGTTCTCTGGAGCATTTTCCAATTGCTCCTGTACTCTTTCCACATGAGTTTCTGTGCTAATAGCAGCATGCGGGGCCTTCTGGTTAACATCTTAAGAAGGTACAGAATTCTTCCTCTTTTTTTTGTGAATAATGGAGAAAGAACAAGATGTTTGCCATTTTGGGAAAACAGTGCAGTCACTATATAGCTATATTCACTTCTCCAGTACTGCTAGTGCTGTGGGCTAGGGTAGTATCACTGGTCTTAAGCACTTACATGTGTGGGAAGTTGATTACTCCCTTTTGTTGTCAGGCTTCACTGTCATTTGTATTGAGTTGTTTCTGTGCCATTAAGATTGTATGTATTTTGTAAGTCTGTGGCTTCTGTGTACTATTTTCTGGGTGTTACCTGCATTGTTTCTTGCTTGCTACATAAGCCCTCTTGGCTGTAATACACTGTCCCCGTCATACAGAGAAATCCATATTATTCTGGATAACAATTCTGCTACCTTTACTGACCAGTTTGACAATTTTTGTGCCATTACTGCCATCAACAGTATTTACTTCTGTATCATTGATGATACCCTTAAATAGTGTTGAGTAAGTACTGGCTGATTTTGTTGGAGGAATGTAGAGCACTTTTGCAATTGTTATTTCCTGGTAACAACTACTTTTTCATATGTATATCTTAATCACTTTTGATGATACTGACAATAATTTCTTACTCTGAGTTTTGTGTGGCTCTAAGGTAAATGCCATTCAAAAGTCTGTGTGTTTCATTTATGGAATAACATCTGCTGACCAGAGTTTGTAATTTTATCAGATGATTGAATAAAATTCTCTGTTTAGCAAATTTCTGTATAATGGCATTGACTAGCATCAGTTTTGTTCATGTAATTTCCCAGTGAATTTGTCCTTTGTAAGTTCAGTGTTTATTTTGCCTGAGACTTGTAATGGCACAGAGCTGTGTAATTACTCTGATCATACTGCTTACCATCCTCAACCATTAGCAGAAAATGCTAGCAGTCTTACTGAACTTCTCTGGTGCTCCAAAATTTATTGAAAATGAGCATCATTGAAGTGATCCTCTCACAAACATTTTGAAGACTCTTAAGGCACAAACTATTGCAGTGTACTAATTTAAAGTTGTCTTTTAACATTCTTTTTGGTTACTAAAAGCCTCCTTATCCCTAAAAACGCTTTTCTTCTTCTTAGAAGAAAGTGTATGTTGCTTGTTTGGGTTTTTTTGTATAGCAAGTTTGTATTCCCTTAAAACGTGAATCCCAAGTTGGAGATCTTGTGCTGTTTCAATTTAGCCAGATTTTCCTATTAGAATTAATTTCATTGGGTTTTCAAGTGTAATCTGTATTTCATGCTAATTACACCCTTAACCCAGAATGGGAGTATGATTTTTTTTTTTGCCACAGGTTGCCTTTTTTGGGCTGTTTAATCATTACCTTTGGTCCCTGGTGGCAGTGGGGTAGGTGAGAACTCTGCACATTTTTACCCTTGTACTTTCTCCCAAGTGCAAATTTTTTCCCTAGTTTACTAGGCTAATGAACTTCCATGCTTGCTATTAACTAAACTGTTTCAAATACCAGAATTGTAATTACACTCTGGGCCTGGGCATTCAATATGTATTCTAGCAATTACATTTGGGAGTGCCTGATGAGTTACTATTGAGTTCATGGCATTTCCAGCTTACTTCTCTCAGATGAATGAGATTCACAGTTCTTTTTGTGTTTCACAAACACGTACTTAAGCAGATCATCCAGTTCTGTGATACAGTTTCGTGGTTTGCTTTACCTCAAATTACAAGAGTATATCCTTCTGGGCTCTGCTAGCATGTTGTCTATATGAGTTCAAGGCCTTGATGTCCTGAATTATCAGTAATTTTGGGGAATAATGGTGCTAATAATGTAGAATACCATCTTCTATACTTTTGTCTGGCTCTTAGTGGAGATGTCCCCAGCAGTCAGAATGATAGCTATTGGTAACTTGTTGGTATGATGGGTGTGACAGTGGTAAGAATGCACAGGGAATGACAGTATTTTGACTAGAAAACCTTGTAAATAGCAAAATAAAGCAAAGAGATGAGGCAAAATTAGATGTCAAAAAATGAAATGTTGGGGAAGTTCAGTTGAAAAAGTAGGAAAAGAAGGTGTATGCACATGATACCTAGGAAGAAACAGGTCATTCTTTTTTGCTAGTTTTATGTTTCTTGTATGAATTAGCTACTTTGCATTTAAGAATAAAAAGGATGGGATGTAGTGGAAGGTACTTCAAATGTATCAGCATATCAACAGATTTCTGTTGTTCAAAGATCTTGGAATAAGTGCAGTTTGGGAATGTCACAAATGAAATGGGGTAGTGCAAGTTGTGACTGTTGGTAGAGGTGCAGAGCACAAATTAATATAAGAAAATACTCTTTTTTTTTTTTTTTTAAAGTTTCCAGAACAGTATTTTTTCAGAAGCATTCATTTGGTGTGATTGAGAAGAACATTCCATTATCCATAAGTTAGCACCAACATACTCTATTTTGAGGAAATACATATCTTCTTTTTACATAAAAACAAACTTTCAAAGCAAAATTTTTATACAAATTTCTTTGTATAAAACTGCATTATATACAAAGAAATTAAGAGAAACTATAAACAAAAAGTTTGCTTGCAAATGCATGATTTGGAAAAGAACCATAATACCCCCATGCATACTGTTCTGTAACAGCTTCTATAATTCTTTTCACAGTTACTAATTTTTAATGATTTTTTTTCAATTTATTTAGAGCTTCATGAGTGATATTGCACAGGCATAGGGTGCAGAGACTTTCTGTACGTTAACTAAAGTTACTGTTGGCACCTGATCCCACCAAATAATTTTATTGGTCAGTTAGATTTATGGGCTAGAAAATCAAACTGCTTTTAAACAATATCCTTCATAATTCTGAGGTTTAATTAATAAACTCTGTATTGATTTTGTTTTCTAGCAATATTTTTCAAGTGCTGCCATCAAATAATATTGCACCTGAGGGTGTACACATGAACTATTCATAGAGTGGTTATTCTTAAAAGTCTAATGGCATCATAACTGTTCACTGAAAATAGTTAACTGCTGTAATAATATTTTTTAAATAAGCATATGATCATGAACATTCTTTAAATTTGCAGCTGTTTCATGGCTGAAGGAGAGTTTTATTTGTATATTCCCTGGTATTTCTCTTGCTACTTGGTGAATCATGGTTAACTGAACTCTGATTTTATTAATGAAATAATTATTAGTACTTTATGGGCTGTCAACTAAGTCAGAAGAAAGTAAATGTAGCTACAACATGGATCCATGTATTTTACATTATGGTAGAGAGATGAAACTACTATTCCAGTCATGGCTAACCTCTGAAATACTTGCTTTGAGCCTTTCTCTTACACAATACAGTTTTAAACTACTGCTAGTGGAATACAATTATTGTGCTGCCTTTTTTTTTTTTTTTTTTTTTTTTTTTTTTTTTTTTTTAATCTTTTGTCTTTAAAACAGCTATGGTTTCAAGGGAGGTTTTCAGTGGTAGTAAAGAGGATGCTAGCATTGCAAAATGAGGTGACAAAATGCCTTATCCTTTGATGTTTAAACTAAGCTGGTGATTATTTAAGGCATAGCTCAGACTCTGTAGGACTGAGCTGTGATAATCCCATACTCTGCTGTTTGATTTGTAGAGCACATTATGCTACCACATTCACTGTGCCAGCCAGTTGGAAGTGCTAATAAGAGATGTGCAAAGTGGGAAAAGGCAATTTTTGTTGTAGTCATTAATAAGTATATATTTAGTTCAGCTGGAGTGCCAGGTGCAGTGAAAGGTTCATACCTATGAGCAAACACCGTGCCAGAGGAGGGGGAAGTGGAGCTGTGCCTTGCCCAAAACTGCTCCTCTGAGTTTGCCCAGCAAAGACTTCACACAGCTCAGCAATGCATTTTCATCCACCCAAAGTCTGCTTAACTTGTCTGGGCAGAGCTGCAGAGATACGCCTGGGTCAGTGAATTCAGCTCGGGCTGCAGCGCTCTGGGGAAGCTCAGGTGTTGGTGTCTTTGGACAGGCTCTGGGCACACTCTGAGTGTGTAACACGTTCCAGACTCATGGTGCCTTCTGCAACCTGCCTGTAATGAGGGACTGTGTGAGTGCTGCTTCCCAAACACAGCTAGGACAGTTTTCCTCTGAAGACAAACAGGATTTTCTGCTTTTTAAGGGTTGATTCAAACAAAGCTTTTATTTTAAACTGAATTATTTTATCTCATCATGGTGTAGAAGTGGAATTACTACAGGCAGTCTAGTCAAACATGCTCGTGAATAATTTGAATGTCTCATGCAGCCATCCCACATGGAAACAGGACGGGTAATATAATTGTTTTTTCAATAAGTTAATTAAGCCTTCGAGATGTACAGGATCTGTATTTCCATTTACATTTTTGTATGACCTTGTTCCTATCTGAACTGCTTTGATTTAAATGTAATTGATGGATAAGCATGCTGTTACATGCATAGTACATGCTAAAAATTTGTGCCCAATATACAGATTAACATCAGTTAATTTCAGAAGAAATTCCATCTTCAAGCAGCTTGTGAACATTTTCACCTGGTATTTCCCTGTCTAGTCGTCACACTAAATGCTGTAAATGAAGAGAAATAAAACTGTTATTTTTGCTCATAAGTTTACTTAATGTAGTGGTGAAAGTTAAGTGTAGTTCTTCAGTGTAAACTGGAGATATTTCAGGTATAATTAATAGAAATGGATTTGCGAGCATGGTCGTCACTGATACTGTGTTTTTACTTACTCACTGAGGTCACAGGTTCACACTTGGCTTTGTAATCCAGCACCTTGGTCCAAGCTTGATTTTTTTCAGAAATGTGAATACAGTGATTAGGAAAGTAGCTGCAATGGCATATTTGGAGAGTGAGTGATCACCACAGAAAAAGCTGAGGTGATGTAAGGTGTCACAGAGCCCACACCTGAGCTGCAAAAGCAAAGCACTCAAGTCCCCTGACTGTTTTAGTACAAAGTCCATTCCCAGCCAGCTCTTAGTGAAATATCTCAAAATGACCAGGAAGTTCTAACTTTAAAGCATGCAATGAGAGATCAGTCAGTAGCTCTGGTTCAGCTGTCAGGGACAGAGAACTGCAGGTAAGGAGCAGAGGCAAACCAGGCAGCTGCAGCACGCCTGGTTTTACACCAGTACCACCATTTGTGCAGTAGGTCTCAAAATAGTCTTTTATTGACTTGCCCATAGCCTTTGAATAATCTCTGCTGTGTTCAGACCTTCACATGTGAGATGGCTAGCCAGGGTTGTATAGTGCTGTATCTTCTAATAAATGGTTCTGGAGATTGGGTTAATATGGAGATTGGGCACCTACTCAGACAATATTGAGGGAGCAGGGAAGGCACTCTGCCGAACATCTCTGTTGTAACAGAACAAAGTGGGTTTGTGATTTTTGTTATGTCTGAAATGGTTAACATTTTTTATTGGTTGCTCTGTGAGCTACAATGTGATTTAGCAAGCATCCCAAATGTCTCTAACATGAATTGTGTTTATCGTCAACCTAAATCAGTTTAAATAAGATTAGTTCAACTGATGCATGCACAAATTAATTTTCCTTTTATCTAACCAGCTTGCAGTCCTAATAAACAGAATAATCAATCATAGCTGCCTTCATCTATAGTGCGATTGTATATCTCTGATCAAGGAAATGTAGAATAATTTCTCTCTAGTCCCTACTTAGTTCCCTCTGTAATCAAGGTTTCTGGTTATTATGATTCGCCTTAATAATTTTTACATTCCTTGATAGAAAAAATTTTTTTTGTTGTTTGTATGTTTAAAGGAAGATTACATTCAACATTGTAAAACTAATTTTAAGAATATATCTACTTTCTAAAGTACGTATAAAAGCATATCTGCTTTGTAATTACTAAATATCTCATACTTTTAAAAGTATAAGATATTTTTGTTTCTCTGCTACACAAAAGAATGCCAGTCTGACTCACTCTTTGTAAACACAATGGCAATGATACCATGCTTTGAACAGTTTGTACTGTGTACTCATCCTTTTTAGTAATAGCTGGTTTGAGGCCACTGGCATCTTTCTTACTGATTGAAGTGAGTCCAGGACTCTGGCTAGACATTTTCTTTCTTCATTGAATTATAAAGTGCCAAGCAAAACCTGAGGTTAGTTTCATGTGAGATGCTAGAAAAAGCTGAAACAATTAAAACTTCCCTTTAGGTCACTGGCCTTCAAATAGTGCTTAACTTTTATGCTGAACTATTTACACTATATATCAGATGTCTTTAATCTTTTAGTTTTATACATATGTAGTATGTCACACATTTAGTAGTACTTATGTCTAGATAAGCAATTATGAAAAATATATACTATGCAAAACATGACATTTATTTACAGTCACATTTAACAGCTTCATGGTGCAATTTTCCCTTTGGTAACCAATTCTGCCTCTTGGAACTGCAAAATGCATCAAGGAAACCTCATGTTTTCGGTGGTTTATCTCAAAATGTGTGTTTAGAATATGTCCCATTAAGGCAGTGATAATATTAGGAAAACAGCAGTCTGTAAGAAGAAATATCCCTACTGTAGTTGTTATTGGCAGTTTCTGGACTGCTAGTTTAGAAATACTGCTCAGGTCAAGGTACAGCAAGGAGCTGACATTGAGATAAATCTTTTCCTCTGTATTAGAGTATCATTATACAAAAATAATAATTCTTTTACTGGCACAAAAGAAGGGTGAAGTGCACCTTTTTGAATAAACATTGTAATATGGCCTTAAACAACAGTGTGTCTTCTTGCTCCTTATGTGATTCCATTCCATGAATACAGATATTAAATATCTTTGGCCATTTCAGGCTCAATAAGTTGCTTCAAAATTTGACCTCAAATGTAAATTAATCTCATGTTTAAAAATAAATTACATCAGGTTTTAGAACAATAACCTCATTTTGCTCTTCTAGTTTCATGCCTTTTCTTTTTTTTTTTGCAAATTCTTTATTTTTTAAGTCAAAAGTTCAGCTGTGTTAAAATATGGCTAAGTCTAAACTTAGTATCTGAAATGACATGAGGTCTTTCCAGCCATGTTTTCACAAAACATTGCCTCTTAAGATTTCCAGATAAATTATTTCATTCCAATATTTTGTTTATTTCCTTCTTTTAAAGAACTCCAGGTTTTTGTCAAGCTATTAATCATAGCTGGATGACTCTGTTTTAAACAATTTGAGTTGATAAATCATTGTTTAGTAGTAAACTGGAGAAGCTGTTTTTCCTTGTAATGTACGCATGCATTTGATTTCTCTCTGGAAACTGATAGGTCTTTGTAAATTATCTGCTTAAGAGTAAGCCCAAATCTTTTGAATTTAACCTAATTAGATGTTTTGGAAGTCTGTTAATGTATACAGTCTTTGCAAGCTCAAAGAATGAAAATTCTCCCCATTAAGCACATGTTTAAAATTATGCAAAGATCATTAAAAACAGAAAAGTAACAAGTACTATATCAGATTTTAAAATAAAAACCCTAGGCCAGAGCAGCAAAAGTTAAGGAAGCAAAGCTATTTGTGGTACCATCGATGTGAAAATTGTGCTCCGAGGAATGAAATCCGTGGATGCACTTGGGTCAGGGAAGTTAAGTGAAAGAGGAGGAGGGAATGGTCTGACAGCCCTGGCTGGGAGGTCTAAGCCTGGGGATCCTCTGAATTTCTCTTCTCCATGGATGTTTGATTAGCTAGTGTGGCCAAAATGAAAAAATGAGGGAAAAAAGTCTTGGTATTAAGCTTGCTTTGCTGCCTATTAGCAGTTGCATACAAATATAAATTTGTCAGCTGTTCTTCCTATTTTTTTCCTATAAATTAACCATCTTTCTGTATATTATATGAACTTTTTTCATCAAAATTGTGGTTTGGGAATTTGCAAAATCTCCTTACACAGTTTCCATTTATCTTGTGGATATTATTTCAGTCCTCCTCAAAGCTTTTGTGGTGCCACGTCTCTCAGAGCTCTCCTCTTGCTTCGGTCGTCTGTCCTGTAATCAGTGCATGCTCTTGTCTTGTATACCGCAGCTCAGATAAAGAGTATGTCAGCTTTGTTGGAATCCAGCCTCTTGGCACGTTTTCTCTTGACTCTTAAGTCTCGTTTGGGTTAGGATTTCACAGGAGAGTGAGCATTAAGAACTCATTGATAGATAGTGGTCTGCATCATTATGTTTTGTTTTCCTAATATTTTGACACAAGAATACTGGAGACAAATGAGATTGCATTTGTATTGATTTAAACTATTGTTGCTATGCAGCAGAAGAATTGTATGTGCCTTTGAAAGAGAAGGCAAAATAGGAGTGGCCTTGTTTTTACAGGGATGGAGGAAATAAAATTCCTGGTACTGTGGCAAGTCTGTTAGTCCTGGAGTGGATTTGTTGATGAAATCTTTCAGGTGTATGGTTTTTGCTGTGGCTTTGTCCCAGTTGCTTGAGTTAACTACTAAAGTCAGCCCCAGGGCTTGTTTAGATAATTGTAATAAAGCTTTTCAGTGACTCTGGAGAGAGTTTATACAGCAGGTTTTATTCACTGTGGGATTTCTTAAGTCTTCTGGAAACTTGCATCATTCTCTTTACTGAACTTTTATTTTGTCTTGAGAAGATACCAGAAGCTTAGAATGGATGATTTTCCTAAAACCTTTGCAGACCCAGCAGCTCTCAGTCTCCTATGAAGGTGTCACCGCGGAGGGCAGGTGCAGAGCTGTTTACCACAGTCAGACGTGATCGCTCCGTCCCAAATTAAATCTGCCCGAGATGGTTAGCAGGGAGCTAATCAAATCACTGGCACCACTTGATCTGCTCCCATTTGATGCCTTTCGTTATCAAAGCTCATTTAAACTGCTTTAAACTAGAACTGAACTGATAAAACAGATAAATTCGTACATCTCTGATTACGTTTTCCTGTTCTTGTTTTTGTATTGTCTGAGCCTAAAAGTTAGGCATAAAACAGCCTCGTACACTGTACCTTGTCATCTGAACGATTCTATTAATTTAGCCACTCTTAGTTTGGTTTTGAACAATGCAGAATAGCTTTTCATTACCCTGTAGTATTTTTAAATAATATAGCAGATAAAAATTAACATTCTGCCCTTAGAATTACCTCATTTCGTTATGGTTAATAGACAGTATATAAGGAGTTGTTGAGGCATTGCTTTAAAAGCACTGTTATTTTTTTCCCCATAGTAATTAAACACTTGAAAACAAAAGTAATTTCCTGTGAATGGTGTGTAATCTCTACATAATTAATAGGCTTTTCAGCCCAGTATTGTAATGAAACCAGTCGATACTGTGTTTCCCCATCCCCAGTTGTATTAGACCAGATCAGTACAGTGGATATTAACTAAACAGATCTGGAAGCATAAAAGAACTGGGCTATTAGGAGAATTCTTATGAACCTCTTTCTTCCCCTGCACATTTGAAAAGCTGTCATTTTTTGGTTTGGTTTACTCATCAGTGATAATCCATCCTCAGGTTTGAATTGTGCTGTTGAGCCTGTGCAATCTGCAATACCTTTGATCTGGCAGCTACAGAAATTAGGCAATTGAAAGTGAAGTAGTCACTGGGACTTGATTCCTGATTTGTTTTGCAGGCATTTTTAATGCTTTTTCATCTAATTAGTAAATCACTACTTAAATTAAGCCCGCCAAGCTGAAACAGAGGTAAAAAGATGAAGTCAAGATTTAAAGCAATATGTGGTTGCTTACTGTACATAGTACAGATAGAACTGGATTTTGCAGAAGCCTGGGTCTTGGGAAGGGGTTGACCAGGTGCCTCTTTTCCAAGTGAAATTACTCACCTCGTGAAGCTGGCAGAACGGTTGAGGTATTTCTGAATACATAAAGAATTGGGAGGAAGGGGAGTAATTGCAAGATGGTTTTCTGTGTGCTCTGCTTAATGGTGAACTATCTTTGGAAAGATTAAATTGAATGTTGAGTATATTGACACAAACTTACTTCCCTCATGTTTAAAGGGTATTTGATTACATTAAAGGCTAAATTATGGCTTTGAATTTGCATACAGATTTTGGAAAATAGCAGCATAGCATCCAGCTGAGATATCTTTCATACGTGAGTGTCTCCCCCAAATACTGGTGCTAGTGCACATGGCAACAAGGGAGTGTTTGCTGCATTTTTGGCTATTAATCATAGTCCATGCTGATAAAAGACAGTCAGATCTAACTCACCTTCCCTGTGAAACTGACAAATGGTTGAGTAAGTTTTGGTCAGATATAGCTGTTGGTATCTATGGCAACAACACTGCAAAAAGGGGTATTGAAGCACTATCCCTGCAAATTAGAGTTAATTTCAGTTTGACAGAACTTCTTATTAGCAGTAGTGTGCAAGAAAAAAAAAACTGCAGCAGGTTGACCTTTGGTTTCCTGAAGTCAGTTTTATTCCCACTGGCTATGACAGTAGTACAATGAAGAGCAATATAAAATCCCAAGTCTGTAATATACCGTTTGTTCAAAAGGCTTTGCAGGCCATACAGCAAGAAGTACAAAGCCTAGCCAGCAAGGCCACAGTGCTGTATTAAATCTGCCCAGCCATCAGCCATGGCTGAGCTCCCCACAGTGGAGTTCTACCATTCCTTAAGTGTCCTGCAGCCTTCTGGGGTCACCTGCCCTGTGGTGACAGCTGGGACACTCCAGTCTTCCAGCTTCTGGCTGTCAGGCTCCACTGGGGTTTCAGCAAGGAACAAATTACAAGGTATATGAATACCATTATTGTACACTTGGACTTCATGATCCTAAAGGTCTTTTCCAACCTAAATGATTCCTTTATTTCACATCCTGCTTTTAGCTCCAGATCTTCTATTGCCTACATTACCTGTAAAAATCGAGTATGAATTTTTGCGTATTTTTTATGCTACAGATATTTCCAGATTTTACCATTCACTCTTTCAATGGTAATGGTAAAAAGTGACTGCTATCAGAAGTATGATGGCAGTGATCATCATATTTTTTCCTTTTTTTTCTCTTTTTTTCTTTTATTTTACTTTCAGTTATCTAATTAATGCTATTTGGGATAGAGCAAGTTAGGTATTTATTTCAGCAGATACTGTAAATGTTGTTTAGTCAGCTGTGTCTTGGATATAGAAAACTGCAAATTATCAGCCACCCCAGTGTAAAGATAACTTTCATTCTGAATACCCCAAAAACTAAGGCGAAATAATGAAATTTTAAAAGCATGACAAAGAAATTAGAAAAGGCAAAAATAATTTTGAGATGTGACATAAGAAAGAGTGAGCTTAGAAAGTGGATAAACCCATGTAGCCCGCTGCATCCCTCCTCTTTGTCCTTGTAAACTGTGCCTTCCTTAGAGCTGAAAGCAGTGAGGTTCTCTGAGTACCTTGGGATCACTGGCATGCCCCTGCTTCACTTGAGAGCCATAAAGTCTCATCCTTTACTTTAATAGCTCCACTGGGCTTAGTCAAGGGCTCTAATGGAGGTTCTTTGGGAAAGAGGCTTTGCCTTTACATCTCCTGTCAGAGGCACTTGCCATATTGTGCAGCAGTTTAAACATAACTGCTAATACCAGCAGTGAAAACAAGGAGGGTAAAAAAGGCAAGAAAGTGTGTTTCTGCAGTTGTTCGGAAATGCATTATACTTTTGGCACTTCATTCTCATCTACTAAGGCAGTGCTTTTGCTCTTATTTTGTTGCTTTTCTGGAAGATGAACAGAGGGAATACGGAGATAAGCAATTGTAAAGGGAATTTTTGGTTGTCTAAGCAAATGCACAAATTAAATTTTCCCTCCCCTGCTTGTTCTGGCTATCTGCCAATTAATAATTTGAGTTAACAGGATCTGGAAAGTTGTGAGTGTGATGAAATTCAATCAACCTTGAATTCAAAGTCAAAGCTGGTTTTTTTTTTTTATTTAGAGGATGAAGTGTCTTGAATAGAATTTTGAAAGTGAAGATATTTATAGTTTGATAAAGTTTTTTGTATCATTTTGGGATTTTGTTTCATTTTTTCTCTGTGTTTTGTCCAGCTAATTACCACAAAACACTGGTAAGATCCATGAATCCTAAGTGAACTATTCTAAAGCAGTTTACAGTGAGATTTAAGTAAAAAGTTTTATTTCCCAAGGTTGCAGAGTTGGAATTGAGAATCAAATGTAATCTTTGGGAATCAGTCTTCAGCCTAAACTGGGGTTTTTAAAATTATTTTGAATTACAAAACACGTCATTACGACAAAATGAAACAAGTTTGAAATGTTTTCTCTTTGTTTCAGTGCTCAAAGAACAGTCTTATTTACAATTTCCAGTGCTGCAGGTGTTATTCTTTCTCTTAGCACAGAAATGGCTTAGAGAGTGTACAAGACCAAACATATGACTTGGTAGCAAAGGATGATATCTCTGGATAAGACTGTTTTTCTCCACAGGTGCTGGTGGCTTCTTATGAAATTTTGTTATATTCCAAGCTTTTAAGGCAAGATGAATTGTGTAGGACATGAAAACAAATATGTTTCTTTTCAACACATTTTAACAGGTAATTACAACACAGACTTTAACAAGCTCTCTGGATTTACTGTGAATTTAATTTACTGCCCGACTCACTTGTGTGGTCAAACCACTTTATTTAATGTAACAGTGATTGTAAAACCCATAAGAATTTTTTTTTCTAAAAAAGGATTTCTCTTTACTTAAGTACAGAAAAATAATTTAGTGCATGTAGATCTCTTAATATATCATTAAGTTTATTTCTTTAATTATTAGATACAACTTCCACCTGCATTGCTGCCTGTGCACCACATTCACACTTGAGCAGAGACATTTGCAGTGGCAGGAGCAGTGCTGCAGTGGGCAGAGCCATGGCAGGAGTCCTCAGGGCTGCCTAGCTTACCTAGGGCTGACTGAAGCTGATAAAATGCACCTTTCCAGATGTAAATCAAGGTTACAAAACAAATCTGCAGTTGAAACAGACTTCAGAATCAGGCATCCTGATTTTATGCATTCGGTTCTGTCCATTGGTGCTGTTGACAGTAAGGTAAGAAGCACCTTACATGGTGCTCAGACTTGGCAGCTGAGTGACACCAGGGGCCCTGGGGAGGCCAATCCCCGGCCGGAACGGACTGAGGGCTTGTCACAGCTCCTTGTGTGGCACAGCCTGCACCAACATCCATCCCTGCCCAAAGCAGGTCAGAGCTGAGGAGAGGGAGCAAAGTTCTGCAGTGAGGCTCACATCTCTTACCTGGTTGCAAGCCCATAGCGAGCACATACCTGGGGGCTTCATTCTGCCTTCAGCCCTGGTCTCTGTAGCTAAGCCAATCAAAACAAATGTGTCTGTGGCTTCAGTAATAGTTTACAGGCACACTTCAGCTATCCAAGAGTGGCATTTTCTCTTTTAGTATATTATGGAGCATTTATTTTCCTTGGTTGTGAGGTCAGAGAGATTAATGTGTGACTGTATCAAATACCAGATGTACTTTTAAAACCGTGGAGAGTTTTGAACACAGTGAAGGACAGTGTCAATTCTCTGTCGAAGTATAGACCAAGGAGTTTAATACTGGAAGATGGAATTTGGACTTCATACAGAGCAGTTTTCCCATGAGTCCCTAACAGAGACAGAAAACAATGTTCTTTAGTGAATTTTGCTACAGCACTGTACTAAAGTTATAAAGTTGTTCCAAGTGAGAGAAAAAAGGCATGTTGCATCTTTTTTGTGTGTGTCCCATGGCTTTTTGTGTCACTTTTTTGCTGTATTTGCAGCTCCATAAAATGTTTCTCATCTTCCATATATAAAAGTATTTGAAACCAGCATTCCATTCATCATCAACAACGACAACCTCTCTTTAAGATGTTGTAAGTTGATGTAATGTCCAGAGCAGGAGCAGAATATGAAAACCAGTCTAGCAAGTTCCTGGAATAGCTGTTGTACAGAAGTTGTATTTGCTGCCTTAGTTACAAGTCCAATTCCTCAGGCATTTTCTGTCATGTGTCAGTGCCCCTGTTGATGTGTAGTTTGGTTTCAGTTATGGCCTGGAGCTACGCGGTAATGAGCCAAACAGGGCAGTTGAAGTACCAAGGGCCGCTCAGGTTCTTTCCCAATCTGATATTCTTGGGTAGATAAACTCTTTACTACTGTAGCATGGGCTTCACCTTCTCTGTGGTCTCCCAAAGTACAGTTGTGCTTTGCTGAACTTCACTGTGGAAGGAGCCTTCAGAGGCTACCAGCATCTTGGCAGTGTCAAAATTGTTTTATTGCATCTACTAACACCATGTATGTCCACTTACATGAATTGCTGTACAGGTGGTAATTTACCTATTTTGCCAAGCAGCAGTCTATATAAATAACTGGTTATCCTCAAGAAGGAAGGTAATTCGTTGTTTCTGTTGGCTTTCCTAGAGGTATTTGATTGTGATGTTTTAGTCAGGTAGTTTTAATAATGCTGAGGTCAAATATTTGAGTGTGGATTTTTTTTCTTACTGCTTCCAAGACTATGTGAAGGCAACCTCAAGGGAATTTCTTGGAGGAATTTATTCAGATGCTGACTGTCAATAGTATCTCCAGTATAATTTCAGAAAAGGGTGATAATGGCTAAGTGTTTGCTGTCAAAATAGAGTTGGGGTCAAAAGTACTATTCAACTCCTGAATGCAAATGCCTTGTCACATTTCCCTTTGGAAACAGCATATAACT
Source organism: Pyrgilauda ruficollis (assembly GCF_017590135.1). Lineage (NCBI taxonomy): Eukaryota > Metazoa > Chordata > Aves > Passeriformes > Passeridae > Pyrgilauda > Pyrgilauda ruficollis. Next base: position 5,570,029 of record NW_024524266.1, read on the forward strand.
AGACTGAACTGAAACTGAAGACAGTGTGTTTTTTATGACACAAATTGAACTCCTGCCAGTGACAAATTTCAAGGTACATTGTGAAAATGAAGCGCTGCAGTGCTAGCTGAAGTGCATGACATAACTATGAATAGATGTACCCGTGTGTACGACACAGCTCCTACCTCTGTGTACTTGGAGAAAACAGTTTCACATGCACCAAGGTCGACAGAGTGGTTGTATCCTGCGAAGCTCATGTCATGCATGAAAGTACATAAAGACCATCTGGGAACGATAAAAATAGCCTGTCCTGGCTGGATGATTTGTGTGGTGGCCAAGGACTGATACGCTCATTCAGGAAACGGCAAAACAATGTCAAACTTGTTGGGAAATAACCAGGCTTATTTTCATCCTTGGGAATGGCCTGGTGTCTCATGGAGCAAAATACACAAGGAGACTTTCAGCCACATGGTTTCTGAATACCCTGAAGGAGTCCATGTGAACTGAAGTGGTTCATTGCAGGCAGTGGGAAATGTTAAGATTATTCTTAATATTTTAAAATTTCAGGTTTGGTATATCTGAGGAAGACTGAGAGCAGTAGTAGAGTTTTGCTCATATCTAAGGGGTTTTTTAAAGTTTTTATACTTTTAAAAGGGCTTTTTTAAAAGTTTTTAGATGAGGTTATATCAATTTATTGTACAAAAAAAGCTGACCACATGCTGGTCAGCCTTATTCAGCTATCTCCAAATGGTTTATATAATGATCTTGTGTGAAGATAGTTTATAAAGCAGGACTGAAATTTTTTAATTGACCTACAGGAATGCAATACATACATCTTAAATCTGGGTAACATTGGCCAGATTTATTTTTTTTAAGATCAGTCTTGGCAGGATGATTCTAAACTAACAGACGTATCTATAAACAGTAAAAACTCGATTTCAGCCTTTCTATGAAGCAGAAGAAATGGAGATATTAGTGATGACTGTTTTTCTGATGAGCATTTATTGTGTCACAGGTGCCACAACAGCAGCTTCTGAACACGGTTTTAATGAGGTTATCATACCAAAATGACTTCTGTAGAAGCCCTTAACCTGAACACTGTAACCTGTGACAAGTCTGTCTCCTGGTTTTTATTGTTAATGGATAAAGATAAATAAGATAAATAGATAAAGCTGTGTTCTGCAGCCACATCAGGCAGTCCAGGCACTATTTTAAATGCTGTTAGGAACTCTAGGAGATGCTATTAAGAGAATAGCTGTAAGCCACCTCCCTGGCCTGGTTTTACATTGAGCATCTAATTATTGCCATACATTTCAAAACTGCCATTTTATATTGAAGACAACGTAATAGTCTGAAAGACCTGGATGTGTTTCTGTTAAATGGATTGTGAGTCCTCTAATGGCTTGTCCTGTCACTTATTTATATTACCTACCAGCAGAGTGGTGTGTACAGACAGGGAATTCTGCTGTGCCCCATTAATTGAGCAAAAACTAACTACAGTTGTGTTTTCTTTCACACTTTTGGCTCAACTTGGATTGAGATTGAAGATTTGAAAGGGACAGGCCTTTGTCCCCAGTGCCTGCACTAGTAAATCTTGTTAACTTATGCCAGACTCAGCCAAAATTTAATCTGATCTGTGGGAAATAGGAACAGCTGTAGACTTCAGAGGGAATTTGATTTCTGAATTAACACAAGATTTGAGATGTACTCACTGCTCTTTGGTCTCCTGCTTTTGGTTTTGTTTTTTTTCCATGATTGTAATTGTATAAAGAGGAATGATACACTTCTTTTGAATGTGGAAGAACATACAGGATATACTTGGTACCATGAGAAACTTGGGTTTTTTTCTATTTTTCCAGAGGTATAAGAGGATTTAGTGTGGAAGAATCTGTTCTTTCATTGTACAGGGATAGTTTCATCTTGTATCTGAATGAAGGCAAAATCTTCAGAATAGTTTTTTCACATTTAATATTAGTTACATTTCAGATCTTGTCTTGGGAATACTTACACTGTAGTTTTTCATTTTTCTCTTTGTAATCCCTTACTTCTGAAAGTGACATGAGTGAGTATTCTGCTTATACCTAAAGGAAATTGATGATTTCTTGAATGACAAAAGTCATTTTGCATAAGAGGTATAAGAGGTACAGTTACAGGCACCCGTTCCCCTGGTGAAAAAAATTAACACATTTATGCCACTTGCTGAATACAAGTCTTCATTCATCTGTGATCTTGCAGGGAGGGAGAAATTGAAGCTGGGTTTTTTCCCAGGTTTCTTGAGTGGTTTGAAGTGAGGGAAGGTAGTGTGGGTGTTCCAGGAGTTGTGAAATTTTTGGAATACCAGCTTGAAGCAGAAGCAGTTGTGCAACTTCCCTGTTTTATAGCCTCACCTGTAATCAAAGTAAATGATGTTTCCTAAATACCATTAGAGGGTACAATTAAACAGCAGGAATTAAATAGGAAAGCATTTCTTTGCTCTCAGAATGGAGCCTCTCTCTTCAGCTGTCATTCTCATCCACCGCAGCTTTCACTGGGCCACATCCCACACCTGGCAGCCTCTTCCTTCTTCGCTGTGCCTGTGTCCTTGTCTTGTCATTGAAGCTTTTCTCCCACGTCCCCAGGATGCACATCCGTGTGCTCAGTTCTGCCCATCAGCTCTCTCCCCATGCAGTTTGCCACCAGTCTCCTGAATTTAAGCCCTGCAGTTCAAGCTTTCCCCACGTGCAAGTTCATGGTGTCTCTCTCAGGCTCAGCTGGTTGGTTCCAGGGAGAAGCTCAGGGAATGGATTTTGCCTTGCCAGGTGAGAAAGTGACTCCAGCAACAGGCAGCAGGAAAGGTCAAACCAGTTGATGGCCTTTGCAGCTTTAATTTTAACATTCCCATTGTGTGATGATGTGTTATGTCTCTGTGGTAATTTGTGTGTTATATGGTTCTGTGTCCTATGGATTAGTGAATGTAGGCCTCACGTGTAAATGGCTGACCCCTCCAGCTTCACTTCATAGGCATTTTAGCAACTGGCTTTTAAATGACTTCATATAAGCACAAAAATTAAATGGAATTGTCTTTATAAGCAAAAAAGATCCTTATAAAAAATTAAATAAATGTTGTAATTTCACTTTATATAAGATAATTGCCCCAGTTTAAAAATATACCTGCTGCAACAGAGTATTTGCTTAGAAAAGTGATTATAAGACTTGAGACATGATATTATTCTCTCATTGGTTAGCTCACATGAAGCAAAATAACTTTAAGGGTCTCATTTGATATCCATTGCATCTTAGTGACTTCATATGTCTTACAGACTTGGTTGCAAATTTAATAATATAAAGAACGGGACCATACTTAGTGGTGAAGTTACAGCAACACCGTGCATGCATTTATGGTGCTGAGATTCATTCTAACTCATTTTAAGTCAGTGATTTGTTTGTTATTTACTTCTACCTCCACACTCATAGAACTATATTGGACTTCTTCTCCCCAGGGTTTTCTTTCCTCCACTTCTGCATTATTTTTATAGTAAAAAATAGGCAACTCAGTCAAGAGGTCAGTCATCAGAAGATGATTGAGCATTTGAACCATCACCATGAGCATGTCAGCCACTCTCTGCACAAATTAAAAGCTTTGTGGAAGTTCAGTGGAGAGGATGGATGCAGCTCTGCTGGTTGCTGCTGCTGTAACCAAGACAGAACCAGGAGGAGCTGAAAGTTCAGTTAAAGCAGGATTGGGGAGGCAGGTGAGCAGCTGACACATGGGTGAATATTTCTGATTTTTTTTAATACATCAGAAGCATTAAGAGCTGTTCTTACACAGTGGCAGGTGGCCTAATTTGAGGTGGAACTAGAAAGGCTGTTGTTAGTTTTGCGTTTTGAGAAACAGTAGAAATGATTTTGTTCTTGTTACTAACAGCTGAAATCATCAGAGAGGCTAGAGATATGAATTTATGAAATATGTTTTATATTTATGTTGACATTATGTTGACATCACGAATGCAGTGTTGTCCTCCCCTCTGGAAGGGAATGGATGTGGTGTCTTACAACCATAATGGTTGAGCTGTTAATGACCCATGCTGAGAGCCTCTGTGTAACATCAAAACCTACACAGAAACATCTGAAATGTATTTGTTAATGTTTTAAGAGTTGTTCCAAAATACAGAACAGTAAAAACTCATTAATGGTGATGCTGTGAGCTCCTGAGGTGGGAGATTCATCTCTTAATGTGAAAATTGGCATTTGGATGTGCATAAAACTATAGTTCTCTTAGACTATCATTATTGATTTTATACAAAACCCCATATTGTTTTATTTTGCTACATTTTATATTGTATTCCTTCCAAAAGGAATGCAAAGTTTATTACTAACTATAAGCAGGGATTTTTTGTCACCGAAATGTACCTGAACTCCTGCCCTCCCCCAAAAAATTCTTAATTGCTTGATCTAGGTGTATGATAAATGCTCTATTGGAGTGTCCGTGTCAGGTCTTAAAATTAGAAAGCTGAGAATTTAAAAAGAGACATGCTACAATCCTTTTACTATTTAGATCACACGAAGTTAAACCATTGAAGGTTGTTTGTTTAACAGGTTTCCACTGCATTTTAGTGACTACATGTCCTAGAGAGTATTTTGCAGTTTTAATAGTCATGGAAGACTTGTGCATAGGGTAGGGCTTAAAGTGTCAGTGGCTAAAAAGGCAAATTTCTTAAGGAAATACCTGCGGTAGTATTATCCTCTTTTCCAGTCTTATTTTCCTTTTCCTAGAGAGAACAGAAGGCTATTACCCAGTAAGGTAACAGTGATGTATTAGTATGAAATGTAGAAAAGGTGAAACCTTCTCTGTTTTTAAGATTTCTTTCACAAGGTTTTTGGCTGGAAGGAGGATCATCTTAATCAGTTTATTTGATGTGGCAAACCTGTCTTTTGGACCTAAGGGATTGTAAGCATTCGTAAACATCAGGTTAAATGGTGAGGCATTTATTTTAAAAGGAGAGAAAGGAATCAATACTTGCATCATTGTGACTCTTATGGTTTCCTTTGCAGGCATTAGGGTTTAGAATATCCCTTTTCTCAGGAGCTTCAGGCCAGCACTGTGCAAGCTGGTAGTCAGTAAAAACTTAAGTGATGACTCTTCACTGATGGATTTTGTTTGATGGCCTTTTTCTCGTTTATAGTACCAAAATATTGCTCGCTGACAGCGGAGCCATGTTAAAAGTGGCATTGGCAAGAACAAGTTTTGTTTCTTTTCTTTGACTGCAATCCCTGAGAATAAGTATGCATTGAACAGTGTTTGTGTGCATTTCTTATGGACAAAGGAGTTGATTAATATTAGCAGTTTATTAAGAGTTAAAAAGTTCAGCAATTTTCAAACTAAATTTGATCCAAGTGAAATATAGGTCCTTGTAAGCAAAAAGCTATGCTACTAAAGTCTGTGCTTAACTGAGAAAGAAACAAATGGGAGAAGGAAAAAAAAAATCTTACTCTATGTTTTTTAAATTATACTTTTCCATTTTTTAAAATAGTTCTATAAAGTAGCTAAGTCTTAAAATCGAGTGCCTAGGAGAAAAATGCTTGACTCATAAAACTAATAAAAGTAAGATGTAAATAAATAGAGCTGCAGGGCATTAAAGATCATCCAGTCTAGATCTGCAGGAATAAGTGACTGATAAAAATTAATATGGACAGCAGAGACATTTAAAAATCGTATTTTGATTATAATATTTTTTCCTCTGAAATACTTATTGGGAAGAAGGTATTCTCTGCTGTTTGGTGAAATGAGACACCTGAGGCTACCATCTCAGCTGTCCATAAGCCTGTGGCCACGATGCCCTTTGCCCTTCCCAGTGCTTGTCACCCTTTCCCAGGCATCAGCCTGTGGCTGCTTTCCCCTGCGTAAAAAGAGTCTGATCTGACAGGAGTCAGAGACAGGAGCCTTTGTCAGAGATAGCACTGCCTTCCTGAGTAGGAAGCAAAGTTAATACAAGGAAAATATTTTGATATTTGAATTACAGCCCCTAACAAATCAGTGCAATGTGTATTCAAGTAGTATTTTCAGAAGGCTGTATTTTAGTCAAATTTGCACGGATTTTCAGTGTGACAACAAAGGCTCTGCCATGAGAGCAGCCTCCTTGTTCCAAAATATAGAGGCACTGGAAATTCTCATTGAAACACTGAAACTGTATAAATAGTGGCAAAATTGACTTTTTCCCACCTTCACTCTGAAATGACTGAACTATTTTTGCTTTTGCCTTGCAGAAAAAAAAAAAAAAATTGCCTAAGGCAAAGACTCGCTGTGGAGCTTTACAGTCCAAATAGTTAAAATGGAGTCGAATTATGAATGATAGTGTAAGCTTATAATATGTCATGCTCAAATATAGGTGTTGATGTCTGCTCCTTGCATAATACTACAAAGGCCCTTGAGTCTCTGTAGAAATGAGGAGACCAATTTTGTCTTCTCTTAATAAGGAAATGTAAAACATACGTAAAAAAGAGTGCTGAAGAGTGGAAAAAATGAAAGAAAATTTATCTTTGGACAAATGCTTCTATTTAAATCAATTTTTATTGATGCTTAAAAGTACTGAAATGTATGTGATTCATACATTCATACAGCCAGATACTTGCAGTAAACAAGTGATTTATTAATTGAGAGTGGTTACAGATCCTTTCTGCTTTTCCTGGTCTTTTCAAGTCTCTCAATTCTTTGCTCCATAGTGGTTTTGTTTCAGCAACCTGTAACCAGGTGTAAAGTGTGCTCTCCTGGGAGCTGGAAAATGCAAGTTTGAACCTGCTAATTCTTCAGTGAATACTTTAATCTTCAATCTCTTAAATCTGTTATACCACTTCCACTGCCACCTTTTTCTTTTTTTTTTTTTTTTTTCCCTTTTCAAATAAAAGTTCTGAGTCAGTTCTCCACAGCCAAAAATACAAATAGGAGCCTGGATTTGGAGCGGAAATTTGAAGCAATGAATCCCAGTCTCAGACAAGTGTCTAATCCACGTCTACAGGAAAACACATAAATCTTAGAAACAGGCACATAACTCTCCCTATTCCTTGTAGAGGGAATTTCATAGCTAACTAGTCTTTGAGAATTATGTTCCAGGAGCTGGATGACTAAAATACCCACTTGGTAACAGTATCCTTAGAAGATCTAATAGGCATGACAGCATGGAGTGTTACCCTATCTACCTTCCTGCATGTCTTTTCCAAATAAAATTTCTTTTTTTCCAAATAAAATTAGTAAAGAGGACAATGAGTAAGATTGTTCCAGTTTGGAAAAATTGCTTCCCTTGAGTTTGTGCTGGTACTGATGTTCAGTTTAAAGTCATATGGAGGTTTTGTCTCTTTATAGCCCTGGTGTAATTTCTTCTTGTGTGAACTGCAAGGCACAAATAACGTGGGCAGCGTGAGTGGGAGCGCAGCCAGTTGACCAAGGAAGGGATTGTCCCTGTCTGTGTGGCTCGTGTCAGACCACATCCACATACTGCATCTGGTCTTGTCGCCTGACACAGGAAAGGTGTGCACAAGCTGGAGGGTGTTTGGGAGGACACAGGGCTGGGGCACCAGCACCGTGAGGAGAGAGCAGGGGAGAAGGGGCAGCCTGCAGAAGGGATGGCTTTGGAGCACCTGGCAGCCCCCGGCACCCACAGGGAGTTCTTGGGATGGAGCTGGGCCCCTCACGGCAGCACAGCCTGGCAGGGTGAGAGACAGGAGGAACAAATTGCAACAGGTTTGGGCTGGGCTTAAGGAGAAGCTTTTCCCAAAGTGTTCCCATGGGGAGTGAGGCAGAGGAGCAGGTCACCCCAAAAGTCTGTGCCATCCCTGTCCGAGGAGGGTTTCGAGCTCTGTTGAGCCTGGTCTGACCTCAGAGCTGGCCCTTCTTTGGGCGGGGGCTGGGGCCTCCTGAGACCCCCTCCAGCCTGTGAGCCTCAAGCCTGTAGGTACCCAAAGCCCTACTGCTGTTCAGCAGCTTTTATAGTATTTCTGTAATAGCAAGCATATGATTGACAGCCACTTCAACCTTCCTGATCACCTCTAGCTTCCCTGGAGTCCTCCCAGGAGAGAAGGCCGAAAATGTAGAATCATTTTATTCTCTGATAAAGTGATTCTTGTCCAGGGATTAAAACCTTTAAAAGCTTCTCAAACTCTGTATGTATGGATTTAAGGCTTCAGTTCTCTGTATCTTGATTTTTTTAAAGCAGGGGAGTGCTTTTTTTATTTAATCTGAGCTAACTAATAGCTGTGTCATAATATATGAAAATCCTTCCTGAGAAGTATTTAACTGAATTTTTTTATGAAAACCTTAGATTATGTCATGTCTGTCTCTGACTCCCAAAGGATTTTTTTAGTTCATTTTAGTTTCTAGGCTGTTTAGCTTTTTCAAAAAGAAGGTTAGAAAGCTTTCCTCTTAGCATTGCTTTTAATCTGTAGACTTTGCTATTTATATGAGGGCTGTGTAGGACTTCATGATGCTGCCACCAGAAATGTGATTCTCTGTCATTTTGTGGTGTTCACTCTTCACCCAAAAAAGCCAGGAAAGTCTGAAATGACATAGAGACTGTCTTACCCCTCTTGGACTATTACAGCATGTAAAGGGGGGAGGATGGATGAAAAGGCAGATAATATATGTGAAAGCGTTGTACAACTTGGATTATATTACTGGATACAGTGTGTGAATTTTTCTTAGGTATTTAAATCCTGGTTATAGAACATCAAGAGGAAAAGTTAAAAGAAAGACACATCAGTGTCTGAAATTGGTGGTTGAGGTAGTTTTTATTAGTCAGAAATTTCTCACCCTTAATTCTTTGAATTGATTTTTAATGGGAAATTTCTCTATAAAATATTTAGCAATGCGAATGCAGAAGAATAATCTAGAAACAAGCTTTTTACTTTAGTGATTGCTTAGAAGTTCCTGCAGGCATTCTTTAAAAGCAAATTATTTCCCTCCATCCGTCTTCCTTCCCTCTCCACCTTCCAACAAGGAAAATAGTCCTATAACTTCCATGAAATGGAGACATTTAATAACCCTTCTCCAGAGCTCAAACCACTATAAGCTGTATGGTTATGTTTAAAAAAAAAAATGAACACACACTAAAAAATGCTGCAACAGATTTCCACTAAGAACTGAATACACAGCAGTGATATGTGCTGAATTTATGTATATATTTTTCTATTCCACTGTGCCACCCTATGTAATCTTTGTCCTTGCAGCTTTTAACATTGACATTCTCTTAGGATTATTCAAGGGAAAACATGAAGTATTTATAGCCATAGTTAAAATTTTTATAAATAGTTTATAATAGGAACAGCCATAATAAAAGTTTAAAATAGTTTCCATTATAGTTCTTTGTTTTTATATATTCTAAAATTTGCAAAATACTTCGGGGGGGGAGGGGGGAAGGAGTTAAATTTCCCATGCTGTGAGTCTGAAAAGTATTTTTCCTCATTAATTTGGAGTATAATCCTTTCAGCTATTTTGGAATTATAGACAAATGGAGGAAATGCTTTTTCCCTTTGTACAGTAATAAAAATAAAGAAAATCTTCAGATACATTTTTGACAATACTACAGGGGGAACAAGTGAAGGTTGAAATATGTGGCAAGATCTACTCCCTTTGCTTTCTGAGGGGGAAAAAACCATTGAAAATAATGGAAAAATAACATCAAACTCTTTCCAGTAACATCTGCTGAGCTTATTAGCAGAAACTAATAAAAACACACCCCCTTAATGACATCCCTCCCTGCACATTCCCTTTGCCTCAGACCATCCAGACATGAGCTGGCTGAGCTGCTGCAGCTCCCTGCTGCTCTCTAGACCTTGTTGGCTCTCTCTTACTGGGCAGATCCCAGATTGTGAGGTGTCAGGGATGTGCCCGTCTCCACCTCCCACATGCGATGGACAACACTGGTCCTTCTCCTGTCCTTTGCTTCCAGGAACCTGCAGCCTTGTGCGGCCAGCCTGCATGGCTAGAAAGCTGTAGGTTGGTTAGCCTAGCGCAGATTTGTGGTGATTCATCTCAAGCAGAGCTTTGCAAAGTCCAAGAGAAGACTTTATCTTGCAAGTTACCAGTGTTGTCATGAGACAGTAGTACCAGAATGGTTTTCACTCTTAGTTTCTCTCCAACTGTACTTGTGTCAGGCTGTCCTGAATGATGCTAAGCAAGGATGAAATTCATATAGGCATGGAATTGAAGCAGGTTTTCCTGGGTATCTGGGTCCTATGGAGGATGTAGCACACAAATCTGCAGGTATGTGGATGAACAGGACCTCCTGCATGGTGGCGGTGCTGTGTCTGTGCTGCCACTTGCCTGGAGAGCTCTGGGGTTGCCTCACAGCTGTGGGACAAAGGGACAAGGTGCAGGACCAAGTCTCAAAGCCCTTGGCACTCACTCCTCTGCATGCCACGTCCGTGGTCTGGCAGTGCTCAGGCCACCTGTGTGTAGCATGTTGGATACTGGAAGTGCCTACCACTGTACTGGGCACTGACACCACTGCAACCAGTGTCAGTAAGGTGGTAGTGGTCTGGTTTTTGTAACGAGAGTTTGCCCTCAGGGTGGTATGGGAAACAATTTGTGTAAGGAAAATGGTAAAAAAACCACACGTGGATGTTTTATCCTTACCTCGCTCTTCAAAAATAAGGTGTGCAATCAAACACAGCCCAGTTCTGCAGTGGATTGCTCAGATGTGTTTGGAGAAATCAGGATTTTAACCCCAGCTACCAGCTGTGCCATTTTTAGCAGCAAAGATAAAAATCAGAAACAACTAAAAAAGCCTTATTCAGGTATTCTGTCTTTTGGGCAGATCCTTCAGACTGTCTCTCATTTGTCCTTCCAGGCCTATCACTCTTGTGTTCCTTGTCCTGCAATTGCTTCATTTAAAATGGGTGCCATGGCTGGTAATCCCCACTGGCCATACAACAGATGACTGAGCCTTTTGGAGGTTTCTGGAAGCTTCTTTGGTGTCTCAGCAACATGGTGTCACCTCAAAGCCATTGTTTCCTCTACTAGACCATGGCCGGTCTCATCACAGTTGATGCTTGGCAGTGCCCATTCTTACAGACCAGCTCAGAACTCAAGATACTTCACATTTATTTCAGCGTATATTTACTACTAAGTGTCAGCTGAAAAAGAATCTGCACTTTGCTCTAGCTTTTTGGGGGGAATGTTCATTCTGAAAATTCAGCTGTGTTATTTTACTCACATCTGAATCAGGTACAGCCATTTCAGGTAGGAACTCATGCCATCACATTGATTTCACCTCAAAACTCTGAATGTGAAGTAAAGACAAAAAATTTAAATGCTAATGTTTTGTTTTGTTGAGGTTTTACTGAAAATCCAGGTATATTAAGTGAAAAGTTAAATTTGAGATAATATTAGTATATTTGCCCTCTCGCCAAAATTAAAGAAAATGGGATATTGCTAGAGAAATTGTGCCATCTTTTTAAAGTTGCAATCTTCCTTAGCATTTTTGAACATGTAGCACTGCTTGTAAGATCTAAAGCACATTTTTGTTGTATGACGTGCGTGGAAACGCACACAGACCATCAGTTACCACACCATCAGACAATCATGTATTTTGGCCTAATTGGTTTGAAATGAGTGGACACATACCATTGTCCCTGGGTTTGTCCTAATTGCAATTTTGTGCTCATGTAAGGAAGAAAATCCTTGGTTCTGTTTAGTGGCAGCATTCCCAATTGACTTCAGTTGTTCCAAGACTGATGAGGTATCTTGGTTCTCAAACTAAATCCAATCATGTGTTTTGATTTCTCAAGCCTCTGTAATTCCTTCTTTTCTTATTTTAAAACAACTATTTTCATTTCATTTGCAGGCTCTAGGTCTGCCGTCAACCACTGCTTTCCCATTAGTCTTTCTTTGGCTTCCCAGAGCTTTCCATATAATATATTCATGTAAAGAACATTTCTATTTTTTTAAAAAAGTTGAAGGTGCCTCATTTTGGAACGAAGCTATGAAAGAGGTGAAACACAATTGCACTAATTAGGAAGAGTGGTTGTGGGTTTTTTTTCCTTTTTTCCCCTTAGCAAAGAGACAAAAAGGAAAAATCAATACTGGAAAACCCATTTCATTTTGCAATAAAGGTAGCTGGAAAAGATCCACTTGAATTCTTAGAACTGAAATGTTGGAAGCTGATGTAATTAAGTAAACCAGCTGAGAACTGAAAAACAACCTGATCAAACTAAGGGATTATGACTATGAAAGATCTGATGCACTGTTCAGAATCTTTTGATAGAGGAAGTAAAGTTTGCTGGGAATTTAGTGATTAAAGGCTTATCTTCTGTTGATGATTAGCTATTTTGCTCTGGCAATTGTTGATTAATTGAAAAATGTTTGAATAGCACTTACAAATTGTTGGAATATCTCTTGTTGCTCTTTCTTTAAGTAAACAGATGTGGGTTTAGTTCCAAACAGGTCTTCAGTTTGAAATGTAATTTGTAATTTATTGAAAAGTAGTATTCATGCAGAAATAAAGTTTCTGCAATTTTGTCCACCAAAGTGTTTAACTGGCCAAATGATTCTTATAAATATCTTTGTGATACTTTTTTTCCTTAATTTTATTTTCTGATAGTTTACTGGATGATGTGTTATTTTGTTAACACATTTTCCGGGACAGGACAACAATTTCGATAATTCATTGCAGACTTTTAGAATAATAAATACAGTAGGAACAGTTACAATTAAAAAAAAAAGATTCATCTGTTCAAAGACAACTCTTTATAGATATTGCACAATAAACCAACCTTCTCCCTGAACAACATTTTGATTTTGTTGAAATGCAAACCTCATTTTTGCCAGGTTTGCCCATACAGCATTTGATTCATCAAGAGTGACCTCTTGAAGACAGAATTGCAGGTTAATTGATCACTACCACATGTCTGTAGATGGTATTCCTCCTTTTTCTCTGATTGGCACCAGATTTGGAACACTGATGTGGTTGAGCTCACTGGCTAATAGAATGAGGTACCCTAATGTGTCAGGACCCAAGGCAAGCTTTTATTATATCCATGCCATTTTTTTCTGAAGCTCTCAGGTACAGATTTAGTGGTTACAACTTTTCATCTGAGTGTGGTCTTGCAGGCAAGCAGTTGAGAACAGGAATGAGCTGTGGCTCCCTGGGTTTGTTTTGGTTTAGTGGGGTCTTTTAAAAATCAGCAGAAGGTCACTGTAAATAAATAGACTTAAAACCAAAATAAGAGCCAGGCTTAACATTTGTCAGTGCAGGATTTTTGACAAGCCTATTGCCTTCTGCCATTGAGGTCCCTGTCCTTACTGATGTGCTATAAACATAGGTGACAGACATCTAAGTGAGACAGTGCATGCTGCACAACTCAGTAACCATTCCCAAAGGAAATCACTCTGTTCTGGGGAATCTCAGCTTTTGTTTTCCCCAAAACAACAAATATGCTACTGCTCTTGTAAAGAAAGCTTCAAAATATTAAGAGTATAAGTGATGCAAAGACATCTGTGAGCATCTGTAACAAGTGTAGTACAATAGATCTGAGATATCTGAATCACCTCATTTTTGTCACTAAATGGTTTGAGTGACATGTGGTTATCATTTACAGAGTGAAGATAGTTAACGTATATGTGTCCTCATTAAGAAAGGCCAGGGAAATACAGTGCAACTCTTATCGGGAGCACATCTTCATCTGCTTTCTTTAGTGCAAGGTCTCTAGAATGGGCAACTGTTTATATTTCGATTTGATGATGTTGAAGCAAGGTGTCTTGATCAAGGAGGAATCAGTAAGTCATGCTTGCTCAACCTGCATTTTGAACAGGGTTCATTGTTAATTTGGTCACTGATACTGGAGTTAGGAAAGAACAATTCTTCTGTGCTTTATACCTTGTAATCAGGAATGTGATGGTCTCAATTCCATTGTCAGGATACTTGTGAAGAAAAGATGTTTTGCTCTTTAGGTTCATGAAGTGGCAGGAGAGACTGTGAGGGGAGAAGCAGAGTTTGCTCTTTTCCTCTCCCAGAAGTTTGGTTTGGCATTTTGAGAAAGCAGCATGCTGGAGTTTCTCCACGAGCAGAGGCAGCTGTGATAAAAGCCAAGACTGAGGAATGCATTGGTGAGGGCCAAGCAGAGCTCGTTCGCCTTTGGGGAAGAGCTGCTGGCTACTGCCTCTGTTCTGGCTCCACAGTAAGACACATCCCAGAAATACAGAAGCGTGGGGCTCATTGAAAGTTTCTGATGAAAGTATTTTTCAACAGAAAACACAGAGATTGCCTAAATGACTCATTTTGTGAGAAGTGGCTTCTGGCTTTGGGAACTGTTTTTCATTAAGCTACGGAGCTTATACAAAACAGTAACATATTGATTTGGCTGTGCTGTCATGGTGCCTTCCTAGAGTCTGGTTTAGTAATTACATTCACATTCTCTTCTCTGAGATGGGGAGACTATCTTAGGTCCTGAGAGATGCACTTCAGTGCACAGATCCATCTTGGGTGAGAAAATGGGAGCATAAGTGTGTGAACTCTGGTTCCCATGCAGCAGGGCATCAAGTGGATTAAACAACATTAAATGTTTGAATTTTCTGGAAAGTTTTCATTTTTGTGGAACCTCTGTTTTTTGCCTTTTTTTCCTCAAAGCAAATACACAATTTCTATTTACCTCCCTATCATTTTAATGACAATGTTGTTGTCATCATTAAAATTCCAGTTGTGAGAAGACATTTAGGTCTCTGCAGGAGATAAATGAAAATGTGACTGTTTCAGCTGGGGTTTGGAGGTGAGGAGGGCATGGGGGAAGAAGGGGACAGTGTTTATTTTACCATAATGACCCAAAAAAAAATCTCTCCCAAGAAGTTGACAATTGCTCAGCATTCAGTTAAAGCAGCCTGGAGCTTGCAGAATTTTTGAAGGTGTACGATGAGAGCTAGACCAGCCATCTGATAAATTTCTGTTAGCGGGGCTGGATGCACAAATGGGAAGTGCCCAAGTTCCTATTTAAGTTTCAGGTTTAGGTTTTAGTTTAGGTGTTTTTCCTAAATGTCTGACCTGTTTCTGCCTTCCTGAGGGGAAGATTGACTGGTAATTCCCAGTCTCTATGGATAGCATGCTGATTCAAGTAGCAAATGTAAACTCATTTCCCAAAATAATCTCTGCTGTCCCCTACCCCAGGGTTGTCCTGGAGGAGAGGACATGGCCCTGGAGGACCCAGTGACCATCGTTTAGAAAAAAGGCAGAGGAGTTGAGTCTTTAGATGCTATTTCCAAATTGAAAAGTTCATTTTCCCTTGATTCTTCAGCCAGATCTCCCTTATTTACGGCAGGAGCGCTAAAATATGCCTGGCAAAGGAAGAGCAATCCTTTTGAGTAAGGGGATGATGGGATGTGAATAAACTGTTCTTAGCTGACCCAGCTATCACTGTGCTGAACCACAGTATATGTCAGGCTGCCTTCTCCAGAGCCACTTGCGTGGCCCATTAGCCGGATTCCCAGTGCTCCAGGAAGGTTTAATTTGAGAGCAGTGCTATGTGGGTGCACAGAGCCAGATCAGGTGCTGTGGTTACTCTGGGAAGCAGGCTGGCCTGGCTGCCCGGAGCACAGGGAGGCGTGCTGCACTTCCAGCTCCACCAGAGCAGCTCAACACCAGGTGAAGCATTTGGTTCAGCAGAAGACAAGCAGCCCTAGAAGCACAATGGTGGTATTTGAGGTAATAGCCCAGATTTTCAACACTATATGGGAAGCATTTCTGCAAACCTGGCTGATAGAACTAAGAGTTGTTTATTTAAAATAAGTGTTACATTTAATTTTGAATGATCTTGACAACCCATCCATCCACTGATGGGGTTTATATGTTTTGCATGCATTATACTTTGGGAAGTCTTAATAGGCTCAGGTCACATTTTTGGGCATTCTTAAATATCTACAGGATCACAAGCCAAATTTTTAGAGGTTGAAGTGAATAGAACTTCCCATTATATGTAATTGGCTGCAGGAGAAAGTGTTTTAAGTAAAGAAAGTTCAAACACGTTTGAATGCTTTTTGTTAATCCTCTTGACATTTTGAAGAATTAAGATGTTATTGCTGGTTTAAATGTGAAATGTCTCCAAAGGCACATCAGTATTGTTTATAAACTGCACTTCATTTCTTTTAAAAACTGTTAATCTAGGTAATACCAGTTGTCAGTAACAAAAGGAGGCCATCAATTAGCAGAAATAAATAGATCACAGTGGTGACTGAAAGTTTTTGTGATTTGCTACAGAAGTTTACATTTCCACATTTAAAAAATATATTGAGGGAGAGGCTAGTTGTTTGTTCCTTATGAGTCAGTCTCAGAGATACACAAAACATAAGGATGTTCCTCTCCTCCCCACCATGTCTTTTTTAGCTACTTTTATTTGTACTGTTTATTTGCAGAGAAGAAGGGAATAAAAAAGAGCATTAATGAAATTGAGTGTGGTCAGCCAGATTTCTAATGAATAGATTTCTCTGGGTAAAAGGCAAAATCTGTGTCTTGCTTTGGATGGGTAAAACCTTTACAGTTGTGTATCTGACTGCTACGCTGACATCTGTGAGAGAGAAGAAACCTTAAATATATGAGTGGAGATCATCTGGTTATTTGTGGCATGGTAACAATGTGTGTATAAAGATATGATCTGACACATGTGTCAAAGTAATTCCTGTTGACTGACTTCAGGGAAAATGCATTGCAAATTCAACTATTACTGGGTGTACTTGGGATTCTCATATGAAGGTAGCTGCTGTGGAGGGTTTTTTTTTTTCTGGAGCTGGGAGACTATTTTGCAATCACACTGATATTCTTTGATTTTAAATAATTTAAGAAAAGTCATCTTTAGAAAAACAAACAAAACCCAGCATTCTTCCTTTCCCTTGCCTCCCCTTTCCCAAAGCAACCTTCTGCATGTGGGAAATACCATGTTAATATCTAAAAGTGCCAGGATGCACCCAGAAATGGCATTTGAAGGTTTTGATTTTTTTTTTTTATAAAGTTCATCTTACCACAGAGTACGTCATTGCTGAAACTGAATTTTTGTAAGCAGTTTCATCTTTACCAACTTTCCTACCACCAAACTCTGAAGCAGCTATTTTTAAAATGCTTTTAAAAGTGGTTGTTATTTTTTTTTTAACCCACAGCGATCAAATTATCTTGATTTATTACTATCATGGCCATAGCAACGATACAGATGTATTTTAAGCACTCAGAGATTAAAATGGCCTTAACTGTTGCTGTGATTGTCTGCCCTGTTTTTCATTGTACAGTAATGATTATGCAAAAAGGGCACAGGAGGTTATTAATTATGCAGGTCCAAGCCTGTTTATCTGGAAGAAGTGTGTATAAAGTTATACTGAAAGTGGTGCTTTCACTGCCTGAAGTTGCCAGCTTTGGTAACTGCAGTCCTAAACACTCTCCGTGCTTCCAGTCTCCTAATCGTGTGGCAGAGAAGTTTGAGCCCATTTTACAGATGAGGGATTGAGGAGAAAAGAGACTGAGTGGCTTCCCAGGGCAATACGTGGCATGTGCGACAGGAATGGATGTTGGATACAGCTGATGCTGTCCTCAGCCAGAATCTTAGCAGAAAGCATTCATCCTTTCCAAAGGAGATGAAATTTTCTTTACACAGATGGAATGATTTTCAGTACTTTGCTTCTTCTTGTTCTCCATGAAATGTAAACTGTAACAATTAAGACTCAAGTATTTGAGGAAGATGTCTGCCAAATTAGCAAGCTATGGTTTCATAAGAAAGATCAGCATCCAAGCTATTGATGAAATACAGCCCGGGATAATAAGAGGCTTACTAGGGTTCGAAAGACCTCCATTTACATAAATATGCAAAGACATCTGTTACAGTCATGAGTGACCTGCTGGTTTAAACCATCAGCAGGGGAAGCGTCGTCGATCCCCATCGCCTGCAGTAGCAGGTGCTACTCTAGGCAGCAGGAATTACTGAAGAGGTTTTCAATGAACAAAGACGACCTTTCCACTTGCCAAGAAGAGACATAGGGGAAATCAAAACACCCGGCACACGCCTACGGTGTTTCATTTGTAGCGCGCGGAGAGAGCCCCGCGTGCGCCTCTGCGGCCAAAGCTGTATGTGATCACTCACAGGTATGGTGTGGCTGACACAGCTGCAAAGTTTATGTCTGAGGAGTACTTAGGTCTTTTAAAACCAAACTGCTTAAGTCAGATTCCCAAACAGGAATGAATCATCAAGATTTAATGGAAAGCATTCAAAACAAATTTATCATCTAAACCCAGTGTTTTTATTAGCAGAGTATATGCCCAAAATAGTAATGTAAAACCGTCATCCTAAAGGTTGCAATTGCTTAAATGAAAAATTGGAGTTTAATTCTTGCTCAACATAAATGAACAGAGACATTACAATATTACAGCTTTATATAATGCAAGGATATTTGTCTTCCTTGTTGGCTCAGAGTATATGGTGTTCTCTCTCTTTCTCTTCCCCTCCGGCCCCATTCATTGCATAACACGGTTTTGTAAGGAAAGAATCTGTCTTCAGTGGATGAACAACTGGACAAAAAACTGGTTTACAAATTCAGAGCTGCCAAAATACTATAATTTGGTGTGTTATACATGACTGTAATTGCCAGCAATTCTGAAAATGCTCGCACAGTAAAGAGGAGTCTCCGAAGACCCTGTAGTAAAGCCACACAAGTAAAGGAGCTGACATTAGAAAAGCCTTCCAATATTTAAAATGCTCCCTCTAACTCTCGCATGAATGTTAAATACTTCTCCTGAATTGTACTACAAGGTGCAGTACAGCCTGAGTACTTGATTCACAATATTTAATGGATGCCTCACGTTGGGACGTTACATCTCTAATAACTTTATGACATCTTTAAATACCTTAACAATTCCCACCCCTGTTTTGATAACACATTTCACAGTAAATTAAGATAAAACAAAACCTGTTCTTTTCTCTCCCTTTGAACAGAGCGTGGATCACACTTCTCATAAACCTCATCATATTGAGGTTGGGCTAAGATGAGCATAACCAGTGACGAAGTGAATTTCTTGGTGTATCGCTATCTCCAGGAATCGGGTAAATTCTTTTTCTTTCTTCATAACTTCTGGTCATAAATGAAATTAGGAAATTGCCTTTTTGCATGATATTGCTGTAGGGATGTTGCCGCGAGTGTTTCAGACTGATAGACTAAATATTTCTTGCACAAACCCCTGTTTCTTTGAAATTATGGTCTAGAACATAATAAAAGTGCAAACATGCACAGGTACAAAATAAACATTGCAGTTTAGCAAAACAAGAAATAAATAACATTATGTTAACAAATGCTTTGGTAGTGATATCATGTCAGCCAAAGTAATTTTTGTCAGCACAGGCAAAAAGCACATGTATCTTGTATCTTTTTTTTCTTAGATACTTGAAATTGTTTACAGTGGGTTTATGTTGGCGCTGAAGAGAAATTTGGGTGCAAGTTTCTGATGTTTTAGACCATTCTTAGGATAATTGTGTGTGTAAACTGAGCTGCACAAGTGTCATCATGGCTCTGTCTCCATACCACTTCCACCTCTAGCTGTTTTCATATTGGAAAATACCACAGGGCTTCAAAATCTTTTAAAAAAATAAATTGAAATGTACATTTTGAGTTTATTTTATATATGTGGTCTTCTTTCCACTCTTTGACTGCAAGAAGTAGTCTCTTAGCTAATGGAAAACATTCTGTTACTGTAGAGATGATAGGGGAGCTGAGAAACACTGGCAAAGGATTTGTAACCAGCATCACCAGCATTTTACTTGGTACTGACCCTCTGTTTTGTGTTGGTAAAAGTAGAATTGACTAAAAATATTTCATGTTTCACATGCTGAAACAAACAAATCTGTGGAAAATAGATGTCATCCTGTCAGAAGACTTGAAGCCAGTTTAGAATAAGCCCTCATGACCCAAGAGATGTCTTGTACAGAGAACCAGAATCCCAGCAGGTAGAAGGCACTGATTCAGCCTGCTTCCCTTGGTCACTGTGGCTGGTATTCACTAGATGCATTATTTCAAGTTGTTTCTTCCACTTGCACAACTGTTTTAATCCCAGGAAACTGAATCCCTGTGCAAAGAATCTCTGCTGAAATTAAGAAGGTTTATCATAATTTTTTAGGGTTTGGTTTTTTAAAACAGTTCTATGAGTGTCCATTGTTGGCCTGTGTTAGCTGTTGTCTCTAATAGTGGAGTTTACAAAAAGTCTTCTAGGTCTGGTGTGCAAACAGATGAAAGAAAAAGAGGAAGTAACAGAACTAAAATTTCATCCAGACAAAGTTTACTTTTAAAAACAAGCCATTGTGTACTGCACTGGAGAGAGCTCTTAGTGATTATAGCAGTGCACCAATGGATGTAATCAAAGATAATGAATCCTGGAGTTACTTTACACTGTTATGTTTGGGTTGTAAGAAATTTTGCATAACAGTATATTAATACAGTAGCTTTTCCTGATGTGGAAAAAACCCAACCTTTTTTATTCCTCTTGATACATCAGGAGGTGAGTTAGTGTTGTGTGGTGATTCAGGAGGCTTTACAAGTCAATCAAGAATGGTGGGATCAGCCAAATATGAGGAAAAAGTCACTCTAGGTAACATCTCCCACAAGCAAGCAATCACTTTTGCCATTTTACAGGGAACTTAACATGCAAATTTACATGTTTGTTGTATATTATACACATTAAGAGAGTGGAAATTGAGGTTAAATATTTGAAGAAATATTCCAATATACTTCAAACTGAGCATATTGAAATCTGGATGCTAGATATGGATGTAGTAGATATAGCTGGCAGTTTGTTAGGAATTCCGTTCAGCAGACTAGAACTGTAACCAGTGATGAATCCACTAATATGTTTAAAAAGCTTCTTACATTAGGTTTGAACCTTTTTTACTACTGTCATTGTTTTTTTCCAAAAAGTTTTTATATCTGTGCTTTCAGACGAAGTAAGGAAACTGTGATTCAGCATTTTGGCTTTCCACCGGCTACTATAAATGCCATAAGATGCAACAGCAAATGAAAGCTATTTAATCCACAGCTTCAGAAATAATTCTGGCTAGATTTAAAGGGCTAGTGTTTGAATACAGTCTGAGTTCAAACCCCTACAGTTTAAGAAGTTTGCCAAAAGCAGGGTATTACACTGATTATTTGTTAACATTAGCTGAACCCAAAGCTTCTCAAAATTTCATCAGACACAACCATGAATGTTGCTTAAGAGACTGTACAAAAGTTCACCTCTTTTTTTACAGGTATCTGTCCTTTAATCTTATCATGTATAACTTCCAGGCTTTCCCATAAAATGTAGGCAAATGATGGGAGAAAGAGAGAAATAACAAAGGAGGGGAAAAAAAAAAAAGGCAAAATGTCCCTATAATATTTCATGTATTTTGCATCTGTGAGGTACAGAAACACTTGCGATTCTTTGAAGCATTGTAGCAAAGATACTGAAGGTGGCTCTACAATTCATTGTGAAAGTGCTGGCAGGTGATTCTAGTAGGAGTTCAGCTCTTGTAAACTTGAAGTTAGAAGTGAAATTCAGTAACTATATATTTCCTCCTTAATTTTCTGTCAGATCAGAAACCTTGCACAGGAGAGTATTAATAGAGTTGAACTGTCTAAACCATTATTGTTGCTTTTTAACAAATCTTGGCATACTGAGGAGAGTTTCAGTGAACTGGAAAAAGCAAATGTTGTGCCAGAATTTTTAAAGGTTAAATAAGACGATCCAGGTAACTATAGGTCAAGGACAATCATTGGAATGCTGAGACTAAATATCTCCAACAAATCTGAAGAGATGACATCATGCCAAATGCCAGCCAGCAAGTTTTTATGGATAATAGATCTTATCAAACATACTAGATACTGCTTTTTTCCAAGATCAGAAATGAAGTTGACAGAGATAGCTGTGCTGACATTAATGCACTTGGACTACTTTATGACATTTATTTGGTCTTGTTGACACGGTGGTTAAAACCATAATGAAATAACAGTGAGTAAAATCAGTGTAATCCAGAGTTACCAAATGAATTAAAAATGGGATAACAGAAACATCTTGAAAAGTGATTATACTTTTCAAGGGGAGTATTCATCTCAAGGGTTACTTCTAGTGGGAACTCACAGGAATCTCTTCTTGGCATAAAGCTGTGCATCAGCTTTATTGGTTACCTGGAAGGAAATATAAAATGATTACCAAGTACATCTGCAGATGGAATGAAATAGTGAGTTGTGGCATTTGGTGAGTTATACTGACTGATAATGGTGTTTAACAGGAAAAAGTACAGCCAGGGAGACTGCTTGGAGTTGCCTGATGCTGGAGGAGCAGGCTGGAGAGGATACTTGGTCCAGGGGCAGTGTAGTCAATTCTCTCCCTTACAAGATAGGATGGGGACAAGTTAAGGCTCTAAATGTTTAGCTGTATTAAAATAAGTAAGTAAATAGTTGCCTCTTCACACAGGTGACTGTCTCAGTGCTTATCTATGCCCAGAAAATGAAAGCAGTTTATTGTAATTTCCATTTATGCTCCGTGGCTTAATGCCATCTGAAATTCACCATGAAGGTGACTAGGTGTCAACCTCTTCCACAGTAAGACCGTGAATGCCCCTTTCTTGAGATACAAAGAGAACAAGTGTTTATTTTCAATTCAAGGTTATCTCTTCCTATCCAAAATCAAGTCTTGCAGTGTCTTGTTTTCTCCTTTTTTATTAGAAACTTTTTTGGTGCACAATTTAAAGGGGTCATTCTTAAAAGTGCTGGGGCCTTTCAACCATTGTTTACCTCAGGAGTCAAACCTCTTGAACTCAGGCTATGTTTATTTGTAGGTGTCTTGATATAAATGAAATGTTGGCCCCAGTTAGGTACATCTACGCTAAGAGTGTGCAACCAGTGTGGAGATAGGAGCACACAAAATGCTCCTCTGGTGGATGCAGTTAGATCAACAAAGCCGGTGCATTGATGAAAGTGAAACACGCTGTACCAAAGTAGCCACGATTCTGGCATCCAAATTATGTGAATTACAATTAATAGTAGATAATATTAAGACTAACATGATATTAATATAATATTATTAGTTGTATTAACTTTGCACCTCTTTAAACACCTGAGAAGCATGCTTTTGCTAGCAGGCATCTTCATGCTGACATAGACTTTCTATTGGATTTCTTCAGTTTCTGAAAAAAAAATACTGAATTCATAATGTAGAGTTTTCCTGTTCCATTTTTTTCCAAAAGAGAGACAGATGATTATTTGTCTTTTGGAATGAAAGTCAGAGCAGTACAATGCAATGAGGAGTGATAAGGATCCCAAGGAAATTTCTAAGCGTTGAGGGAGGATGGCAAAACCAAAGGGAAATCAAATGTCTCACATACTTTTTAATTTTAAAATGTGTTGCCATCTGTTGTGAGTGCAAATCCTATCTGTCCAAATGCTACAATAAATTACCTTCCCTACCCAGCACAACATGTCAATTCAGTTATTAAAGCTTTTCCAAATGGAGTATTTTTGATGCATTGATCATTTAACAGTGTTCCATTTCTAGCATTTATATGCATGCTGCAGTCTGGAATTCTTGTCTGAAAATCAGGTCCCCAGTTGCTTGTGGTTTACACTGTTCTCTAGTAGAACACTTACTGTGACGAATGTCTTGCAGTGACTGGTTAGAGAGAGGTTAAGATTGTGTAAGTTTTCATTTTCACTCAAATTTTTACTTTTTGATTTGAATTTTTCCATGTTTTATGACACATCCTTGATAACTGTTCCCCAGTGTATAATCTGCACCATGTACAATCTGTACCACATCTAAGACAATAAAAATAGTAGCTAGATGCTTTTGCTAAAAAAGATGTCAATTACATTTTTAGATGCTGACTTGGGACAATTTACCTTTTTACTTTGGAATTTTCATTTGTTTTCTTCCCAACCATGAAAATGAAGACAACTAATAAAAAAGGTTTTTCCCCTCTGTAAATTCAGGATTTTAGCAGCACATTGGTCTGCCTGATTCGTAGTTGACAGATTTTTCTTGTTTTCCTAGAGAAAAAGATTTTCCCTCCAGTTTTAAGCATCAATTCAAGGGCACAGAGCAAAGGGTTTCTGTGAATCACAAAACCCGTTGTAGTTAGGCATGTACAAATATGGGCCTTTCCTGTTAACCACATCCAAAGCATGTAATTTTGCCTTTGGAAATTATGAGAGAATCCAAAATGTGGATATTATGATGTTTCTGGGATTTCATCCTTGTGGTGAAACTAAATACTAATAGGTGGAATAGTACTAAATTACTTTTTTTTTTCCCCAGTGACATTTGCAATTTTTTGAAAAGGAAGCAACAAAATTTGAAGGAAACTACCTTTTTTATTGAATAGTTCTCTTTTTCAACCTAGAAATTTTGCAGAAAATGTAAATATCACAGTTTGCTTCTGTAAGTTCTCAGGCAGTAGGGAATGACTGAAGATCAATATTCTGTTCTTTTGAATTGGTGCAACAGTCTTTACTTACATAAGCCTGTGTAATTTTTCTCTGAAGTCCATACTTTGTCTGCATGAGGTATGTTTAGAGTCTTTTTTGGACAACTGTGTGTGGCACAGAGTCCCTGAGTCACAGACGAGAGACGTGCATGTTGAAAATAATTCAGATTAAGCAAAGCATAAAAGATTGGCATATATAGGTCAGCTAAATTTGCTTCAAAGCTAGCTGCTTCCTTTGTGTAGGAAGACTGCTGCGAGGTAGAAGAGGAATACACAGTGCATGTTTTTTTCTTAAATTATTAAAATTTAAACCTTGGAAGAATAAGTCATTAGAAGAATGAATCACTTGGTCAATAAAGGCAATTGTCCAGTGTGGCAGTAAAAGCAATAGTGTGCACTGATGGCGGAATCACTGGATAATGATTTTTCTTTTGCCTTTTTTAATGTTTTCTTGCAATTTGCCTCATTAGGACCGTAGGAGGGCTCAGTCTGGATAGTATCTCAGGACATGGCAGAATCAGGGAATAGCTCAGGTTGGCAGGAGCCGTTGGAGATAATCTAATCCATCTCCCCTGCTCACAGCAGGGTTGGCTGCAGCAGGTTGCCTGGAGCTGTATACAGTTGGGTTTTGAATATCTCCTAAGGATCAAGAGTCCACAACTTCACTGGACAGCCAGTTCCAGTGCTTTTATCACCCCCACAGTAAAAAATTATTTGTTGTGTTTCAGGAGAATGTCACATGTTTCATTTTGTGCTGATCGCCTTCTATCACAAGGCACCACTGGAAAAAGTGTCTATCCTCTTTGCACCTCCCTCAGGTATTTTTGCACAGAGGATACGCCATCTGTGTGCCATCTCTTCTCCAGGCGGAGCAGTCCCAGCTCTCTCAGCCTCTCCTCGTATGGCAGATGCACCACTCCATTGATTATCTTTATGGTTATGGATTATCTTTCACTGGGCTCTCTCCAGTGCATCCCTGTCTCTCTCATATGGGACGCCCAGACATGGATACAGTGCTCCAGGCCTGTCTCACCAGCACTGAGCAGAGGGTGAGGATCCCCTCCAGTGACCTTCTGGCAGTGCTTTTTGTAGTACAGCTCAGCTTGTTCTTGGCTTTCTGTGCTGCAAGGGCACATCGCTGGCCCATGTTCAATGAGTCCAACCTCCTGCTCAGCACTGGAGAGCCTCAAAGATCCTTTAAACAACCTATGGAGAAGGGTTTGCAGGGCAGTCACTGCAGTGTTCCCAAGGCCCTGTACGCAGCTGTGCTCTAAAGGCAGCGATGATGGGAGACCTTTTGTTTGCTGAGGGAAAAATGCATCCTTGAAATGACAGCCTGCCAGGCAAAGATAAAACACACATTTTAGTGTTGATTCAGTAACAATCTGTGGCTGCAGTATTTGTGTCGACATGCGTGTTGCCACAGTCTCTTGGGCCTGGTGTG
Source organism: Pyrgilauda ruficollis (assembly GCF_017590135.1). Classification (NCBI taxonomy): domain Eukaryota; kingdom Metazoa; phylum Chordata; class Aves; order Passeriformes; family Passeridae; genus Pyrgilauda; species Pyrgilauda ruficollis. The sequence continues at coordinate 5,595,887 of NW_024524266.1, forward strand.
TCCTGCCTGCAGCACAGGGTGATGGTAGCTCACAGAGTCAGGACACTTCTGACCTTCCCTTTGCACAGCTACCTCTGTGCTGCTGCCACTGGGTGCTGACCAGGCATTACTGAATAAATAAAGTGATACATTTTTCAAGGGTATACATGAAAACTGAGTGTTTATACCTCACCCTAAAGTTTCTGTCCCTCAATTTTCCTGTTTGAAAGCAAAGCTAATACTATAAACAGTACCTCAGCAGATGTTGAATGTTTATAGTCCTAAAATGTACTGAAATCCTCTGAGTAAAAAATACCACATGGGTGCTGGGACAATATTTAACACTCTTTTTCAATTATTTCAGAGTGCTGTTTATGAATTTATGGGTGATCATATATCCCTAAAAGCAGGATGAATGAGATACTAACTGTATTTTTCAGGAACTGGTTGTTAAAACTAATACCTTAATACCTTTGTACTGGTGTTAAAACTCAAGGCAGGGATTCTTTCAGCTCTTCAGCTGTACAATAGTGAGACTTCAGAGAAAAACAAACACTACTTTTAATTCTCATGATTTAGCACAGACCTGATTTGTGGGCATGCAGTCCTATTTATATGATGCATTATCATTTTTAGGGCCAGTCTACTCAATTAAAATAAAATAAGGTTTTGATCCAGATCTGTGATTTATTGAAAGTTTGCTGTAGAACGAGCCAAGAGCCATAGAACCAAAAGTCACAAGAGTTTTCATGAATTATTTTAGATAAATAAGGCCACAGTGTTGTTCCAGGAGTACAATACGTGTTAAAGTGACTGTTGGATAAGAACAATTAAGAAATTTGACCCAAAAAATGGTTTACTTTAATTTTTATAAAAGTCACATCAGAATGAAAGAATGAATGTTCCTATATGACATGAAACTATCTGTAACAACATATTTCATATAATATTTATATTTTATTTATATATATATATATATATATATATAATAGTGTATTATCAAAATACACTATTTTATACATTAGGGATTTTAATAAACCATGACTCCTTTTTTTTAGTATCTCCTCTACTTTTCTGTATTTACTTTAAACTGGGAAGGTAGAGACTGTATGGTTTCAGAAACAGTGGGCCTGCTTCTGAATTTGAAATTTTACTTCATTATTTGAGAATGGATTATGCAGAAAAGACAAATTCATTTCTAAAATAAGAACTGTATTATTATGCACAGTTTCTTCTCTGCTGGTAAAGATTTATTCTCTTTGTAAACAATAAATGCATTTTAAGAAAATCAGGGTCAACATTAGAAGGAAACAAGCTTTGTTGAGCTGCAATTCCTAAAGCATTTTTGTTTAAACTTAACAAAGCTACAGATCTTGGAAAGGATGAAGCTGAGCACCTGTGCAAGTCAAAACCAAATTGGACACTTTTTTCATAGAGCAGTAAATACGTAGTAGCACTATTTGGTGGTTGGCTTCACAAAATCCAAATTCTGTGATGATGAGGAAAAAATATTTTTACAGATAGCGAGGTTATTGGGTTTGTCCTACTTTGTTCTGGTAAATTTTCAAAATAATTCAGTAGCTGTATGAGACCCATTTTTATGGTTTTATATGCACAGACTTATGACTTTTGTGACCAGATATATTTTTATATACAAATGTATAAACAATATTTTCAAATGTTTTGTGGTGCAGTTCAAGAGGTCTGTTTGAAAATTTCTTTCTATTTACCCTGTTTCATAGTCGGTGCAGAATTTTTAACTTCATGTGAAGGAAAGAAATACACTGTATCTTGGGGTTTTGCCATTTGCAAAAGCCTGCTTACCTCTTATTTCCTTCTAGGTCTCTTCACAGTTTTCTAAACTTGGCTATTTCAATTTTTCTTTGGCCTGAAAGTTGCTGTACAGGGTTGGATCTCGGACACTGAGCAAACACAGTGATTTTTTAGTTACACAAACATAAACAATTGCACCTTTACAAATTTATTCCATGGCACAAATTTTGGTTCTGATCACTTCATGTCCTGTTTTTTAAAGCTTGCAAAAACACAGTATTTTTAGAGTATTAAGCATGTGGGGTAGAAGACAGATGTCTAAAGGTCAAGATGACTTTGCTGGTAAAACCAGTGCAGTCCTACACATTTCTCACTTTATTGCTTTTCAGTTTGAGTCTTCAGGCCCAGTGGAGCTTTGCAAGTTTTGCTAATAGCCTCTGTGCTGAGAATGTTCTGCCTGCACAGCCATGGCACTAACAGACCACCCCTCCTCACACCCATCCTGTGTTGGGGCTCCCTTTGTAGTCACCAGCCACGGACCTTTCCTGGTGTCAGGTTCCTGAATGTCCCCTGAGTGTCCTACTTGCCACCACTTAGAGGTGTATGTTAGAACAGAGAGAAGAACATAGCATAAGGAAAGGATGTACAACTGTGGAAGTCTGTTCTATAAACATGACCCCTAAATTGATGTGTGTCTCTTTCTTTGGATGTTTGGTTGCTCAGACAGGGCTAAAAGATAACAGCATGCCATTAATTCAGAAGGAAAATACTATTTTCGTCCTTGTGGCCTTCGTAAGCTGTTTCAAACTTTGCCCATTGTTGCAATAAATTGCTAGATCTGTACTGATACTTATTTTCACATTTCATTCTCATTTACACAGAGTGAGTGAAACGGGATTACTTCAGACCTTGTTTTCAAGAGACTTTTATAAGTTCCTCTTTCCACTGCTTGTGCTCTGTTTTCTGTCTGTATCGTATTTCTCTCTTTGTTAATTTGCAGCCCTCAGAAAGGCTTAAACAGTGAGTGCCAAGTACCACTCATCAAAAGATCATTTCCAAGTTGTGTTAATCTTTTCCAACATACTTTCCCGCATGAAAAAGAAAAAAAAGTACCTGCCAAAAACATTCTTTGGCACATAATAAAATAATTTTGGGTAGCAGACATTTACTCTGAATTCTTGGCAGAAGGTGAACAGGTCCAATATCCAAGAAAAAAGGGCGTAACGTTTAATATTAGTGAATAATCACGACTGTAAAACTTTGGGTAACTAGACATACTGTAATTTTACCTACAGCTAGGAATCCTTTCTTTATATTTCCCAGTGATTATGAAAGAGCTTGTGATACTGAACACATTTCCCAGGGTTCTGGAAATAATTTTAATCATTTTGCAATCCTAATCTCGAATCAAATGTGCAAGCCCTATTGTTCAGCTGATTTTTCTAAAAATATATTTCAATTGCAGTTCTCTATTTTAAATTGCTAATGTGTGCCCTTGTTAAGCCCTTTATGTAATTGTAAAGGTAAGTCTTCAAAATAAGCAGACACTGCCAAAAACAGATACTCTAGGATGTATTACTGAGAAACAAAAACCTCACCTAAGGGAAGAATCTCAGTCTGCTGTGAATAACAAACAAGATCTGGCATAGGATTCTTGTCCACCATTTTTTTTGGTAATTGTTAGTAGAATCTTACCAGTGGCTTAAGGCACCAGACACTTACTGTGCCCAAACACATTTCAAAGAAACCAGTTTCCCTTTTTGTAAAGCATTCACATATATGTACACTGGGAGTTTATGACCATATTTTTATGGATACATAATTCAGTTTACACAAAAATCTAAGGATAAGCCAGGATAGGGATCCATGTTGCGTTCTCAGTTCTCACTCAGTGCCTCTGTATGTAGAAGAGAAAACACTAGGCTAAATGGCAGCCGCAGTCAAGTACAGTGAAGAGCATCACTGTATTCTCTCAGGCAATGGAAAGAAATTACATCACTTGCCTCAGGAACTGGATTAGCATGGGCTAGGCCCTGAATTAAGAAAATACAGTTGCTCTAACTTAAGTTGTTTGCTCCTGGTTTGTCATACAGAAATTGCATTCAAATTTGCCCTTAGTGATGCATGTGCCTTGCTTCTCTACAGTGATAAATCTAGACCTACAGAAGTCTTCAGTTAATTTAACATTGACTGTGTTGTTTGTACATCATTAGTTTTTGGATGAAATTATTTTGTTCTTTGTCATATTTCACTGGGAGGTTTTTTCAGACTTTTTTTAACTGCTGTGATGGCGCTCTGATTTATTTCAGAACACCACACTGCGCCACTCTGCCCTTCTTTCCTTACTGCTTACATGGCACTCCCAGGACCCAGATGTCAAACTTGGGATGAATGTTTTTCCACTGTTTGCATCTGGTTTCTTTGGCAAGCAGTTGTGCAGGCAGTTTTGGAGTTACTTGGGTTTGGTAACACGGGAGAGCGGCTGATGGGATTGTGTGTGGACGTCTGCTCCTCCTGCGCGTGATTTTCTTTTGACTCATGATGCAGTGGAATATTTCTGCTTGAAGTGTCTGAATCTCCTGGGAATTTTGCCCATATACCCATTTATGGTCATAAAGATGACTTTTCTTTGCCCCTCGCAAACATTTTTTTTTTTTTTGCCCTGCAGCCTGTATAGCTATAATCAGCTCTTACAGGCCTTCCATTCTTGTATGAATTGTCCTTTGGTCAAAGTCTCAGCAGTAGTGCCAGGTGCAAGACTTACCTTAAAGAAAACAGGCTCTTCTGCAGCCAGAAAATTGAGATTGTTGGTGGATTGCATTATAGCAGCTTCAGGTTGATTCTGCTGAGCCAGTAGTTTTAATAATTTCTAAAGCCTTGCTCATTTTTGTCTCCTCTACCTGCCAAATACTTTGAAGGGGAACAGTGTGTTATTTCAGACGTGAGGACTGGAGGAGCTTGTATTGGAAATTTTAAAAAAGAAAGACAACACAATGGCAGAGAAATCAATTAAACAAGAAGTGCTGGTTATTTCCATGTGGAGATGGTTGTTAAATTGTTGGAGAAAAAAAAGGGCTTGTCAGATAGTTAATTCCTTTTCTTTTTATTCTGTCTTTCTTTTAAAGTAATAACTTCACTGATTTAGTGGTTTCCAGAAGTTGAAGTTAAGATCTCTGTATATGCAAACTTCAGTGGGGATTGCTTGAGTTAAAGAAATAGGAAAATTTATTGAAGGAAATTACACAGATCTCCATATCAAATGTCACTATTTTCTAGAAAAGAGGCCCACACTGGGCACTAGTTATACAAAGATTTGTAGGAATGGCTTGTTACTTTTGTTGTTGGGATAGAGGCTGTTCATCATCAAGATGCCCAAAGCAATTTGAAAAAAGCAATTTGATTTTCATAATTCTTTATTCTCTGTTTCATTGTACAGTAGCAAATGTTTCAGTGAAGGATCTTGCAGTGTGAGTAATTGAACCGAGTTATTAGCAAATAACTGAAAAACACCTGGGGTTTAAAAATTATTTTTACAGCAAACTATTTAGGTTAACCAGAAAAAGCTAAATCCACTTAGCTCACAAACAGAAAACTTTGTTCAACAGATCACTTCTCTATTGCTCATCAGGGCATCCCCAAAGTAACTCCCAAGTAACCAGTAAGGACTGAAACAGTTCAAAGGTCTTTGCTTCCACAGACCCCTCTTTGTCACTCCCCTCACCTGTACAAATACAGCAGTCGGTACTGTAGCTGCTAAAATTCAAGGCTGCAGTTTTACAAAGACATGCTTTTTGTGGTACTAAAGAGATTGGGAAATGAAAGGAACGCTTGGTAGATGTCAATTTTAGGTGGAGCTGTGAGTGCCAAATGAGCCAGCATGGGGAATACTCAGCATCACCCCAGGTGTGAGTCTAAAAGGAGGAATGCTTTCCTCCCAGAAGAGACGAGACACATCACTGGAGAAGAAAAGTCATTCCCTGGGCTGTGTGGCTCCCCAGTTGCCTTTTCTACACCTACGTTTGACAGGCATTTCTGATGTGAGCCAGGCATATTCTAAACAACTAAAACTATGTAGCCTTCAGATCAAACAAGCATGCAACAAGCATCATTATGTTCATTAAATAAAACCTTGTCATTTTATGATCAATGACAAATCTAGCTTCAAAGGGAAGCCATTTTTAACTGAAAAAGGAACAGCCATAGGAAAAACCCTCCATCATCTCCGTTTTTGCAGTTATAGCAAAACCTATCAGTGAAATTTTGCAAAACACAGTCCTACATATGCATTTTTTGGCACTGCCTAGGGCAAGAATTCCCAAACGGCTGTGTATGTACCACTGAGAGTATATACAGACACCTCAGTGTGGGAAAAGATATAGCACAGAACCAGGACCTGTTACCACTGTCAGTACAAAAAAAGTGTGGGAATCTCTCAATTAGGAATTTCAGTCAGTTTTCAAGTCTGTTTCTGACTTGTGTAATAATTTTTGAGATTGGGGGGTTATTTAAGTAATTGTTTTCTGCATTCATTATTTCTTCTCTGCTTTTATTGCTCTGTGAAATACTTCAAGTCCAACTATTCCACAGTTGATAAGTCACTCCATTCATACCTAGATCGTCCCAATATGAATTTTTTCTGCACAATATTTTTTTCTGCACTGTTCCTTTGAGTATATTTTTCATTTATGATAATGTATTTACAGATTATGCAGAGCTTGATGGTTTCTTTTTTCCCATCTTTTTTGAGGCAGAAAAAACCTGGAAGCCATTCTCTCAAGTCTGCTGCATTATGCCATTTAGAGCACTGGTCATGTCACAGCAATAGCAACTGGTTCACTGCTATGAAACCTGTTCAGTTTGTGGCAGTGCTTTCTCCTCTTCAGCCCTTTGTGTTCGTGCTTTTAACCTTAAAAGCTCATAGTCTCACTGCATGTGTCTTCAAAGGGTATATCGCACTAAGAATTTGTTTACTGGTGCTATTTGAACAGAAATTATTGTTTTGTAGAGTGATTATTGCAGTTACCAGTGACAGAATTTATGAGAAGTAATGCATACAGACATGGATTTGCAACTTTCATTCATTTCACTGCTGCCATGGCATTTTCAGTTTGTCTACTGTAATTTCATGTCACCCCCACCACATCCTTCCTTCAGATCACCACTTGCAGAGCACCTTCTGTCTCTGCTCACGCTCCCCAACTGCCTTGACAGACTGGAAGTGGGGGTGGTGCTTGTGTCTTGGCTTTGTGTCCCCAGTGTATTTCATTATCTTAGAAGGAGGGCCAGGTTAACATGCTAACATTTTTTAAAAATTGCCTTTGTTTAACAGAAATCACCTTTTCGTAAAACTAAACTATAGAGCTGCAGCTTTGCTGTGTAATTTAGTGTAGTTCAATGCAGAGCCCTGAAGAGAACTGATGACATCTGGTAACTATAAAAGTAAAGCTCAGGTGATTCTTCAGTGTTATCAGAAACCTCATATAGGTACAGCTTCACTGAGGATTTTGTTGACTGTGTGAGGTGGTTTTAAAACCATTTATTTTCAAATGAGCCTTATATAACTGCTGTGGTAATACAAGAAATCAGGAAGGAATTAGCTATCTGTTGGAGGACTGGTTGGCATATTTCTGTTGTTTTTTTTTAACTGCAGTTGTATTGGGTGCATTTTTTCAAGAGGCGTGAGGAGCACTAGGTCTAGCAGCACTCACTTAAACAGTTTTGTGCCATTGATTTTTGTTAATCGGATCTTGTCTGATAAAATCTGAGGAAAGTTTCTCACAGCTGCTGGAAGTGTATGAGTGAGATTGCTCCTCAGTGACAGTGTACCAGGAGTTTTGTGTTTCTTCATCTAACAGGTGCTTTGGTGATAGTTTCTCAGCATCCAGAGAAACAGTAAGATAAAAAGTTTCATTGCATAAACAACTGACTTTTGTACTGAAAAGTTTTCTCTCACATGCTGTGAGTGAGTTGTGTTGCTCTCTGGGGAACAGGACTGAACAAAGATGCTTAGCTGTGTGCACAATCATCTGTCTCCTGGCAAGGATAGGGCTTGAGATATGCCAGCAGCCAGCTAAAAAGTCTGTAAGATACAAAATTCAATAATGATATGTAAATGTTATACTTAAGATTTATGTCTGCCATAGATCCACAGTCATGGTTTTCCACTTTTTTACTTTTTCCCTCCATGTTTGTTGGTTGCCATTTTTATGCCACCCACCTGTTGTTTCAATCAGAGACCACGTTACAATTTTCTGAGCTGTTGACTTGGAAACTAGCTGCTGGGTGTTTTAGCAGTCACCTTTAGTGCTCTTGGACAACAGCTCAATTTTCTCATTCTTACGTAGATTTACCGATTTATCTGTCATGTATTTTTAAGTTCATTCCATTTTAAGAAAGTTGTGTTACCATTGTTGATTAACTCAAATACACATAAATATAAATTAAGAGGTATCTGTTTCTCTAATTCTGGTTAGTTTTATGCCGTGTATTTATAGATACACATAGAGGTTTCAGTGTTCAGTGATTAGGCCCTAGACCACTCGGGTGCAGGCTATGTATGCTCAGTGCTTGATTTCTTCCTCATTGTGGTTCCCAGTAATGTGCTTAGATGTCCAACAAAACTAATAACCAGGGAAAAACACTGCCCTGCAGATCTTACAGTCCATTTCGCAGCAGGAGGTCCAGCAGCTCATAAAGTAGACCAGGACATAAAGAGCAATACAGAATAAGAAATTGGCCTAGGGATTACATAAATGATACTGCAGTTTTTCAGTGGGGGTTTTTTATCTGTCCTTTTTTAGTGCCTTGTGATCCTATGGAATTCTGTTCATAGGTGGACCTGCCGTTTCCTAAAAAGTGTCCAAAGCATCCCAAGCATCCCCCAAAGCTGGGAGAGCTTCAGGAAGTGAAATTATGGTGGGAGGAGAGAGAGTGGAAGCTGTTAGCAGGAAAAAGAGAAAAGCAGCAGCAAAATAAAATGTGTAGGGGGAAGGGAGGGGAGAATCAGGGAAATGCATACCTTGGTTTCAAACGTGGGAGGATTCTGTTTCTCAGCTTGTTTTTGCTAGCTATCTGTGTTAATAATTGAGCTAGCTGGAAAAAGCATCTTGAAAAGAGAGAAAGAAATCTCTACTGTCGAGCAAGCCCAAAATCACATCCCCAGCCTGCACACAATTGGACATTGCAGTGATATAGGGGAAATCCCTTAACGGACAAAACTATAAATGAAACTAGTGTTGACAAGGGGAAGAGGCACAGCTATATTTAACGGAAGTATTTTCATTTGAAAGCGGCTTTCTTTTTCTTTTTTGGGGGGGTTTGTTGTTTGTTGTTTTTTCTTGTCTAGTTGGTGGAGACGATGAGAGCTCTTCCTGTTTGAGACAGTGCATGGGTGGTTTCCCCAAGGCTTTTAATGTTAGATTAATGCTCTGGAGACAGTGTGATGATAAATGGGTTCCTACAGTTATATCTACATCCTGTTCCCCTTCCCCCCTCCCACAGCTGCCCCTCTGTACAGTCTCTCTGCAGCGCTCGCCTCCATACCCAGCAACAGTTCTGAGCAGCTTCAGCCAGAATTTAAGGCAGCCCTCTTTAAAATTTTTCTGCCAAAATTGTTTAATTTTCAGTGCTGTCGCCTTCAATGCCACTTACTTACTCAGACAATGACAAAAATGAAACAGGGAAGAGAAAGACTTCTGGCTGAAGTACAGGCCACCTCACTAGCTTGTCATCTGCTGTGTGGCAGATCCCAGTTAATTACTTTTGCTATTGCTGTTCACATACAGAAAATAGGTTTACAGGGTGGCCTTTCTGTAGTTTCACATTTTAACAGCAGTGCTCTGCCCATCATATTTTACTACGCAATAAATGAGCAGTGGATTTGAAATCTTTTCTCTGGTATAAGGGAATGGCTCCTCTGTGTCAGCTGCATCTATGCCTTGATTTTATACAGCTTGCGTGCTGGTAGGGATCTAAGTGCACAGCTTCAGCAAACACCCAGCACTGAAATTCAGCAAGGGAAATGGAGATTTGAGGCACTTTTTTAGCTGGACCTGCCCTTGTGGCGATTGCTGGTGTTTACGTGTTTTGGGGGGTTTTGTTTTGGTTAGTGCAGTTATTTGTCTCTGCATGCATTTCCATTTCTATATGGCTTCCCCTGTGTGTGGGGGGAGGGGGGGATGGGCAGTCAGGGTGGCTCAGGTTGACCTGCCCAGCTCCAAGCAGCCAGCCCACACCCTTCTGCTTACACGGCAGCGTCTCTTAGATCTCAAGACAGAATTATTTTTAGACCGTGAAGGTGTATCTGACCGGTGCATTTAGATTTCATATCATGGCTTCCTTTTCCTGCTCTCAGGTTTCTCCCACTCGGCCTTTACCTTCGGTATCGAGAGCCACATCAGCCAGTCCAACATCAACGGAACACTAGTGCCACCTGCCGCACTCATCTCCATCCTCCAGAAGGGGCTCCAGTATGTGGAGGCCGAGATCAGCATCAACGAAGTAAGTGCCACCGCTGCCAGCTGCCACCGCTGCCACCGCTGGGACGTGCCGAGCAGCACACCCCAGCAGCCCCCGCGTGAGCCGCTGCCCAGCTGCTCCTCGTCTGGTTTAATTTTATTCCTCGTGCTTTGCCCCATCCCAGCAGAGAGCCAGGAAGCTCTGAGATGGAGACGTGTTTCTGGTTTTTTAGCTGTGGCAGGGAGGTGTTCTCTGCACTACTTACCTGGTGTTTCATGGTGGTTCTGCTACCCTAGCCAACAAATTCAGGGTGTACAGGTTCCTGCAGCAAACAAGAAAAAGTACCTGCGCTTACAGCCTTGAGTTTTCAAGGTCATAGCAGAATTTGGCAGGGAAAAGCTGCAGCATAGGTTAAAACTTCACTCCCTGACACCTCCTAGCAGGCAGCACTGTTCACAAGCCATGAGAAGCCTGATCAGAAATCCACAGAGGTCACTGGAGAGTGATTTTGGTGACTTTGGCCTAGATCATATGAGATGAGGCATCACGTACATTGTGAAACAGTTGCATGTAAATTCTCAGTGTGCTGGGGTGCAGGTAGATATTGTATGAACAGCCACAGACTGTCTCTGTTCTCCTTGAGCTGACAGTGGAAACAAAGAAGGGATGTGGGAAAAGCCAGTGGTTTTGCCCTGCCAACCTTAAAGACATGGTGCTTTGAGAGGGAATGAAGTGTGACAGATAAGCAAGTGCTGCATTACAAGATTTTTATAATAGATATTTCTGATTGACAAATATCTGTAATAAATATTAATACAGAGAAGCTACTGCTTTTTCCTCTATACCTGAATGTAGCATGTGAACAGCATGGGTGAGAACAAAGGAATATAAAATAGAGAAAAGGCTGTGTTGTTTGCAGTGTGTGGTTTGGAAACTCTTTTGTTTTTATTCAAACATTCTGTGTGTTTTTTCTTTTTGTGACTCAATACCATGTATAAGATTTGTATATGTGTTATTTTGTAATTGGGGCAATAACATTTGACATTCACGCCAAGCTGCACTTTGATGCAGTTGTAATAACAAACCAGTGTTAGGAAGCTGTCTCAATTTGCTGCTACTTAACATTTTGCCCCACACCTGAAACTGGAGCTACACAGTTCGAAAGTTCCAGCTCTGAAGCATGTAGGTCAGGTTGTAGGGACCTGCACTTACCCAGCTTCAAGACTTTCCCTAAAATGAGAGAATAATCTGAAAATATGCCTGTTTTCACCATTAAGATTTGTGTTGCTCTCTCATCATGGTTTGAGTCAGGTTGAACAGGGCCCTGAGCAACCTGGTCTAGTGGAAGGTGTCCTTGCCCATGACAGGGAGATTGGAACTGTACGGCCTTTAAGGTCCTTTCCAACCCAAGCCATTCCATGATTCTGTTCAAATACCTACTGTTAAGTATGTTGCAGCAAAGCAAAGACCATTCATGCTACATCTGAATCCCAGGAAGGGCTACCATAGATGCTTCCCTATGTGTTACTTTTCTATGTGTATTACTTAAGACTGACAAGTAATCAGTGAGTCTATAAACTAGTGTGTATAAAATTATTGTTTGTGATCTATTAAAGGGCAGTCATGTAAATAGTCCGTGAGCACACTTACAGATGAAAATGTAAGATGTCAGGATCTGTTGGCAAACATTTTGTTTATTGTGTAGCAAGAATTTGAGTCAAGATTTAAATAAATTTTGGCAGACACTTAAAATATGCTGAGGAGAAAGAAATTATGTTTTTTTCTCTAATGACTGTCTCCTCCTTTTTCTTCCCCATGAGGAAACAAACATGTATTATCCTAATATTGTAATTATAAGGGGTAATGCAACAACTAGGTCAGCAGAAACATACCAGTCAGGCAAGCAGCTATTTTTCTATATTAGCTGTTCTCACCTATGGAAGATTATATTGTCTAACAGCTACATTTTCTATCTGTATCCTCTTCTTACTTGTTCTTTCTCAAGAGCAAATCTTTCACCACCAGATTATTATTATTTCAGACAATTGAAGGGAGTTTGCAGAAGATTGGCAAAATTGCACTTTACAAAGGCTACTAAAATCTTTCCCCTACATTTTAGATAATAGAGAAGTGAAAGTGAAGAAAAGGTAAGTCGATATAGTCTGTATTAAGTCTTCAACAGCCTCTAAAAGTTTACTCAATTGGTTGTTGAAGCTGAACCTAATTTAGAGAAATCAAAATGAAAATTGTAATTATTATGAATAATATAGTGGAATAAAAGAAAAATAATGGTAATGCAGTCTTGTTTGATCAGCTGCAACTGGTGGTGCTGGGCTGCAAAACACTTCGTAAGAAACCAGTGAATTTGTGCATACATCATGTTTTGGCTGAGGTTCATTATGCATCATCCACTTCCATTCCATTCCTATGCTCCTGCAAGTGTAGGAAAACAAACAGTTTCACCAAAGTCTGTTTGCCTTTATCATGGCTTTAGCCATGACTCTTTTTTCAAACAGAAAACAAAGTGAAACTTTCTGTCATCAGTCAGACATTTTTTTTAAAACAGCTTGACTCCTTTAGGATCTATAAACCATTTATATAGTAAAACTCTCTATAAAATTCCAACAAATTACTTTTTGACTGGTCAGATTTCTGAGTGGACCATGAGTGCCACCATCACGGATCTGAGAGAGAGGCAGTCCATAGTCCTGTGGCACTGCTGGTTAAGTCAAAGTGTAGTATCTTCACACAGCCTCGTTTTGTGATTCTTTACCGCCTGAGTGGCGAAGATCCTAAACCTGGGATTTCCCTTCTGCTCATTTTCCCTGCAGGATGGTACAGTATTTGACGGCAGGCCAATAGAGTCCCTGTCTCTGATAGACGCGGTGATGCCTGATGTCGTTCAGACCCGGCAGCAAGCCTTCAGAGAGAAGCTAGCGCAGCAGCAAGCCAGCGCTGCGGCAGCGGCGGCAGCCACGGCGGCCACGGCAGGAGCCACGACGACTGCTGTTTCCCAGCAGAACACACCAAAGAACGGAGAAGCCACTGTGAATGGAGAGGAGAATGGGGCACATGCAATAAGTAAGCCAACAGGCAGCTGCCTGCCGCTGCTGGGCGGTTTGTGTTTCAGTAATATTCTTGTACTTAGTTGCAGGATGGGGTGCAAGGTGTGCTTTCTGCATGGTGGTAGAGCTAAGGGCAATCATTACAGGAGAGTGGGGCGTTTCTAAAAAGGTTGCTGAGTAAAAATGATGTTTCACTTCACAGTGCTGTGTTCTACCTGTCTCTAACAATCTGAAAACTTCAGATATGTTCAGTTGAATTGCAAGTTGAAGACAGAATCAAGAAGTGGACCTGTATGCTCTCTCCTTGGAGCAGGCTACCCAGGCTTTACTATCAGCCTTCTAGATGCTTTTAGATATTGGATAAAAACTGGGCTGTACCCAAAGCTTGTCATTTTGGCCAGGCCAGGAGAGAGATGGGTTCAGAGGCTGGGACGTCGTCTTGGTTTAAAAGACAGGTGTCTGCCCAGGGAGGCAGGAACCTCCCTTGGAATGGGAAATATGACCCCCTTGCCTTGGAATTATTATGACTGAAATTAAGGGGCTTTCAGGCAAAGACATGGGAAAAGGAGTAACAGTTCTTTAGTGGTATGTATATGTATAACAAGGCAAAACAACCAGCCACACCAGAGCAGCCACAGACAGAGGCACAGACGCAGTGCCAGCGCTCTCTGCTGTCAGGCACCTTCCCCTTGGCTGCAGTTCCGGGCATGGCCAGCAGGGGCACTGCTGGCTCCTGGCCAGGCAGGGCAGGGCGGGTGCGATGGTTCCCCCCGGCCGCAGGGGGCGCTGTGGCGCCAGCTCAGCCGCCTCTCCACACGGTAATGGCAGCTCAGCCGGCGGAAGGGATGGCAAAGGGAGCTTGCTTTACAAACCCACAGGAACAGTAGGTCCTGTGCCTTTTTGGAGAGCTTTGGAACAAACAGGAACTTTGGAAGCAGCGAGGGTAGGAGAAGACAGCAGGAGACGGAGTCTCACAGTGGGGGTTTATTCTCTCCACAGCGATCGCAGCCTGTTTCCCCTCCAGTGCAGGCAGATGAGAGAGCGAGGAGCTGCACTCAGCCCCTTCCCCCAGCCCAAATCTCCCGTATCTCTTCCTCTCCAAGAGAAACCACTCAGCTAATAGAGTAGCCAGCCACAGCCTTCCCCTGTACTGTGACAACCTCTTAAGTACCTGTTTTTATTGTGCCTTAACAATATATGGGAGAAAATTCCCTGAGAGAAAGAAAACCAAAGGAGTAATCCTAACCTCCAACAGACCTACAAGCCCTATCTGTGTAATTGTTTTGTGACCAGCACATAGCCTTGTGCAGTAGCTGTCCTGTGATCATCCATAGCCTTGGCATGATCCTTGGCCCAGTTTGGCATGTTCCAGCTTCCATTTTTGTAGGTTGTGGCCAAGCACAGGAACATCCATAGCCCTACTGTCATGGTCATTAGCCCAGTTTGGACTATACCAACTATCCACTCCTGGCCCGCATTGCCAAGCACGTGCCAAGGACCATTCCCAGCACACAGTTTGGATGCAGCTGACCTGTCTTGAAGGTATAGAGCAAAATTATTCCTTGGCCTTTTATTTAATAGCATGTGCTTATTCATACAGTCCACTGCAAGTACCCAATTGAAGGTCCCACCTTCCTGAGATTTCCTTAATCTTTGGTAACAGCCAGTTCTCAAGAGCGCTGAATTCCCCTTTGTTCATGGGTGACTAAGGGAGACTGCACTTATATATTAATCATCCAAAGTCAGACATTTCCAACATGGAGTGGGACCCACCTGCTTGTGTAACTAGATCCTGATGACTGTGCTCACACTGTGGGGCAGATGGGATTACTGGTTCTGGTTTCTGTGTGCAAGGCCCATTGTGTACTGGCTGACTTCTGAAACCAGCCCATACTGCCCAGTTGTCTTACAAGAAAACTCCAGAGGAACATGCATGGCAGGTTTTGTGGGAAGTCTTAACAGCTCTTTGGCTTAGACAAGGTCAGAACTGTAATCATGTAACAGATTTTATTAGTTCTGCAGTGTAGATACCTTTATCAGTCTCCACCTTCTCTTTGATCTGAATAGATTCCTCTGTGGGTCAGTGAGAAAAACACTTTCAGAACAGGTTTTCCTTCAGAGAATTCCAGTTAGACGGGTTAGTTTACCCCAGTAAAACTGCAGTTATTTAAATAACATTTATATTTGAGAAAGCAAATGTAAAAAAGATCTGAATATTTTAAAAATATTAATCTGTTCTTAGACTATGGATTGTGTATGTTTTGCTTTCAACTAACCCTCTGCTTTGACACTTTACTCATTTCATATGTGAAGGGGTGCAAACAGAAATTAAAGTACTGTTAAATGTATCAAATGCTGACATTTTGTTTGTTGACACATCTTCAGCTGACATGTGAAAATTTTAGGGGAATGTCTCGCTGTCTCAGGCCCAGAAAAAAAACAAATTCTTAAGGTAGAAAACTGATCATCGGTTTATCACTAAGAGAACCACTCAGATGTATTTCCTTCTGATCCAAAGAAATATACCTATTATTGTATTAACAAAAGGAAAGCCTGAAGAGCAGTTCATGTTTATAGCCACACTGTAACTTTTGATCTCAAATCGTCTGACATTTTCTAATTAAAAAAAAAAGCTATTCTCACAGCCATTTTTAATAGAGGGTTTTTCACAAACAGTTGCAGACCTTTTTTTGGAATGTTGAGAAGGGCTTTTCCTGGGAGAAAGAAATAATCATGGGAAACCTACTGAGTAGAAAAGACTGCTGATATGAAAGCTGTGAGAAACTTCCCAAATCTCAATTTTTACTGTTGTTGTATTCCGCAGACCTGGCATATATTGGCACAGGTTTAAATAATGTGCCAGTCCTTAGTCCTAACCTGGAAGTCACCCAAATATCAGGCTTTCAAAAAAGGTGGAATGGGTGGAGCCGGAGGAAGAGATGTCTTTGAGAAATTGCCTAGTTTGCATTTATTCTGGCATAGAGTTCTCCCTAACACTCTTAAGTCTTTCCATAAACGTTTTAAAATATTTACTATTATATGATAAGTTTTTGTATGTGGCATTACCACTACAATATGATAGATTTAAGAAAGAGAGGAGACAGAAAACAATAACAATAGTTTGAGGTGCAGATTCAAATACTATATTTAAAAAGTCGCTGTCTTGTCTTGTTGCTTCCCAAGTAATGTTCTCAGTTTTAAGTCACTTTAAATGTTACAGGAAAAAATAAAAGTCAGCATGTAGAAATGGAGCCAAACTTTGGATTGTTATCCAACACAAATATTTTTAGTGTCATTTGTTTCATTATATTTGCAAGGATTGGCTTAGGTTTACAAAAAATAAAGCTCTGGAAAGAGGACAAAGCCCTGTTCCTTTATTAAAACTACAGCCATAAAGAACAGCTTTAGTGAAAGGCCTCTTAAATATTTAAGTAAAAAGAAAAAATATATTTCCTGAGAAAAGACAGGGTTAGCCCTCATAAGATCTTAAAAATATCTATTTTTTTCCTTTGGCAGAAATATTATTACTTACCAGTGTGTTAGAATTTTTTGTTTTTACACTTAAAAAAAAAACCCTCAATCTTAATACTTTGGGGTAATATAACTTCTAATTTCCAGTCATTTGGGATTTTTTATACATTTGAGGAAAATAATTATAATGTAGACTATAACCAAAGATCCCCTGGCCTTTAGAAAATGCTTTGTGTTAACATTTGGGCAGAGTCCTTCCCTGTGTGACCTGCAGACTTGGGTTTTTCACCTGAGGCTCTGCTGCACTTAGTAGAAATGCCTTCTTTTTCAGAGAACCCCCCAGGGCAATTTTGTGCAAATAAGATCTTAACAGAAAGCTTTCTGCTTGGAAGGCACTTCAGAACAAAAGAAGCCTGTTCTTGATGGTTGCTGCATCTCACTTATCTATTCATTCTCATTCCCCATGCACACATTACTGTAGCTGCATCCATAGGAAAGCCAAATTTCCAGGTTGAGACCAGGGCTCCCAAGAGCTGGTGCTGGTTAAGGAGCTTGTCACTCTTGAGAGGGTGCCCCTTTGGGCTCAGGCGTTTCTGCAGTTTTTTGTTGTTACCATAATTGTATCAGTCATACACTGCAAGTGTCTATGTGAATCTGATAGGAGCCTGAGGCAGTATCACAGGGGCATGAACTGTCCTGTTTGTTCAGTGGGGCGTTTTAAGTTTAGTGCTGAACAGTAACACTCTAAATATGAATGTTCCTGACTACTGATGCAAATAGGAAGAAAACACATAAAATGTGAACAGTTGCAAATTATTTTTGAAAGGCTTTTCATCCTTCTCTCTCTTTTCTCCTCAACCACCAAAACTGTTCTGTAAAAATCATTACAGGAAGATGCAATACAAAATAATTCTGCAGGTATTTCCTTGCTCCCAGAGGCCAGTTGGTCTTCAATGTACTAATCCAGGTATCAGCTAATCAAGGTTTCTTTTTCACAGCATGACTATTTGTGGAGGTTTTTTCACAGCAGTTAATAGCATTGAAAGTGTGTGTCTAGGTTTTTCCATTTGGCCACATACAAACAAAAAATATTCCTGAGTATCACATGGCTTTGCTGTGATAGCTACTGTTGACTCTGGGACCTTGGAGTAATGCTGCTCCCCAGCTGTCATTTGGTTTTAATTAAGAGCAAAAAGCAGCCCTGCCCTTAAAGCCAGGCAGGTAACAGTAGGATCCAATGTCATAAGCATAGCATCTCATTTAAATTTTTCAAATTAAAGTGCTTGAAATATCTTCTTGATTTACCCTCAGCTTCCAGCTCACACTGTGAAGAGGGCACAGCTGAATGCATAGCCATCATCATGCTGCTGTTTTTCTCACGAAAATATGATTAAGCATGGTGAATCTGTGCTGTCCTGAGCAATAGAGGATTGTGAGTTCTAGGCTTGTATCTTCTGGTGGGTTTTAATAGTGCTTTACTCTTCAGTACCTCACTGCTTGGAATATCGAAGATCCCAGCTGCTGGTATCAGGCTAAATTTTGAGTATTGGTATATCTCAACAGTATTCAGTTTAGTAGTCATACACAGGGAATTGTCAAAGGACAATGCTTAACATAGAGACTCAGCATAGGTATAAATTTTACAAATAGGCATTTCCAGTGTTTATGCAGCAAGTCCATAGGTAATAAGTGTAGCCAAAATATAGATATTTTTCATTAGAAATAAGCTGTCAACTACTGTTAGTTGTTTCCTGATTTTAATACTTGATTCTGTGTAACTCATGTAGATTCCATCCCATCTGTGGCATAGATGTGGCGCAGACATATGTTTAGGGTGCTAACCAAATACACAATGAGAAGTGCTGTTTGTGTGACTCAGCATAAGTTAGACAGAGCCAAACCAGGTATGTGAAAGCCCAGGTAAGGATAGAAATCTGGACATCTTCCTCCCGATGGCACTTGTGCAATGTCACAGTCTGTTTCACCAGCTGATGGGCAATAGCTTAGCAGAGCTGAAGTATCAGGACAGATGGCTGATTTTAAATGCCATAAGCATGCAGCAATAAGGAAGCATAATTATTCTACTGGCAAACCTATGGATCTTCATATGTGATTGAAGAATGACTAACTGAAGGACTTAACCCAGAAAGGGAACTTGATCAGTCAGAGTTGATCAGCTGGCCAAAGCATTGGTTAGGTAACAGGAGGCTGCCAGCTACCTGCTCTTGTGCTTTCTGCAAAATGGGCCACACTTGCGTGTGTTGTAGCATCTGCTGTCTGCTGTTCCAGTGTGTCACCTGTCCTTGGATGGTGTCTTGTTTGCAGAGAATAATAATACTGTAATGCTGCCAGGAAGTGTAACTAGAGCTTAATGAGGAAGATTTACACAGAAGCAGAGGAAGTCTGGAATAAAAAACATGGTTCATGATGCAAGTTGGAATGAATAGTTGTTACTAAGAGAAATCCATCATTTTAAATTCAGGTTTTTTGCTTAAGACAATAAGGGAACCTTATAAAAATGACGTTACTTAGATGACAGTCTAAAGAACCACAGAGTTACAGCACGCAGGTTAAGTATATCTATGACTCATTTGGTACCTTTGTATGTATTACAATATCCTTGAGAAGGTGCTCATTCACCATTTCCCTGATGTGCTCCAGGAATGAAGCATAAAATATAGGAATGAAGGAATGAGCATGAAATACACTCAGTATATTTCTTTGTCTGTTAGTAGCACAGATATTACTTACAGGAGACTGTGTAGGAAAATACAAATGCGTTATGCTATTTTTTTATTATTTTAATAAATCTGTAAGTCATTTTTAATGAGGCCAGCTTCAAAAGAAAAACTACACTAAACTAAATCCTGAGTATTTGGGGGATGAAAAGCTATGTAGATTTATACAAAATGTTTTGGAAAGCTCTACATTTTGAAGAAATGTCATAAATTTGAATGGCCAGAGAGAAGTGACACAGCACAGAGTATTAATTTTGGTGTATTTGCTGCTGTAAGCTTCAGGCCTTGGGAAGCTGGCATGATTTTAATACAGACCTAACTGCATCTTGTAAACTGTTTATTCTGATATATCTCCTTACAGATAATCATTCAAAGCCAATGGAAATTGACGGGGATGTTGAAATTCCTCCTAACAAAGCAACAGTCCTTCGGGGCCATGAATCAGAAGTGTTCATCTGTGCCTGGAACCCTGTCAGTGACCTGCTAGCATCTGGGTAAGACAGACAGTAACTCAAACCAGCTGCTGCAATTAGAGAATATTTAGAGATGCAAGAACTTGTAAGTGTATTCGGGATGTGAATGAGTATTCTCTGGGCTGTTTTATCAGCCTGCAGCAGTACCGTACCTGCTAAATTGTTATGAGGTGATGACGAATATGAAGAATTTGTACATTTAAGATGTAAATTCTGTGGCCCTAAATACACAAAAATTTTTAGAAATATTTTTTAAATAATTCTAGATAGTTTCTCAAAGTATTTGGAGATTATGTAATCTAGTGCTCTTAGTTATTGATTCACACTGGGGTCTCAGAAAGTCATTGGCATCCACCGGCTTTTTTCAAAAGTATGGAGATGGGGGTGCTTCAGACTAGACCTAAGTTTGTTCAGTGAGCTGAACAGTAAGCAGTGGTTTAAGGGAATGTTGTGCTTTTATTGTCATTGGAAGAGAGTCTGGTTTATCCTCTGCAGGACTGCTCTGCAATGACCACCAGAGCATCCTAAGTGGGACAAGCAGGAGACCGACTTACGAAAGCACTTTTGATTCAAACAAAATCACGATTGTAAACATACCCCAGGAGCTGTATGCAGGCACTGGTGGAATCTGTATTCATGCTTAAAGTTAAACCTTTATATGAAGACTAAATGTAAGAAGTCCAACTGGGAACATGGAGTAAAGCTGATAGTAGTTTGAGGAGGAAAATCACTCAGAGTTAGCAGTATTGGGATACTTTTCTAACAAGGAAGAGGAAAGTCCTTATTTTGTTTCTAGCTTTTTTGCAAGATTATCAGAATAGTCTTCTTACTTACTTCGCTTAGTACATGAAATTAGTTTCCGTAGAAACACGGAATTACAGTATAAATAGAAAAGAAAAACACAATAAATTCCATGTTGGATGAATAGCAGAGATCTCCAAGAGAGTGAAGATAGAAATTTCAAAAAAGTAATTTCAGACAACAAACTGGGATTTTGGGAACTAGAATCCTGTTGAGTATGCACTTTTTTTTCTGACTATCTGACTATCTAAGTCTGATAGTACTTTTAGCATCTGTAGTACTGTAGTACTGTAGTATCTTCATTTACCAATTTTAAGCAAGTCAGTGCTTGCCACAGTGGACTGCTTCCCTAGGATCCATGGTGCACAGTCCTAGTGTGCATAATTTAAACGGTGCAGCATTTCATAAACCAGAGTATGTGTTGCAGTGTTTACTTTGCCTCAGGGTGCTAAGCGTTGGTGGACAGATCCCTGGATTGTGATATCTTACAGGTAAACCTGTAGCTTCAGGTAACCTGGAGGATGATATTCAGAGCTATTAGTCAGATACCTGAGGCAGAGGAATACCCTCTCACCAGCCATTCCATTAAGCTTTACCCTTCAGTGTAATAGGTCTTTCATAATGAGCTTTGCTAGTGACTGTGGAGGCACATAAACACATACGTGGTTACAAAGTACAATTGTGTGCTTTAGTCAGACTAATAGCAGTGCAGTGACAATGCAAATAATTTAGATCCATGTGCATCTTGGTCAGATTTTAGCCTGCTAAAGAAGAAATGAGGTAGGGATGCAGCTGGAATTGGGGTAATGCAGCAGCCAGTACCTGGTGAAGCTTAGTGACTGAAATAGCACAGAATGCACAGAAGAAAGTGAAACTGAAGGAAGAGAGCTGAGTGATTATGCCACTGCACAAAGAAGCCTTGTCTGGTATAATAACAGTGCAAGCTTTTATCTACAGGTAAACTCCATGTTACAGCACCAGTTAAACAAGGGAGAGAAAATCCCTGAGATCCACAGTATACTGCAGTTCTGTTTGCCCTTTACAAAGTAATGATTAAAAAAAGAACACTGCAGTTAGTCTGATGTGTGAGCGTCAGATTGTTAGATTCTGTAACAGCCATATTGTGCTGCCCAGTCAATACTTGCCTTTGAGTTTCCCATCTGCATGATTGTACCCATGTTAAAAAACACAATTCAAATCCTAGCTATTAAATAGAGGAAATAATAACATATTTGTTTTGTTTATAAAGTGGCTAATTGAATCTCAGTTAATGGCAAAGTATTTTCCTGAAGCCTTGTTACACAGGCAGTAGATTTTTCTAACAACTAGCAGCAGTAGTTTAGACAGCAGCCTGATGTAGTCATCAACTAAAAGAATAATGCAGGTTCAGAACCTAAGCTGAAGCAAGCTGTTTAAAAGAAGTGTAGAATGAATCATCCAAAACTAGAGCATTGGCTTCCAGATTTAGTGACTATCCCACTGAGAGAAAGGGATTTTTATATTTAATGTCATATCTACTCCATTGCTGTTTTCCTAGTGTGTGAAGACTAGCACAGTAATATATACTCTCTGGGCTTTGCAAACAGCTATTTCAAAATATAACAGAGAGACAGGAATTTCTCTGATCAAATAGCTAGAAAAATATATTCTGCAGCTGCTCTTCCCCCTCCACCACGCACATAACCCTTAAAGCTGAGGATGGGGGAGACTAGAAATACCAGTAAATGCTTATCAAAGGCATGACTGTCACCAGATGCCTATGAAAAGAATGCTTAGATGTTATGAACAGAAGCATTATAATAATAGAGTGAAGTGTGTGCATACAGCCATGGAAGATGATTAACTACACTTTATGAAGGAAGTCAACATTCCAAAGCAAATAATTGCATAGAGTGTTTTAGTCGAGTGAAAAAATACCACAAAAAATAGGTGCCTGGTTAAATCTCAAGATTTGGCCATTCCCAGCAATAAACTAAAAGACTGGTATCTTCTGCTAGTTATCTTTCAATATCTTAAGTTTTAATTTCATGACACATTTAAATTGTTGCAGATGGTTATGTTCCCTGTGTAGTGCAGAAATCCATTACAGCTGCATCCACATTAGTAAACTAGCTGTGCCTGGGAATATTCCTGGGCACTGAAGCCAGCTGGCACAGAACGGCTGCTGTCTGTGCTAGCAAACTGCCCTGGCTGCCAAATAAACTGCACATTGGGAATCATCTCTGGACATTGTTGCTACCAAGCCATGCCCAGGAGTCATTCAGAGAGAACATCAGAGACCCAAGCAAGAGTGCTAATTAAAACAATCCAAAATCTGGCCAGGGAATATCCTGTCAGTTTGCTTGCACAGGTCATCGTGGTCTGGTGATACAGTGTTCTGAACATGCTTGAATTTCCCAGTGTGGAAGTGGATGGACTGTGAATGTCAAGGCTGCAAAACCTTTTCCAGTTGAACTTAGGGTCTTTTTGTCATTGTGTTCCACTGCTGCTTCCAAGAGTGTGACATCCAGCCATGCCCTTCAAGTAATTCACACAGCCATGAAGCAGAGGGACCTGGCCTCGGTCCTAAAACCAACAGCAGGTTTCTTTTCTTGCAAGCTAGTCTGTGCCAGCCTCTCTCACACAGAGAGGCTGTGCCTTGTCTCTTCCAAACCACTCTGTGCACCTTTTGCTCTCCCTAGTCAGCAAAGTAATTATCCATAAAAGCTGCTGTCCGAGATCTTTCAGTGTGGCTGTGTTTCTTGGAAGCAAGAGATGTTTCTAGGCCATCTGCTGTCATTGTTTCTGGGTTTTATATATATAGTACTTCAGGTTACTGTACTCCTCATGTCAGTGGTTTAGGATGCACCATAAATTACCTTTCAGAATAATCCTTTTGATTTACCAGGTTGAGGGTGTTAATTTCAGACACCAGCCCTCAATGTCAGGGCCAGATATTAATTCTGCTAACTCTAAGTCCTTATTTGTTAGCAGGGCACCGTTTGGACTGGTTTCCTCAGTGCATCAAATCCATGAATGCAAAGTGGTCAGCTATTAGGGGAGGTCGACTTGAATAACCTGTAGCAGGGAATAATGTAGAATCAGTGGGGCAGAGATCTTAATCAGGACACCTGTGAGGCACTTCCTTCTACTAACTGCCTAGGAAGAGTAAGCACTTAGTAAGAGACCTGCTTCATTAAGGAAACGTTAGGTGTCAAAAAAAAAAGAGGCATTTCCTTCCCATAATTCTTTTGATAATATCTTTTAAAATAAAATAACAAAAACTCTAGCCTGTTGGAGCCAGAAGCAGTAAATACACATTAGCAATATTGCATCTCAAAATAACAGTGATTTTAAGTCTTGTAGCTGAAGATTAGAAATACCAAGGTTCAACAACCATCTTGCAAAATTCTTTACCCAACTGCAGCACTTATAACCTCTGTGCTCCCAGTTACAGAATGGTGATTTTATATGTCACAAATTAAATTCCACAAACATTTGTCCACCTTGATTCATGAACATACTGGGGCAGGAGAGCATGAAAAAAAATCCTTTCAGAATTAGCCTTCCTAAAATTTGGCAGTACTCTTTCCACAGTGCAGAGGAGTATACCTATTACTCAAGTGTTCATGACTTGCATGTTGGAATGAGCTGCTTTATCATGGAGATTGAAATGCTTCTGTGGGCAAAGGAGATTAAATATCTTTCTGAATTGTGCTTGAACTGTGCTCCTCTAATAAGGCAGGGTTCACTGAATCATTCAACGGAAATCGGAATGCTTTCCAGAGCATTCTCTGGACTCTTTTTTTCCCCCCAGCAACAAAAGGGAAGACATACAAATACCCTTGATGCACACTGGTAGGCTTACAAAGCCTCTCTGCAGGGACACATAATAGCTTATGTAGCTTTGGGAGAAGAAAAGGGAAAAACAAAATTAAAATACTGGAAAATGAGATTGCCTAGGCCTTGCCAGAAAACTGACTAAATAAAACTGTTGAAAAACAAAACGTAACCCTTTTAGAACTAGCAAATAGGATATTGTATTTGATGGCCAAGTGACTGAGTACTTTATTCACAGGGTCCAATAACAAACTGAATTATTACAATGAAGGCAGGACAGTCCTGCAGTCTTATATAGGAGAGAAGCCAGCTCTGAAGAAATTTCCTACTTAGCATGTTAATCAATAAAGTAGTCCTTTAAAGACTTATGTTCCCATCATTGTTAATTACCACTGTTAAAAATGTTCCTTAACTTCTCAGCCTCATTATTAACTTGGTTAATTTTCTAGCTAACATATGCAAAAATGTCAGTTTTCCAGACCTCTGAAGAAGTACGGGTGTATCTTACAGTCACAGCTGTGTGGTGGCAAAAATTACCCTGATCTGAATTATTTCTTAATCACTAATGTGAAAGATATGTCTTGAAAATTAAAGAGTGGCTTTACAGGAGTAGCTGGGTTCAAAACCCTGGCCAGCCATGACACCTCAGCTTGGCACAAAAGGTTCACAGGAGATGGGGCACATTCCCCAGACATGCCATAAGCTAGGAGAGCTCAGAGCTACTGATACAGGCAGAGAGGTGTTTGCTTTTACAGATGAAATGTTTGTGTAAAATTAGGCTAAATTATTAGTAAAATAATACACAGAGATCAATGGAGTTTGATAATCGCTTGGTCAATATTTGTATTTGAAGATATGTCAAGTGCTGAAAATTTGTCTGGTATTCTTACTATCAGTAATTTAAATGCTTTACTAGTGGACCAAAAGAAAATTCAGTATTCTCTTGTGGTGGATTTCTTTTTCAGTAAAACATGGCTTATCAAAGCAAAAATGGGTCTCAGGAAGATCCATTTCTTAAAAAATGGATCTTTGAAGAAAGACTTTTTCTCCTTGATAGTGTGTCAGAAAAGAAGTTCTTTGTCATTACTTTTTTTAAAAAGCAAAAGCTAACACATCAGATGTATCAACAATGAAATTTCATCCACACTGTATGAACTCTTGCAGGTATGAGAGAGATGCTAACTCTGCTCCAAGTTTGTACTTACTGCATGTAAATGAAAATTGCTTTCTGGACAGAACAAGCAATCCAG
Organism: Pyrgilauda ruficollis; assembly: GCF_017590135.1. NCBI lineage: Eukaryota > Metazoa > Chordata > Aves > Passeriformes > Passeridae > Pyrgilauda > Pyrgilauda ruficollis. The sequence continues at coordinate 5,621,713 of NW_024524266.1, forward strand.
GAAATTTGGTTTTGGTTGTTGTTTTAAAAAATTAAGGAGAGGGAGTGTGAAAAGAAATCCCAGTAAACTTTTAAAGTGTAATATCTTCCACTCCATGGCAAATTGATCTCTGAACCTCAGAGATATTTTTTCTGTAGAATAAAGGTTTATGCAAAGTCAAAATAAATATATTATTTACAAGTAGATAATGATACACTCTTCCTCCTCCAAACCTTTTCTAAGCAAAATCAGGGTTTCAGCCTGCATTAAAATCACCTCTGTAGAAAATAATTGATCAATAAAATAAATCAAAATCCTGATGCTTTCTCTGGCTTGTTCTATTATGGCAGTACTTATTTTGCCACTTTTTTCAGACAGCATGATGTAAGCACCAAGCTACAGACAGGTACTGTAAGTTGCCCCAGACTAACTCAGCTATGGTGATGATACCAGCTTTAGGTATGTAGTGCAAGATGTAGACAGCGAGTTTGTGTGAAAGTTTTAGACAAAACTTCCCTGAATAAACAAAATTATTATGACAGGTATAATTTAAAGATGTGTTAGCATTTTTAGAAAAGTACACAGAGTACAGAAAGAGTTGGAAAGAAAAAATTACTTCTTAATGGCTTGTAATGCCCTGATCCATTCAGCAGGTTTAGGGAAAGGTGGTTGGATCTACTCTGGGCAGTGCACAGGAGAAACATCAAAATTCTCAGGAGATACAAAACAACTTCTACTTGCAAAAATTGGAACATAGAATAGGGCCTCTCCTAGGTGAGCTTCTGCTAATTCCAGCACCAAAGCCTTACACCTGTGTTTTGCACAGAGCCAGAAGTTTCCCAGCAGCCCCGTGTAGTCAGATGCTCTGTTACAGTACAGGCCAGTGGCTCTTGTTCCTCCAGTCTCCTGCAAGGCTGTAATTTTGTCTCAATGAAAACAGACATACAGGCTTTTACACTGTTTGCTAGGCCAGCATGAGGAGTTTTCAACTTATTTGCATAATTGCTTTATAGATCCGGAGACTCAACGGCCAGGATATGGAATCTCAACGAAAACAGCAACAGCGGTTCCACTCAACTCGTTTTGAGACACTGCATAAGAGAAGGAGGACATGATGTCCCCAGCAATAAGGATGTGACTTCATTGGACTGGAATGTAAGCTAACTTCTAAGACTGTGCATGGTTTATAACTGTCTAAATTTAATTCCAAGGCAATTACAGTTGCTGCTCCATATCTTTCATATCTGAGGTGACCAGAAGCTCTGTCCTAACCTACTGACCTCTTGTTTCAAATACTCATAATAGGCTGAACTTTCTTCTACATGCTGTAATTTTCCAGGACTGTTGCCATCTTTGAGCTTAACAATGATATATTTATATCTCTATTTTAGGAGCATGAGTAAAAATAAACTCAGCTAGCTTTAAGAAGAAAGATTAAACAAACAATCTGTGTAATACTGAAGCCTCATTAATAATGTATTTGCATCTCATAGTTACTTTGTTTTGGCATGTAAGGACATAAAAGCACCAGTGAAGCTTTTTCTGAGGTTGGACTCTCCAGATCCTCTCATTTGACTTATGCTGTGCACAGCAAAATATGTTCACATTATTTTCTTTGTCTTGATAGGAGCATGTGTGGTTATTCTGTCCTTACCTTCTGGATGAAACTGTCTTGCCTGATCCCTTTTTTACTTTCATCCTGCAAAACCTCCTGTCTTAGATAATGTGCTCCTGCACAAAGAATACTGAAGTGAGCAGAGGACAGGTATTGTTGAGAATCCCCAGTCTCTGGGCAGTGCCTTTGAACAGCTCTAATTATTGCCAAAAAAACTTACAAGACCCTGGAGAAATCTTAATTACTTCAAGCTAATTTTCATTCTGCCTGTTTGGCTGATATTAGTACAGACGGAGTGATCACATTAGTCTTGTTTTCATAGGAAAACAGATTAATTAAGTACCAGAAAGGATTTTCAGCAGTTATGTACAATCTCAGTTGCTGGCCGGAGATCAAGTTTCGATTAATCTTTACTGCAGTATTGTCCTTCAGGTGAGCTAGGTGCTTCACAAAGTGAAAGATAAGGCCACTGCACAAGTCACCTTTCCCCTGTGTATTTTCTATTTACACAATGGAAGAAGGTGGTGAATAGTACAGAAAATAGAGGTAGGTCAAGGAAGCAAATAAAACTCAAGCTTATGTTCATCACTTGTTTCCTTGGATATTAGAGTGAAGAAAAACAGTTGTGAAAAAAATGCATCTACAAGTAAGAAAAGAGAAATTGAAAGAGGAAAACATGCAATGAGTGAAGAACAGTTAGGAGAAAAATTGTCCAAAACATAGGGCATCCTCTGGTATTTCCTGTAGTAGTAGTTCCTTAACTTCCAGACTTCATTGGTACTTCACTTGCATTGTACTAGTACTTAAGGTAGGGAAATGTTCCTAACTCAAATACTTCAAGTGTTTCCTCCTTACTTTGAGTTTCCCAAAGAAATGTGAATTACCAGCAAAATATATTTGGATTAACTGTATATCTAAGTTCCTGAGCTTTTCTTTTTCTGTTTTTGCCCTTTATCATGTTTCTTCTCATCTCTGGTCCAGAGCAGTGTACATCACAGTGAGCTTCGCTTAGGTTATGATTTTTTCTCCCCTACATTATTATATATATGAGTTAAATTTACAAGTGCTCTGAGTCAGTGTTTTTGGAGGATTGGAGTGGGCATATGTTTCAAAGGATTACTTCATGCTTTTTTCTAATTTTCTATTCATGAAGATAGAAATGCTATATCTGCCTCTATTGTTTATTTAGAACCGCAATATTAATCATATTGCCCTGTGAAATCTTCACATTGGTTGTATTGAATTAGTTCTTCTCTGGTTTATGTGACTTACGTGACATAAAGGTTATAGGAAAGGTTATTTCTGGAGGTCATGTTCAGGTCATGACCTTTGATACCATGGGTAGGATTCATCTCCTGTAGGTTTAACCATCTAAGCTAATCCTGTAGACTCACCTTAAGTCAGCAGAAACAGAGACACATGCCTTCATATTGGATTGGGCATAATCTAAAGCAAATGAGTTTGTGAGTTACGCTTCAGAGTTGTAGTTACATGATGCTGTCAGTAACGGAGGGAGAAGAGATGGCACTCCTGAACCAACTCCTAACTTCTGCATGTCAGGAGGTAAATGGGATGAATCTCACTCTTAATCCAGGTTCTTAAATGTTGAAAAACTAAATAAATTGCTTCAATAGTGTCACCAGATGGCAGAGTTAAGTTCTATTTTAATTATTCTGGCCCAATCACACCAGCTTCACTGGCTGCACAGGACATATCCTTCTGTGAAGGATTCCTTCCAGAATACATGTGACCTGCTGATTAGATTCATGGGCTTTTTTCCTTCTAATTGGGACCCATCAATCCATTTTTTCGTCAAGATATTGTGCCCATGAGCACATGTGGGAGTCTGTGTTCAGACAAGTGGAAAGCAATTCCTTGGTGGTAGATAAGATTTCAGTTGTTTACCTGAGTGTATGTGGCTTAGGGCCTTCTTTCAAGTAGAGATGCCTGAGTTTCAGTAAACTGGGATTTAGGCTGGGTTTAGACCATCTGTTGATGTTTTGTAGGTCCTTTATGTCTAAGAAGTAGTATCTGTTTGTTAAGTGGAAGAAGCCCATAGAATTTGTTCTATCTTGTTTTATTTTTCTAATATTTTTTATTGAACAGCTCATATCTGATGGTATAGCCCAGTATTTCACTGTGTGTTAGAGGATTTTATTTCCTCTGTGCTGTCTGAAGTAATAACCTGTAGTTCAAATCATAGCATAATCTGTCTCAATGAGTGGACTCAGAATCATAAATCACAATTAGCAAACCTTTAAAAAGAAAGAAAAAGGTTGGTTGAAACAGATTTTATCTCATATCCACCTTTGCCATTTTTATATATTCCAACAGAGTGATGGAACACTATTGGCTACAGGCTCATATGATGGTTTTGCAAGAATATGGACAGAAGATGGTAAGTCAAACATTTCTTGTTCTTAAGCATCAAACAGCAGTGAGCTGTAATTTGACCAATTTGTAAAGAAATTGTAATAATAATCTGTTCTTTATTCCAGGTAACCTTGCAAGCACCTTAGGTCAACATAAAGGTCCAATATTTGCCCTGAAATGGAACAAAAAGGGGAATTATATTTTAAGTGCTGGTGTTGATAAAGTGAGTTTTAAAAATACATTATTCTAACATATAAGTATGCTGATGAGTGAGCTTGTGCTGCTAAATTCCTTAAGATTATTTTCTTCTTCTCCAGGCACCCTGGAGAGTTTGAATTTTTTAAATTTATTTTAGTGCATGTTGATTATATTTTTGAGGCTGCATAAATGTATACTGTTTTCATGGAAAATACTTAACTTTAAAAAAAATTGTGTAAAATTACATCTTGAGTGTGTCTCTGTTAAGGAAGGAATAGCTTCCAGTACTTATATTTGTAGTTTTATCAGCTATTTGTGGGAAGAAAGTGGTCTTAAAGATACAACACCTTTTAGCTCATCTAACTGTTAAAACACTTTTATTTGACTAAAATATATATGGCTTCCTCTGGAAATATGCAAAAAAAATATGGTTCTAAACTGAAAATCAAGCAAAACATAGTAGTTACAGCTAAGTGCACATTAGAGATTGAAATGAACAGCTGACTGATGATCCATTAAAACTGAAACTGGAAAGTACACAGCATTCATCTTGCCTGACTTTCAGTGTCTGATAATTAGATGCATGTGTCATCCTTGGCTTCCTTTATAAAATTCAGAGAGAAAACTGACACTTCCAAGGGATAGGCTGCATGGTCTGTGTTCCAGTGAGATGCACTGACAGTGCTTCTCTCCAGCTGAGGGGAGTCCAGCTGAGATTTGTACGTTTGTAAGCTCAGTGAATCCCTGTATTTTTATATCCTTGTGAAAATGGAAGCTTTAATACTGGCTTATATTCAGCTACACTGATCTCCCAATTGTAATTCCATTACTCCAGTGAACTTACATTCTCAATAAAAGCAGCATTTCTTTAGATGATCCATTATCAGCAAGATGATGCATCCTTAATTTATTTTCTGGAAGTATATACTCCCAGTAAATTGACAATTCCCTCAGGTGGTATTGAGCTGTCCAGGGGACACACTCACGTGTGCTGTGAGGATGGATTAAACCTGTAGTAAGCCAATTACACCAGAGTCTGTCCCACCTCAGAGGCAAGAAGTGTTGTGTACTCTGCTGATAGAAAAACATTTCACTTACTGGTTTGTTACAAATGGGGTTCAGTATAGTTTTGAAGTAGAATTCAACTTGCATCTTTTGAAAAGGGAAAGTGTTCTTTAAAGATCATAACTGAAATGTTTTTTCAATATGCTTATTAAAAATGTATGGTGTTGTCCTCTAGTGTTATTCAGAGAGAGTATGCCCATTCTTCATAGTTATATTGCTTCTTCTATAGGCATGATACTTCCTTATCTACATTTAGATTAATATTCTGTGATACCTAGAAGTAATTTCTGGTTTTCACACTGTTTAGCACACAAGGGTCTCTGTAGTCAATAATTTTATCAGTTCATCATTTAGAATTGCTACTTAGTGAGGGTGCTATTTTGGGTTTTTTCTCTGAGCTGAACAGTCACTAATCTTTTTTTTCCACCCTTTCTTTGGATGCAGACAACAATAATTTGGGATGCTCACACAGGAGAAGCTAAACAGCAATTTCCTTTCCATTCAGGTACTTTTTGCATAACTCTTGTTAGGAAAATGAAATGCAGTTTTTAATTCTGTCAGTGTACTTTATCTGCCAGAGAAAAGTTTCAATCAAGTTTTTTTGTGCTTTAACCATCCTGAATATCATGGCTTGTGGGTTTATTCTCATTTCAGAAACACCCAGTTCTGTGAGAATCAGCTTTGAAAGCTGATTTTAGGAGAGAGTTTGTACACCAGCCGTGTCTACCTAACTGAGCAGTCCTGTTGTTGTCTATGTGCTTGAATAGTACCAGGTGGTGATTCCTGAAGAGAACTTTCAGTGGAGGGTCTGGGATCTTTTCAGTTCTCTCTGCTCCTGTTTCAATGAAGCTGATTTGAGGCAGAAGCAGGCAGATTTCTCATGCACCTTGCATTCACCACTGCACTCACAAAGGTCCTCAGAATTTCTTAGCTTTTAATTTTAACTTCAATTTCTTTAATATTTGCTTTCTTTTATTGTTGGAAATGAGTTGCCAGTCTTGAGTTTCAAAACCTTGCTGCACCAAAATGCTATTAGGATGGTTACTTGTAGAACTGTTTTAAGAAGACAGGAGATGTCACAGATACTAAACAATCTTGAATAACAGACAGTCATTGACATAATCTGAAATTCACCTGAGAACCAGTCTTGTAAGATGATGGCTGAATTCATGATCTGAAGTGGCTACATTTTCATAGTGAAGAATTTTAAGGGGTATAGTAAAACTGAGTTTAAAATCATGAAAGCATTCTGGATTCTGATGCTAGAGGTTTTCATCTTCCTAGTTCACTCTAACTAATCCATTTTTAAATACAACAAGCTTTCACAATGGTGTTTAAAAACATATTTCAGTACTAATTTTAAAACATTATTTTTCACATGCTTTTCAACTCAAACTGTTCTTATTCTCACACATACACTGATGTGAATAATATGCAGTAGCAATCTAAATGGTTATTCAGCAGTAGACAAAAAGTATGTCCATGGGCACAGCAAATCCATACTCTGCATTTTTGTCACTCGTCTCCTCATTTATTAGTGCAGCTGTTGGTTTAGAAGAGTTGGTGTCTGCTGACAGATTTTCTCACTGTGGCATTTATTTATCTACCATAACTGTTCCATAACAGCAAACTGTGCGCATAAAGTGATTTAGTTAATGAGACTCTTAATCCTCTGATCCCTAACTAGTAACGTAAATAGTTGTGGATTCAGAACTTGGTTGGCCCTTGAAAATCATGTTCACTGACACATAAGCTGTCTTAGCAGTGATGTGCATCAAGGAGAAATCACCTCTTCCCCTTCTTAGCAAGTTGAAAACTCAGCTATATCTACCAATACAATATGTCCATGTGCATGAAAAGATTTTTTTTAAAATTCTTACTGCACATGCTGTTTATCTTTGGAACATGAGACACAACTGAAGTGTATATGTGGAGAAGCTAATATTTTTAATTTTTTTTTCACTCTTTTATATATGTTTTCATAGGGAAGTAAAGCAGTTATTAAGGAAATGCTGTTGAGGAAATTTTTGATTGGAGAAAGCATATATCCTACAAAACCTTCTTAAAATCAGCCAGACTCTGTACTCACTTTGTTCTCACAAGTCTAAACCCACAAAGACCTCACCTTGTCCTCTTTGCGTCACCAGGACAAAGTAACAGCAAATTCCTTTCCATATCTGGAATCTGAAAACCTCGTCGACACTAGGATTAAAGGTGGCATTTTAGCAATTAAAAGTCTAGTCTAGGCAGGATACAGATCCTTTAACACATACTTCTTTGAAGTCTGGAGGTAGCTCGCCTGGAAAAAACATAAGGTTTTTTTACTGTCTGCTTCTTTATAACAACTGGTTTAGTTTACACCGCACGGACAAAACTGTTATCGTAAAATACGTAAGGAAAAGTCCTTTGTCTGGGTGTTGAAGGCCTTCATGTCATTGGTGTTCCCATGTAATTTTTAAGGTTTTTTGTTCAAAATATGCAACTATGCAGATAAGTAGCTTCTAGGGCTTCATTATTTTTTGCAAAACTATGAATCATCATAGGGCATTTGATCAAAATACATATTCATAAAACTTATTTCTTTAAAAAGGAGCTAAATAATCCAATTTTGACATTTACTGATAGATACAGACTGATGTCTGTCTATGCTTGCAGGAACAAGTTGTTAAATTGACACCAAAAGAGGTACTTGTGTGGCCCAGTTTTAACCATCTAGTTGTGTAGTGACAGGACAAGGGTGAATGGATTCAAACTGAAAGACAGAAGGTTTAGATTAGCTATCAGGAAGAAATTCTGCACTGTGAGGGTGGTGGGGCACTGGATCAGGCTGCCCAGAGAAGCCCAGGTTGGATGGAGCTCTGAGTGATCTGGTCTAGTAAAAAGTGTCCCTGTCCACAGCAGGGGGGCTGGAACTAGGTGTTCTTTAGGGTCCCTTGCAACCTAACCTATTCTATGGTTCTGTGATCTAAGCGCTCTGAATCACACTTAAATTTGTTCTGAAAAAGCCTAAATTACCAGATAATTATTGTAACACTTTCATTTTTGGTTTTTATTTTAGCTGCATTTTTGAGGATTTGTTGCTGCTTTTATTATGATATATTATGATATTCTAATTGTTGTTATGCAATTGGCTGGTATCCTGTCATTTTGGAAATACTTTGGCAGTTTGATTATTTCCTTTCAGGAACCATGTTTGTTTGATTTTTTTCAAACGTTTTTATGCAGTTACATATTCAGTAAACATACGACTGAGTACACCAATAAATAAATCAGTATTAACTATCAGCATTTTATGATTCTAATTATGCTGCATTGTAAATCCATAGCTTTAGGTGCCAATAGCTCTCTGAAAATTAGTTTTTGACTTGTACATATCAGACTAGATATAGGCCCTGAAGGCATATTGTTATTAATGATGATAAGTTTTTGTTTGTTTTGAAATAGTAATACAAACCTTGTAGCATGAAAAGAAAGACAAACAGGCATTTAAAGAAAGCTCTTTTATTGTTTCCTGATCCTCATTCATGTTTGTTGGAAAACTCAAAAGTAGTCTGCCTGCCTCATACGAATTTACTTTATATTTCTGCAAGGTCATAGTTCCTTACGTGTCATACAGAATTATTAAGCTTTTGCATTAATACTGAAAAAAAACCTTATCCATGAAAGAGTGTCAGCCCTTCATTCTCATTTAGGCAGCTTCCTGATGGTTCAGATGGTGATATGGATCTATTTTGTTTTGCAGTTCATAAAAATTATAATAGGAAAAATATATTTAAATGTAATAGGCTTGTCAGAACAGATGTCTTTTCACCTCTGTATTACCAAAGTATCTTTCTAAACACTTTTGAGTAAGGAATTTCTTGGTTTCATTTTAATGATAAATTTGCATTATATCTTTGCCAGGAAGAGATTCACCTTGGTTTCCTGTATGCTGGTCTCATTCTAGCACACTTGCTTCTCACAAGAGTATGCTGAGAATGAAGATTTCTATATTTTAGCAAGTCTTATGTCATCCTCTGGAGGGCAGCTAAAGTCTATCCTGAGGGAAAAAGCCTGAGCAGCAATTATAGAAAACACAAGCAAGCTGTTTGTCAGGAGCTTCCTCCTGCTCCTGCTTGCACTCTGCAGTGACATGCTGGAAGAGTTGTTTGGGGATTTTTTTCCCATTCTTTTTGCAAAGTGTGTGTGTGTGTGCTGCACACAGGCACTATTTACATGCTCACATGCTCTCTGTGCACAGTTTTGTTAGTTCAGTGCTAGTTAATGCCAAACTCTCTACAGAGACTCTTCCTCTCATTTCAGATGAGACTGATCAATGTACCTATCTAAAACCAGTCCCCAAGCAAATTAAACTGAATTTTAGTCTTATTAATCCATGTGCCTGCACAGAGTGATAGGTTTGTATCAAAGGGTGCATAAAGCTTTAGTGCAAAGGGACACAGCCACCTGCTCCTCCACCTTCCCATGTGTTGTCTGGCATTCACAAGAACATGCTTGTCTAACCCAGATGGAATTACCCACATTTTTTCTGGGTTAGTTTTCTTTCAGTTTCTTCACTGAACTGGGTTACAGAGGGATGAATGCTAGACATAACCCATGATATGCATAGCTGGGAGCAGAGAGGGTGGAGGTTGTTTTTTGCCCCCTCTTATGTAACTTGACCCAAAAGATTCTTATAAGTAGATGCCGTGCAAAGCATCCAGATTATCCACTGGAATAGCAAAAATACTTTGTGCCCTTCAGACAGTCCCTATCAACCCTGTAACTGGCAGCAGGTGACAGACCAAGAACTAGTCTGCAGTCTGTTTCATCCAGATAGGTGATGGGAGGAAAATTATTTGGGATAGCTGTTTCTTTGTCATGATCCCTGATATTCCTTCTGTTTTTTGTATTCCAGCTCCTGCTCTGGATGTGGACTGGCAGAACAACACTACTTTTGCCTCCTGCAGTACTGACATGTGTATCCATGTATGCAGACTTGGCTGTGATCGTCCCGTTAAAACCTTTCAAGGACACACAGTAAGTTTAAGAAGTCCAAAATGTTAGTGGTGAAGTCACAGCAACATGTTATCTAATAGCAGATGATGGGTTTGCAGAGTATGTTCTAGCAGCAAAGGTGTTACACTCCATTGTTTCCCTAAAAGTATATTCCTTGGGAGTGAGGGATTCACTGCCTGTGAGAAGGGATAAAATGTTCTGTATCAGCGCAGGAGACAACACCTCTGGCTTAAGCAGTGAGAGTGTTTCTGGGTAGCATGAGCTGCAGAGTAAAGGCACATTCATAACTAAGATTCTGTTTTCCACTGGCTTAATTTCCTTTACTAAATGAATAAGGAGAGAACAGTTTACTTCCAGCCATTGTTCAGTTTTGGAATCAATTTAATCTAATAAGAGATATTAAAGATGTATTTCCCCACTCTTTTCTTGGTGGAATTTAATGACTGTCAAAGGTTACTTTTTCTAGGTTTCATTTGTGAGAAAAACTGTGATCATTTACTGACCCATAATTCAGATGTTAGCTTCCAGAACTATGCATTTGAAGACCTTTATCTTAGTCTGTGGTTAAACTGATATTTTGTGACAGGTTGTACATTCCTAAAATAGACTGGTGCTTTTTATGATTATATGAACTGCACTGTTTTGTACATGATCCAAACTTTCACTTCAAATATATCTATACTTGTTTTTAATTATTACTGAAACTTGTAAAATGTATAAAGAAAAATTTAAATATATTCCAGGATTGTTTTCACTGAGACCCTGGGCCAATTTATATTTTTAAGGAAACAGTCTTTCCCTTTTTATAAAACACTTTTCTTCTCTTTACCTATAGCTGTGGAAGAGCAGGGTAAACTTATTCATTACCAAGGGGATACACTCGGCTTAATTAATTACAAAGTGCTAGAAAGACTGATAGAAAAAGCATCCTAAACTGTTTCACATTCCAGCATGGAATTCATTTACACATAAACCTCTCTTTAGAGAGACCAGCATTGTTGTAGAGCTACAATATGAAGAATTATCAAGTCCACAAAACACAAAACAAAACACCCTACCAGTATCATTATTTTCTGTTGAAAATTTGGTCTACAGACCATTAATGAAAGAAGTGCCTCAGTTTTAAAAAGGTAATGCTGTATCATCAATCTGTCTGGGTTTATTTAAATCCTAGGAAATGACAAAAGGATAAGAGCAACTTTGAGCCAGAACACACATCTTAAGATTGTTTGTGTGTATTGTTTACGAGCACAGGATGGTTCCACTCCAAAATGCCACTTAAATAGCATGTTGGGGAGGCAGCAGTGCTTTCGTTCACCCTTAAAAGCACCAGCACTGTAATTTGTGGGTGAACTTGTTCCATGCATAAACCTTGAGTGCCCTCTGCTGAGTGCCCAGCACGATGCAGTAACTGGAATATTTGCTTAATAATATCATTCTTGATTTCAGAACGAGGTGAATGCAATCAAATGGGACCCATCTGGCATGCTGCTGGCATCTTGTTCCGATGACATGACATTAAAGGTAAAACAATTTCCATTCCTGTTTCTCAAGAAGTGAGGACAAAAAACTATGTCTCTTTTTCAGTCTCCTTCAGAATGATGGTAGTGTATCACTTCAAACTCTGCATGAACAGAGTTCCATTTTGTCCCATATTTCTTGAAGCAAATATGAAAAATTGAAGAAAGAGAAGCTAACACTGGGGAAATTAAGGCATCCTATCCAAATAAGTGTTACATGACTGATCTGCTATTGTCACAAAAGAAGTCATAGTTTAAGTATAGATAATATAGAGTTTGAGCAGCCCAAAACCCTTTCTCATTTTTCTTTTCCAGCCACATCAAATGAAGGCTGTCTATGTAGGAGTAGCTGTATGATGTTATAGCAAAGCCCTCCTGCTGGACTGTTGATTTATGCTGGTTCCTTGAAGAAAGCAAATATCCCACGAAGGATTTGGTTTTGTGGCTAGAATTGTACCAGTAATAGTTTCCTTGCAGTATGGTTGTGTTAATTAAGACTCAGATCTCTTTGCACTGCTGATTGACACAGCTGAAGCTTGGGAAGTTTCTAGCATGAAACTGAGACAGCAGCAGAATTTGCAGATGGGAGCTAAGAGAATGTCAGCATTATGAGTATTTCTTGTTCATAGGTAGACTGACTTCTGCTCTGTGTTTGCCACATACCCACTGAGGTTTTCATCATTCTGGATTCCAAATGTGTTATTGCAGGCTAGTGACAGAGCTGGAAATTTGCAAAAAACAAGGGCAAAAGGGAGCAGTTTTCCTGACACGCTGCCACAAAGCAGTATTGCATAACTGTTCTTGCTCTGCTTAAACATCCTGACCCAATGGTGGCACATCTTTTTGGTGCCCAGTTGAATGCTGTGTTTTAAAAACCACCATGGTTCAGTGTTGTTGTTACCAGTTCAAGTTCCTGACCATTGAATTTGGCACAAGAGCTGGTGGTTTGCTAAACCTGGCCTCACCTGTTTATAAAAACCTTCAATGACAGAAATGGCAAATGCTCCAAATTAAGGCAATTATTCTTCCTTTGTAAATCAGTCCTCTCCAACTTTTTTCTTATTTTTGGAATTCACAAGCTTTTCCTATAACTTCTTGGAACGTGCTGCCTGTCAGCCATAGAACATGGCTGAGCTTTGTGTAGCATTTCCAAAAGCAGTCTCAGGTACACTGATGGGAATTCAGCATGAGAGCACATCATTCTCTTGGTCAGACTTACAACAGCTGAGTTAAATCATTACTACATTTTCAGCGTCTCTCTGAAACTGACTGACTAAATTTGGGTTATTTTCTCTGCTGGGAATTCCTTCATCTTACTTTCTCAGTTAGCTGACAAAAAGAGGTACTAAATTACCTGTCATCTCTATTGAGCATATTCTTCATCTCACACTGAAGTATTTGACCATGTAACACTACAGAAATGGCTGACTGTCTTCCATCTTCTGTACTGTTAAAAACAGGAGGGAGGCAAATGGAGTTCAGGAGGAAAAGGAAAGGAGAAAAAGGAAAATTTTACTAGCATAAGAGAAAATTGCTGTGTTCTAAGCAGTTGCTGCAATTTTCTTCTCATTCTTTAAAATGACTGCTGTTGCAATGTGTAAATAAAATTCTGGCTAAACTTCTTCAAATAGATAAACTTCTGTGTGAAAATAGTTACAGACTTTTTGAAGTACAGCAATTCTTTAGTTCTTAACTATTGAATAAGTACTATTAAATGTCTAACTCTTCTCCCTACTGGAGTTATTTTAATGTATGTGCCAAATTGCTGAATTCATAAATTATATTTATGTGTTTTCAGGTGAGTCGAGATCTCAAATAAGCAAATGGTAAGAATAACCTAGAACTGAAATAATTCAGCTGAGAAGAGATTAATAATGTTGCCATTTTCCTCCTTCATTATTTCTCTGATTAGATATGGAGTATGAAGCAAGATACCTGTGTACATGACCTTCAGGCTCACAGCAAAGAGATTTACACTATCAAATGGAGCCCTACAGGACCAGGCACCAGCAACCCAAACTCCAACATCATGTTAGCAAGGTAAAAAATAAACCTCTTTTTCTTGCCTGCCAAGAAGAAGAATCATCTTTCTGACATATAACCATACTGTCACTTTGCCATCAGTCTTCCTGCAGACAATTCCACTAAAAAGTATCTGTGTATGTAAGTCAGGAGGATGGATACAAAGGGAAGGGGTTCATATTTGAAAGAAGAAGGGGAACAAAGAAAGAAAATTGAGTCATGTGGTATTTAACTCTCCAGCTGCCTTGATAAAATGGTTGTAAATTGGGCATTGCACTTTCATATCCAGCATGGCGTTGCTAGGAGTAAAAATGTTGAGGCAGGTGCTCTCAAGATTCAGGCAGCTGGAATGGTTTCTAACTGGAGTCATGCAACTCAACTGGACAGTTAGAGAAAATGTTTGCAGCCTTAGCTGACAGAGAAAAGCTTGGATAATCTTTGAAGTTCCACTTGAAAATCTGTGCAAAATTCTTCTTTGAGCTTAGGAGATACATTTACTTGGAGAGTGCCAATTGATGGTAGTACGGTGGGTTTGTCAGATCAGCTCATGGCGTGTGCAGAAGCTGTGTCAAACCTCCTTAGTCTGGGAGTGGACATGGAAGAACCTCACTTTCCTGGAGTTAGTCTTTTAATATTATTTTTAATGCAAATATTTTCCTTTGCCTTTTTCCAAGCCTACAGTTTGGGATTTAAATGGAATGTAGCAAAAATATCACCGAAACAAAGTGAAAAGAGTTCTAGAGAATTATAAAATGCTAATTCTTTAAACAGGGTGAATCCTTTAGGAGTAAGATCTCTCTGAACCCATTTATCCTATTAATGACAAATATATTTGACCTTCCTGAATAACAGGAGGTAGAATCTCAAAAGTTGGGAGCTTGGCCTTCTTACGGCTACATAGAGCACACCTACATAGGCCCTAAGGGTCCTCATACAAGAATTCAGTTCTATAGCTGTAGTACCACCTATATGTTTTTATCTTAAGATAAAAAACATATAGGTGGTACATTTTAGCTTTTCTGTTTGAAACATTATGTCTTGCTTAGCCAAGGGGAAAAAAAAAATCTGTGGTATCCTCTTATAACATTTACAGTATGACAGTACAAATTGATTAACACCCAGATTATGACACTGTCGTGTTTGAATGCTTCTTGCAGTGCTTCGTTTGATTCCACGGTTCGGCTGTGGGACGTTGACCGAGGAGTCTGCATCCATACGTTAACAAAGCATCAAGAGCCTGTCTACAGTGTAGCTTTTAGTCCTGATGGAAAATATCTAGCCAGTGGGTCCTTTGACAAATGTGTCCATATATGGAATACTCAGGTACTGTTTTGCCTCATGTGAAGCACATCTGGTTTAGATGACACCTTAATAGCAAAGGTTTAAATGGAAACGTGTGTACCTAGGTCATGCATGACCTGCCTGCCAGGGTAAGCCTGCTTGTATTGGCTGGCACAAATCCATGGCAGCTGAGTCACTCAGGTGCAGTGAGGTGACTGCCCAGAACAGTTCTGCTCGGTCTGCTTTGTATGCTGAAACAAGTAGCATGCATGAAAATAGGTACGTTGCTTTGGGTCATCAGCTTTGTGAAGCAAAGGTGTAGATTAGAATTAAGGAATACTTTTTATTTAGTTACAAACTGAGTTCAGCTGTGAATCTGATGCTCCTTGCTTAGATGTTGTGAAAAGGAGATATAGATACAAAGATGTACAGGCAGGGGACTGGTGATGTTCTGGAGAAAAGTGGGACATCATAGTTCCACAGATGTAATTCTGGATACTGGTATCTCACAACCTGAATTAGCAGCAAACTTTAGAGAACACATCAACCTAACTCCCCAGGCCTTTACTGTTACAGAGTTGACAAAAACAGATGTCTTGAGTCCTACTATTTCTGGAGGAGCCTGTTGCTCTTCATTGCAAGGACCAGTTTCCTGATTGTTTCCTAACAAGTTTCCATCACAATATGGAGGTGGCCATAGCTGGGTGATCTGAATAGCTCCCCCTTTTAACGTAGAGCCACATGACAGAGAAAAAGAAGGGGAACTTCTGTATCCAATGTCTGCATGCTGTTTTGCTTTGTAGAGTGGAACTCTAGTACATAGCTACAGAGGCACCGGGGGCATCTTTGAAGTCTGCTGGAATGCTAGAGGAGACAAAGTGGGAGCAAGCGCATCAGACGGATCGGTAAGGATCATCAAACAGTGCAAAGGTTTGGTGGAGATTTCTTTTCTGGGAGCATCAGCAAAAAACAGGATGTTATATTTGCCTCCTGGGGACAGAACCGAAGACAGAGGCAGCTCAAGACACAAATAAGTAGCTCTGTGTAGTGTATTAAAAATGCTTGTGCTTTGAAAGGTTTTGAATACTAGGAGGTGGTGTTCCTATCAGTAATGAAGAATGCTTGTGGAATAGTTGAATACTGCTGAAGATGAGAATGACTTCTAAGTACATATTTGACAAGAACAACAGTTATGTTGTTTCTATCATTATCTGTCAGCTTTAATGAAGAGCAGATCACAGCAATCAACTCTGTGACAAACAGTTACCCTGGGGCTTTCAGAGTTTGATTCCACAGTAGAATATTCCTATTCCTTTGAACAGGAATAACTAAAGGAGGAAATTTTCAGCATGATACCCAAAGATTTTGTCATGTGGTAGAGGAGAAATATTGCCATGGATACTGATTATCTTTACTATTTTTTGCTGTTAATGTTACTTCTAAAAAAATTCAATTGTAGCATGACCAGCTTGTGCAGGACACACCTGGCTGGCAGGCATAACTACTTTGGAAAGTATTTTTAAACTGTTTTTAACAAAGAGAACACCTATGACATGATTCAGTTGTTTGAGCTTAGTTGTGACATCTCAGACAGTGCTGTGCCTGGCTCCCAACAGCTGATCCAAATGGGCACATGTCCACTGTCATGCTTGCCAAGCCTGCATCTGTTTTGGATATATTTCAGAAGTGGAAGTGGACATGATATTTGGGAACTGAATAGATCCCAAAGTCTTACGAGATGTGCCACCAAAATATTTGTTTGTAAACCAATAAAGCCCAGCTAAGTGTTAAATGTGTGGGTTTCACTTGGGCTTTCTGCCATGTCAGTTTGTCCCTTTACTTGTGTGCTGATTTGAAGCTGGGGAGTGTAACATCCAGCTGGCTGGTCCACCTGTGTGCAGGGTGCATGAATGGGATTTCCACATCAACTTCACAAGTGGTTCTTAACACAGGCTCTTCTCTCCGCAGGTTTGTGTTCTAGATCTGCGGAAGTAAAAGTGAAATGTTTTAGAGGAAATTTCAAATGGACCAGCAGTGAATGTGTGGGGAGAAGCACTCTTCAAAACTATTCTTAACAGCTCCAGAACTGTACAAACTTGAACAAAGTTAGAGTGTACCGTGAAACCGACTCTCCCTGGCCACAGGTGACTTGTATTTTGTCCGTAACCTTCATCAAGGAGTAAAAACGCAGTCACTTCAGAGGGGGAGGGAATGGTTTCCACCTGGAACATTCAGCCTTGGAAGCATGAAGCCACCAGCTAGGCATTGCACTGTTTGGTTTGCATCTGAGAACTTGCTCTGATGGCTGGGGGAAAAAAAAAAAAAAAAGCTGTGCCAAACTGTGATAAACCAAAAGGGAAAAAAATCCTCCTCAATGCGGTGTTGTATTTTTTCCTTCCAATTTGGACACTACAGTTGCTCTCCCAAAGGACGTTCAAAGACCAGTTTGTACTGATGATATGCTCAACTTTGTAATCACAACACTTTCTATTTTCTAGACTACTTTTTTTGTTCAGTGGTTTTTCTATCAGCTGGAATATTACAGCCTGGAGGATCCCAGGCTTAGGATGATACTTTTGTTTTCCTTTTATTTCTCCCTTCCACTCCCAACTTTTCCTTCCTTTTTTTTCTCCTCTTTCTTTTTGCTCCCTTTTTTTTTTTTTTTTTCCTGTATGCCCATAGTAGATGCAGCCAGGTGGACATGACAATGAAAATTTTTGACAGACTGCTTCTCCTCTCTTCTATAACTTCCTTTTCCTTTCTTTCTCTTCATTTAAAAGAAAAAAAAATCCTCCATGCTTCAGATCTTAGCGTCTCAAGGGCACTTTCAGCAAATTGTGTAATAAGTGCTTTATATAAGAATGCAGTGCTGGGGAAGATTTTTACAGGAGAAAGATGACTTTTAACAGAAAGAACCCAGTGTATTTTTGGAAAAAAAATATTTTTTATGTTAAACAGTTTTAAAAGCCTAAAATGGCCACAAAATGTAGACCAGTTGTGTAATTCAAGCAAACAAGAATGACACAGAGTCCAGGGAACATGAAAGGCGCAGTATCCTTTTTCTCTCCTCTCTCAGAAAGTGCTGTAAGAAAAAATGGTGTTCGATACAAGAAATACCAGTCCTTTACTAAAGTCCTTTTCCAGCAGCCAGCCATTTACATAGTCTCATTCCATTTTTTATGGCTGTTTGATGATGTAAACTTATTCAAAGAGATTCAGAAGCCTGAGACTATAAATATAACATGCATTTTCTCTGGTCTGTATTTTTGTTTGTTTTCAGTAACCAGGAGAAAATGCTTGTGTATCTTCTTTCCTCTAGAGATAGTTCAGATTTTGACAGAATATGGATTTGGCTGCCTGTGGCCTTGCTGAGCAGTGCTGTCTTCCATATTCATTATTCCAGTCAGTCAGTGGGGTTTTACCACTGACCTAATGAGACCAGGTGAGCTGAAATATATTGACTGCATCTGTCACTGTTGAAGAACGGACTCCCACCAAGCTCCTGTCCATCCATGGAGCACAGACAGCAAGAAGAAGGCTCTGCCATTGCAGTGGGTGGTGCTGGTGTCACCACAGGTGTGCTGCATCCTGCAGGGAAAGCTCTGCGTCTGCACTTGGAGACTCACTGTCTGCCCTTGAGGTTTGGCCTCAAGGGTGTCCTCAGTGTGGTGCTCAGAAGCAATGAATTCATTAGGTTATGACATCATATGTAAGTTCCATCTCAATGTGTAAACCACTGAAAAGTTGTTGGGATGAAATGATCAGAAAACAATGGAGAGTTCCAAAGCACCACCTATCCACTTTGGACAAGATTTCCTTACTGCAGCTGTGACACCAGCACAGATGCCAGCTGGAGGCTCCACTGCTCTAATTGAGGAAATGACAAATGCAAAGGACACATAGGCAGAGTTTACTGAAAGTGCTGTAAACAATAAGGCAGCCTTGGGGTGGTGTCAGGCATGACTTTGACAGATCCTCAGAACTCTACAGCCGAGGCTAGGATCTGTAGGAGAGAGTAAACAGGCCACAAACCTCTTCAAAATGTAGAACCTTGCAGCACAAAGTTTCTGTAAAACGGCATCTTCCCCTTGGTTTGACCAGAGCTGCTGGAGGTGTGATTTGATCTGAGCAGATCCAGAGCCCTCGGGCTAAACTGGTGGTGTGAGACCTGCTGAGCTCCGGGGCATCGTCGTGGAATCTGAACACCATCTTTTCCCTGGAGTTTTCTTCTCTGTATGCTTGCATCTCTAGAGGATCTTAGTCCTTCTAGTGGAACTAGACACTGCCAGCTTCAGCTGCATTTCTTAAAGATACACCTTTGGAAATGAGAAAAGAACAGAAAGAAGCAACTGCTGAAAAGAATGGAAAGAAGTAACTGCTAAAAGTATTAGTCCTGAGTTGAAAACAGTTATGTGGAATTATGGTTACTAGTGATAGTTAGGGTTGTTTGTAATTTATCTCAAGTAATTGGATGCCAGGCAGTATCAAGGATTGTTTTTGGTGTTAAATGCTTTTATGTGCTCGTTTTAGTTTTTTTGCACCAAGAGCATGGCTGTAGATCACCATGTGGCAGTTTTGCACTCTTCTAATAACCACATGTACCTGCTAATTTAAATTCACTGCTTCTTTTTTCTTTTTAAAGAGGACTTGCTCAAAGAGTCTTGAACTTGAATACAAAGGCGTAATGTGGTTTTAGGAAGTGTTGTTTTGACAATGATTTGCTTGCAGTCATTGCATGTAAACGGTTAAAATCCTACGCTGCTTTTTGGTGGCATTTCTGAGAATGACAAGCAGAAGTTGCAGGTCTGTGGGAGGGCAACACTGATGGCACTCTGGCCTTGCCTCTGTCCCTTGAGTGACACCTGAATAGGCCAGACCTCAGGATTTGAAGAGATTAATTTGCTCAATGCTCCATGACCGGCTGGCTCCACAGCCCGTGTTTCACAGTTGTTCCCAGGATAGCTACTGTAGATAACAGGGCAATGTCCATGACGCCTGTTCCTTTTTTTCCACTTTTTAAAATTTGTCAGATCACCACTTTGCTTGCCTACATGGAGATAAGAAGCCAGGAGAAACAAAATTTGAATATCAATTGGTTTGCAAAACTCATGTGTGAGAGAGGCTGCTGCTCCAGAAAGTTTTCCATATGGACAATCAGAGTTAAAAGCAGTGTATGTGAGGAGCTAAGAAAATTCACTTTTCTTGCCATCCACAAAACCCTAAAGACTGGAAAGATGCTGTAGTAGATAGTTTTCAATTGAAATGAGAGCTGTTATGGAAGGCAGGAGGTGTAGTTGCAAAGGTCAATCTTAACCTAAGGACATGGTTTCTCCAGGACAGGAGCAGTGAGGGAGAGAGCCTTTTCCAGGCTGTGGTTCAAGGTGGGTGTCTCAGCCCAGAGCTGCAGCACTGTCCTCCTGGGAGCTCCTGGGAGCTCTCCCTCCCCTCCAGCATTCCCCAGCTGGCAGAGCCTCTCCCTGAGTCCCCTGCAACAGAACTGCACAAAGCAACAGCCCAGGGGACTTAGTTAGATTTCTTCCTAGAATTTTGTTTAGAGTTCTTTGTAACAGAAGAGAAATGGAAAAACCTAAGTGACCAAACAGGATTGTGAAACCATCCAGAGACTTGCTGAATTTTTATTATTGCTGGCTGTCTGGAACTGGCCTGGGAGTGAAAAAACCCCAGTTTCTGAAAAACCACTATATTCTGTGGGTTAGAAGGATACTGAATCTTTTATGTAGGAAACACTGGGTCCCTTATGGGGCAATAAAGGGCCTGACTTACAGGGTTATACACACATTAACCCCATGCTACATCTTAGAAATTTCCTTTTAATTTGTTTAAAAAAAAAAAAAAAAAAAGAAAAAAATAGCTAATTTTAGAGCCAAGTGAAGTGCACTTTGTCAAATGTAAGGGTCTGCTTTGTTTTGGGTTTCTTTTTCTTTTTCCCTTTTTAATTTTTCCTCCTTTTTTTTTTCCTATTACTGCCTTTTTAAAAGATGTGGTTCTTTGTCAATTGCAGAAATGTTCTTTCAGCCACTCACTGAAATTCTGAATTCTGGCTTCTGCAGTTTTTATTGTCTGTGTCAGACTTGCAGCCAGACTTGGTTCTCATTTAAGCATTTCCCAGGTTCTGTTGAAACAACATCAACCCTTATTTTGTTTCTCCCCCACCCACACTTTCTTCAAATTCACCTTGTGTATTGTAGCTCATTTGTTTTAAGGAGAGAATCAACAGATCATATTCAGTGTCTTGAATAAATTGCTATATTTTGATATTAGAGAATTCTGTGCGTGTTGTTCCTTATTCTTTTCTGGCTGTTTTGCATCCTGCGCGTAAGAGCTGGGGTTGAGTGACTCAAATTGCGATGTGGGGTCACACTGGGGTGTCACAGCTTAAGTTGTGATGTGCTGTCACTGGCCTGTGGATGTTTAAAGACCTTGACCATGGGTTCATGGGTTTTTGTAATACTCAGGGCATGGACACTTTAGCCTCTAGTTTTCTTTACTTTATTACAGATTACCACAAATATCACAACTCAGCATTAGCAAGTAGACCTATAATAAATGAAGCAAATATATATATGTGTATATACATATATAGTTATTACAGAGTAGTATCTGCAGCATTGGTATAGCAACAATCAGTGATACAGCAGCAATAAATTTATAGCAACAATCAAATATTGCAGCACCCAATAGTAGTAGCAATTAAGTGTGTGTATATATATCAATTACAGGTTACAACTAAGTTGTTACTACTGGAACTTGGCAGTAATACAACAGCAGATGCACTTAGGATAAGTTAATTACATGTGTAGATTAGACACCAAGCTGTAGATCTCAGAAGGGGCCCAACCATCCCAGAGGTGAGAGGATAAAGGGGGCCAGCCCCAGACTTGGGCTGAGTGAGGGAGCAGTAGAACAGCAGGCAGGATCTCCCTCCAGGTACAATCCATGTCACAGAGTTTGGAGTCAGCAAGGCTTCCCCAACACTGGTCCAAGTTGCAGACCTGTGTAGGAAAGGGACAAGGATGTGCAGTGCAGGAAGAGAAAGAGAAGCTGATTTGGATGGAAAATAATTCCTCTATCATAGACACATAAGAGGGTACAGGACACCCCCACTTTGAGCAGCCAGTGCATGCAGTTAATTTCTGGTTTTCACCTGGGACACCTGACAGATTATGATTTCAGTTCTGTTTTGGAACTTGTCCTGCTCTTGCAGTTGAAACACCCAGTGGAAATTACCAATACATTCTTTCTCAGGATGTTGTCCCCTTTTTCCAGACTATTTTTCAGCTTTTCAGATTATGTTCCTATTACGGTTCCTTGGACTTGCACTTTTCTAAAGTATTCTCAGGATGTCTCTGGTACCCAGCTGCATTTCAAGATGCTGGCTGCACTTCTCAAAAATGCTTCTGATCCCCAGGCTTACATCTCCTAGGCTGGCCAGCAATTTCGCTCTCTGAATTTTGGCAGACTCCTCCTGTTGAGTACTTTTTCCCTCTGAATCAGGTCACCTTTATGGCTGTTCACATCACATGTTTACTGTTTGATTTTATTTCCTCCCATGCTGTATTTATTGGAAATTTATACAGCTGGTAAGGAACCAATCTGAGTAAGATTGGATTGAAGTACTTTTAAAAGTTTCCCTCAAACTTTCAAATAAGCTTCCTGAAAAGGACATTTCTCCATATAAAATAAATTGGACTCTAGTTTCTGCTCAAGGTAAATTGTTAATTTTTCTTTACCCAGGCTAAAATTCAACCTTGCTTAAGCAGTTGTAAGTTTTTGAAGAGCTTCACGTGAGTGGAATATTCTGAAGTTGTCAGAGTCCTCCCCTGTGTCAGGAGCTCCCATGGGCTCCTTTCTCTGCTTGGGGCTTAAGGCACTGACCTGAAAGGATGCAAGGGGAGGGGATTTCTTAGCATTAACAGGATGAATGTTGTGTAGATTTTGGTTGGGTTTTATTCCACAAAATGGTTTCCATGGTATTTGGGGGGATTCAACATGAAATGGGGTTCTTGCTTTGTGACATGTAAGAGGCTGAACCATTGACCTGAGCTAAGGCTAATTGTCCAAAGCCTTCAAAAGGAATTAGTGCTCAGAACAAAAACAGTCCTGTGTGTCACATCATCTGGTTCTGAGGTGTTTAAGGACCCAGAGCATTAAGTTAGGATTAATACATAACATTTGGAAAGACAGAGGGGCTAGAAAAGGTGGTGTGCTGATGATGAGCACCTCAACACATCACGTATTCAAAAAAAGAGAATGCAATGTACTTTCATGACACTTGTGTCAGTTCATGTTTTGACATTTGCTCAGCACTTACATCTTCGTAAGAGCTTCTCAAAACAAAAACATATGAGAGCTAAGGAGACAGCTACAGTGGGGCTGGAGCTTCAGGGGTAGTGCTATATAAAAGTTCTCACTTTACCTGCTTCTTAAAAGCTGTGCCATGGTCCTATTTTTAGTCATGTTATTTTTCAAGCATGTTTTCAGACAATGTATGACTGTCAAGCTAAAATTGTAGTTTAGTTTTCCTGCATTTATCCTGTATATATATATTTACTTAGCCTGAAAATTATGTGACAACTAACACTGGAAGCATTGAGCAGTCCTAAACACTTGCTTCTCACTTCTGTCAGTTTGCAGTACAATTAAGGGTACTTTCAGAGCTATACTGGGAAGATGTAATATTGCAGCATCTCACTCAAAACAACGCCTTTCCCTGCCATCATTCTGCGTATCATTTCCGGCCAAGGGTGAGATCAGCACTGACCATTAAGAGCACATGCAATTTCATATTGAAGCTCTGTGGTATAAAAAATAATTTTTAAAGCTTTGAAGTCTTTTAAGTGAAGAAATTACTCAGTTGGCAAGGAATTTATCATCATTGCTGACTCCTTTCCCCATAGGAAGGAAGATCTTTTGTTTCCTTAGAGATAGGTTTTTTCCCACTTCCTTTTGAATATATTCAAAAAAATCCAAAGAATACAAAACCTAATAGTTGCAGGAAAGCAGCTATATCCTCTTTTGTGGCTGCAAGGTCTAACATCTTTTACCTTCAAAGAAGAAGCCTTGACTTCACCATGTAATTCATTAGTCATTATTTCAATACAAGAGATCAAAAAAAGATTCTGCTCATCACTTTGCTAGCCTTCCCATTAAATACTGGGACAAAGTTGACATCCTTGTCCTTCACTAGAGTAATTCATCACAGTCAAATGCACAACAGACAAAAATGGATTTGGCTGCAAAGCACTGCCATTTTGCAGTTCCAAAACTGAGAATTACCTCTCTAGGCTTCTGAAAATCCATGGTGTCAAGTGAGCATCACTCCCTACACATTGTGTTGCAGTTCCTGAAAAATTCTGAATATTTTCTTGAAGGGAAAGACAGAAATGTCAGACCCTTAGGAGGGCGTTTGAGACATCCTGCAGTCCTTACAGTCATGGTGTCCTGCCAGCTGGACTGAAGAAGTTGTCGAGTGCCTGCAGAGAATAGTGTCAGTGAGGGCACTGTGGGAGGATGAGGGTAAAAAGGAAACAGTGCAGAAATTACAGGGAAAATACAGGGAGCTGCTGCTCCCTGGAACGAGCATGGTGAGCATGTCTGACCTCCCACACACAACACAATCTAACGGGACTAAACAGAGGATGGAGCAGAGTAGAGGCCACAGCCAGGATTTGTCCAAACCTTTGCAGAGAAGGGAGCTCAGTGGTACTTCCTAGCTGAAAAGCAGCTATGCTTTCCAGCTGTCTCCTAGCTTGCAGCTGCATAGCCCCTGAAAAACAAGGGAGATGAAGGAAGCCCTTGAATTAGCAACCATGACAAAATCCCTCTCCTTGGACTGACACGTCCCCATCCCAAGGTTATCTCAGGTACTCTGGTGACGTACCCACCCCCAAGGTACCACCACCCCTCAGTGAGTAAGGTGTGTGGCTTAAGTCACTCCATCTAAATATAAAGAAACAGTATAAAAGTAAGTTAAGTATGGGAAGAAGTCAGGGAAGTCTCCAGAGTAACTTGTGGGGTCAGTTGATGGGGTGAACTGTCTTCTCCCCCACAGGGGATGCCTGTTGGGCAAGATCTGTATTCCATGTGCATGGAATGATTTTCTCAAGTTATGTTTTGTTAGGATTAGAGCTTGTCACTGTTGCTTTGAATTATTTGTTGCTTTGTATACATATTTTCAGTCACACACTGTCCCCAGCAATCCCTGAACCCTGACATGGTCACAGCTTCATTTATAAAAAGAATTGCTTTGTAACCTGTTAATGTGAGTCCTTCAAGGGTGTTGACAAAGTAATCAAATACTAAGAGTTTGAGAAAACCTCCCCTTTTCACATGACAGGCAACCCAGACTGCCAAGATAGAGATCTGATGGGAAAAGCCCTCAGCATGGTGTTTCCTTCCTTGAAGCCCTGGACAGTGGCTGCTTGTCAGCTTCTTTCCCAGAGGCTGGTTTGGGGAGAATCATGAGAAATATGTGTGCAATGAAATGACCGTGTCCAATCATTTACCCACTCACCTTCCTCCACAGAGGATGACAAAGGAAGGGAGCCTGTGCTTCAGTCAGTTCACACAGACATCCTTTTTTTTTAATATCTCCATTAAAGCTCTAGGTCTCATGACTTGATCAAAGAATACATATCAAAGCAATTTTAAAAAATGTAACCTTTCTGATCCACCAACATTTGGCATCTTGACTTAGGTCTGCTTCAGTACAGAGACGTTGATGAAGGCTGTAGTAAGAGCTGTAGGAATCTATTCATGTACAAGCAACATGAGTTTTTAAGATAAAATCTTAGATCTATAGAGACTGATAAAAAATGTGTTGGTACAAAATAATTTTTTAAAAATGCTCTGGACTCTACCAGAGTCTGCAAAAGATTTATAAATTGAGGTGTATTTCTCCAGATGCAAATTTGGAAACTGAAGGTGTTGGTATGGGTATAAAACAGCACTTCTCATCAGTGTACAAGTTCCACCAGCTCTCTGGAGACTGGGGGAGCAATAGATTAACTGCATACATCACTGGAGACCCCTTATCAATAAAAAACCCAACATTCCTGTCTGTACAAAATAGCACATTTCTGCCTGGTCTTTGGTTTCTGCAATGACAGAGAAGGAAGCAGGTGGGGACAGAGGGACTGGTCTGTGCACAGCTCTAAGCTGAGAAGTTGTCTCACAGCTTTTATCACCAAACCTTATAAAACTTTTACTTTAAAAACAACCACCAACAGCCTGATCTATTTCTTGAGCCAAGTCTATTCCAGTAGGAACTGAACAGCAGCACTTCTAGCAGAAAAGAAGGAATTTAATTTTATTACATATCGCCACTTGAACCGCTCATTCCCACGTCTGAACCACAAAAGGGTTGGTGCTCATTCCTCCTTTGGTGGAATGATAAGCTGATCAGCTCCCAAAATAAAATTAATTTGAGAAAATGAATACCATCTTGCTGTCTCCGGTACTATTTTGGCCTAATTCATTAATATTTTCTTTCTCCATGCTATACCCTGCATGCTTTGGGCTGGGGAAGATACTATTACCCAGCAAGTGCTGTGTATCTGGATTTTTTTCTGAAATGGAAGGTCCATTTGGGCTTGCCTCTCTCAAACAAATAGTGGCCTCTTGCATGCCCATGTAGTAAATAATTTCTTTAGTTGGTTGAAATAAAACAAAACCAACCAAACACCCCAACTCTCATTGGAAAATAGCCCTGAAAAAAAAAAAATAAAGAAGGCAAAGCACTGTCAATTTTATAAGACAATGTTGCTGGAATTTTTGATTGTGTGTTTGAAGGATATTTGTGAGCAATGAAATGAATGTTAAAATTTTATTTTTATGAAAATTCAAATTTTCTTAAACAGAATATTTGTTCATGACTTCAGGTAGTATCTTCTGGGATGCTTGGTTGTTTAATAAAATACAATAACATTTGGAGAAGAAAAACCAAAATAATTCTAAAACAAAACCAATTAATTTATTGTTTGTCCATCAGCAGAAATTATGTTTCTATGAATCTAAAACCTAGGGAGTACTTATATGTGTGTGTTGTGATGTGTGTGTGCTCTGACATCTGAGTTTTTGTGTAGCTGTACTTGAATATTTATCAGTTCATTTCACAAGAGTCTGCAGAAGCAAGGCAAAAGACCATCCCACAGTTTCACAGGTGTGAATTTCACCTGGAATAGAGTGAATCCTTAAGTGACTATCTACAGTATGATATCTTCACAAAATAAATGCAGACAGTACATACCATTTTTGTCTCCCAGAAATGTACCAATAAAGCTGATATGTGAGGATGTTGCCATGAAAAAACAAACACTTTTTTTTTAAGGTTTTACAGACCTAAAGCTGACAGGCTGGTGCTCAGGCAGCTCTGCTGGCAGGAGCTGATGCCAGGGGCAGGCAGCACCAGGCATCCTTCACAGCCCCTCTGGGAGCCCTGAGCACGGGGCTGCAGCTTCCTGGGCTTCCCCCGGAAAAATCCTGCCAAACTGGAGCGAGGGGTGTCCTAGCACCACGGCCAGTGCTGCTTGCATTTCTCCCTTCTTTTGGCCCAGTGAAGAATGAATTCTGTGAGCACAGTGGCAGGGCAGCAGCTGGGGCACGAGCAGCAGCTCCCACTGCCCTGTTCCCTGTGAGATGATAAAGACGTCTGGAAGAGAGGAACAACTCTCCTTGTGGAGCCTTGTGGCTGCCTCGGTGCCTTCAGCTCACCCATTCATGCCTTTCACAGGTTTCCAGTTACTCAACATTGGCCTCATTTCCACTGAAGTCGTGGAACTCCCTAGGGACAGAGCCCAGCAAGGGTAAAAGGCCTCTATTTCACTTGAAGATGCTTATAAAAAAGTCTCTTGTTTTTGGCAAAATGTATTTTGCTAAGGTAGACTTCTTTTTTTTTTTAATTTTAAATTCAGATATTAAATTAAGGCATCGGGTGTACCAGCTTTCAGACTATAAAATCCCCCCTGGGAACTAAGGAAAAACTGCCTTATCTATCGTCCCCTGTATTGTTCTGGGTGTAATTGCATTCCTAGGGGATGGCTGACTGCCTGACATGGGGCATTCGCAGAGCTGAGTTGTTACCCAGAGCAGTTAGAGTGGCTGGGGGAATGCTTCTGATCCTTGGCAAGCCAAGCCTCGAGGAAAGGGCTGGTGAGAAGAATGCTGTGCTCCCTGTCACATGCTGCCACATGACCAGAGGCAGGGTGGAAGAACTTTCATTGCCACATAAAATGTGGTGCTCTAGTTGAGTGCTTTTGCCTAAGGAGGGACTTGGGTTGTTGCCTTTTTTTTTTCTCTTTTCCTCCAGGAAATTCGCTCAAGATCTTCTGTAGCAGCAAACCAGGAGCAGCTGCTGTCATGTGGCTACAGCTGCAATCAATGGCTGCCAGTGTTTTCATGCTGTCCTGAGTCTTGGTGCCCTCTGAGGGGGAAGGATGCTGCAAGGACACCCCACCCAACCCAGCTGGTTCCTCACACTGCACAAAACCAGCCCCACTGCATTGTTTTACACCCATGTCTCTAAAACGTGCCTCTTTCAGTAAGCTCAGTAACACCCACAGTGTGGTCAGCTCTCCACATTCTCAAGACTTTCCAGGAGGCTCACAGATGCTCGGGTGGGTGGGTACCTCTGTGGGGCCACCTGGAGGGCAAGGATCCAAGGCCTCCCTTTACCCTCTGAGTCCCTCTCAGCTATGGAAAAGCTGGTGAAAAACCAGGATAGGACAAGGCTCCATCAACAAAGGTTGTCTTTATTAACAGTCTTGTCACTGTCCCACTCTCCAGAGGAAGGGGCACATCTCAATCCCTCACAGCTCTTCTCCATCCCTTAAGGCCCAACTTCCTACCCACAGAAGTGAGGGCAGAATCTGCCTGAATTTCATCCCAATGTGACACTAGGGCAAAAGAGACCCATGGTGCCCTTGGCACTGCCATGTGCCACAGGACAGAGCCCAGGGCAATAGTGGCCACCACCTTGCCAGTCTTCTCATTTCCAGGCACTGGCTTTGCAAGGACTCCAATGTCCCCTGTGGAGAAGCCTGAAAGCTTCAAAAGCTTCTTGCTGCCCCAAAATGTGATGAAACCCAGCAACCAAGAGATGTTGGAGCAGCAAAAAGTCTTCCCAGCACTTTCATCACTGAATGTTTTCCCTACAGCTGCATGCTCGAATTTTCTCAGCCATTTGAAAACTTTACCTACAGAACCCCATGTGAATTTAGTGCCCTGAAAGATTAAGAGTTTGCTTAGAAAAGTGCAGTAAGAGAACCAGCTTTCATACAGCTCACAGCACATCCTATTAAACAGGGAATATTAACCAGGAAAACAGATTCATGCCTGCATTCCTGGACTAGACTCTGTTCCCTACTTTCCTTTCAGTAAGATTGCATCTTCTTCAGCTGCCAGTTTCGATGTCCACACATGTGCATGTCTGTTCCTTAAAAAATTAATAACTAGACATCATCTGACCTGTCTTATGTCAACTACCATGTGGTTTAGTGATCTTCCTCTGGGCTTACTGTAAACTTGAGATTCCATAAAAATTTTAGAAATTTTTGGAGATCAGATAACTCATTATCATGGATACACAGAGGGAAAGACTGAAGTGTAAGTCAGGTATGGTTATCCAGGGGATGGGGGGATCACATTTAACATTTCACTTTCTAGCTCCATGTATTTGGTCTATGAGAAGAAGGGCTTAGTGAGAGATGCAGTTAGGATTTTGTTACTCAGACATGTGGTGCACCTCATAAATGCAGAACTGTGGTATGCAAGAAATCTGCCTATTCACATTGTTTATTATTTTATGAGTGCTCATATTTCAGCTTTGCAATTAGCCTGAACATCTGGCCAAATAAAATAGTAATTAAATGTATGAGGCTGGCAGGACAAATACAGAGTACTTAAAAATAAGTGCTGGTGAATACAGAGAGAAGTTACTGTGTGTGGTTGGATTTGATAATCTGACTGGGAGGCCAGGAAAGTGTTTAATAGAGGCCATACAACCCTGTATGTATAGATATCCTCTCTATGTGATTCAGCTACACTAATTATATTTTGGTGCATGGATTCAACTATCTTTTTGTTCTAACTAACATTTTTTTCCTTTTGATAAATTCAGGAAGGTTTTGTTGTGCTCTAATACACCCAAAATACGAGAAGCTATAGTTGACAACTGCTGTACTCATGAAACAAAACTTTAGCTGCATGTATTTTATTAGACAGTATCTGATCCAGTTTTACTTCTGTTTGCTTCTGCTCTGAGTCACACCTTGCTGTTCCAGAGGAGCAGCTGCCCTCCTGCTCAAGGAGGGAAGAGCTGGGTGACTGGAATTGACTCCCTCCCGCAGAGGAAGATGAAGAGCACAGGCTGACTGCACCAATGGACTTCAGCACTGACAAGAGCTGGCACTTGTTAACCCAAGCCATGTTTGAAACTCATCTTAGAAAACAAATGTGCAGGCCAGAGACAAGCACTTCCTGCACTCACCTCATGACAACTAAGCAGATACAAATCATCATCAGAATGAAAGCTAGGATGTGTTTCTGTGTGCTGGTAAGCACAAGGGTCTCTCAGCAGTGGGTGGCACACTTTAGAAGGCAGTGGAGGTGTTGGTGTCAGAGCTGGGCTGTGCAGATGTGGTGTGTGCAGTTTGCCCTTGCTGACCCTTGGAGGACATGGTTTCCTCAACATGAAGATGGCTGTGGTGGCCTGTGGCTGCTCCCTCACATGCATGCAGCAAGCACATGGAGTGGGGACAGTCAGGAGATGGACCTCAAAAATATATTCCTGGTGGGAAGGGAGGGGCATCTGCTGCAATCCTTGAAGAAGGCAATGCTTTGCCTGATTTGTTGAATAGTGAAGCAAAAACAAGGTTTGTGTAAGGTGAAATCAAATGTGGCCATGGTTACACATGAATAGAATCAATTCTCATCCAATTGTAAGCTGTGAAGGAATGCCTCCTCTGCATCCACTGGAGGCTGGGAACAGCAGGTAAGGAGGCTCTCCTCACACATACTTCTTTAATAAGTCAAAATCCACTGTCAGGGTGCTCTGGAATGCCCCACACCAATTTCTAGAGACACCAAAATTAGGTCAGTTTTCTTTCTTAGGCTGTCAGATGAGTCCTAATTTTTCCTGACGACATCCCATAGATAACTGACACACAGACACACCATACTCACCCCAACAACAGCCTTGAAAGAACAAGAAAAGGAGAGGAGCAAAGCCTGGCCCTTGCAGAAAGCTGTCCCAGAACAGGAGTGTTCCAGTGCCAGCAGCCACCTGGCACTGCTCAGGGCTGCTCACAGCTTTGGGGGGCCAGGACTGGGGCATCCCATCTCTCCCTGTCCCACACAAATGCCCTGGAGCAGTGAAGGCAGGGAAGGATTAGTCATTCAGTTCTCTCACAGGGCCTCTTGCTACAGCCTGTCACCTCCCAAGTGCTTTCATGCCACATAATTACTCCAGTGAAGGCAGAGAGTGTTTATTTTGGTTTAAGGTTTTGCAGCTTGGTCCACGCCACAGCATATGAAAAGGTTTACTAACAAATCCACCTCCACCTTTTTCCTGCTCTTTTGACCCCAGCTGTGATAAGTATTGCACTGAAAAATTGTCTCTGTTTCAAAAGGCTCAGTATAATCAGCTCATAAATGTGCTGTCTCTTCATATTTTGGTAGGTAACAAATGACTGTGATTAAAAGAAAGGATCTGGGGATCTGCCAGTAGTTCTGACAAGGAGAGCAGCAATAAAAAGCCATAAAGCCACAAAGGTTTCCAAAGGGCACAATGTTAAAGACTTGCTACAAAACAAGCACAGCTCTGTAATGATCTGCCTAAATAGTTGTCCAATCATTGTTTAACACCTTTGTATCAAACAATTAGCTCAAGAATCTGATTTATTTTAATTAGTCAATCAACATTTTTCAGTATTGTTTCTGCTGATCCTGAATTTTTAACCTTCCCGAGACCTCCCTGAGTAACCCAAGAAGTTATTAAGCCTCATGTTATTTTTGCATTAACCTTTCAGCTGCCTTTAATTTTTATTATGATTTTTAAATTTTTTTTTTATTTACAATAGCTGAAACTGAGCTGAGTTGGAAACGAAATGTGGAAACAGCCAAGAAAGTTCAGCCAAAGTGGATGTGAGCAGGATTTAAAGCCCAGACCTGGTCCCATGCTGAAGAAGAGGAGGGCAATTACTTGGGCTCAAGGGGCTTCCACCATGCCATCAGTCAAACTGTGCAGACAAATCAGATTACTTCTATTTTTGGTATGAAGTCAAAAGCTTAAGGTAGACATGGTCATCATTGTTTCTTAACTTTCAACCAATCTGGTTAATTGTTTGGATGTAGGTACCTTGTGCACTGCACAAAAAGAGGTGTATCTGAGAAGATAAGGAAAATGGATTTAATGTCTCTTCATTCAGCACCTGAAGGTATAAAACAGAGAACTCCTCAGAGAAGGGATTATTGATTCTACTTGCTCTGGTTTATGATGAGCACTCAGAGAGTGGAAGTGTTTTATGCAAATTTTGTCTCTTAGTGCACCTGCCCCAGCAGCCACTGTTCTGTTAGGTAAGTACACATAAAGACCAGACTGAATCTGTACTAAAAAATAGTTTGAGGATTTATTTTTTCTTGGACCTGGCAGGAACTGGAATCTTTGCTCTGAAGTGTTTGTGGAGCCTGTGCTGGACTCATTTTTTTTTTAAATAAAGCCTTTCAGCTCCATAGATAAAACCACACCGAAAATTCACATACACAAGCTAAAAGAAGACTATGTCAGTGAGAGTCAACACAAACAGGAAATATTTGTGCTGAAGTCAGACTCTGCTGTCACTAATGCTTTACCAGACTGTAAAGACTGGAAATGATGGTGCCTCCGAAACCCTAGGGCTGTAATTCTGGGTGAGGAATTTTATGCTGAGCAAGACAGGCAAGGCAACACATTTAAAAACCCAACACATGAATAGTCCATTTATTAAAACAAAAGACTCTTCTACCATAAGGAGGTTACAAGAGAGATTAAAAGAAAATGAACAAAAATTAATCATAAGTAACAAATATCATTGCAGATATATACTCCTGCTGAAAAAGGTTCAAGCCTTTATACCTGTTTACATCTCTCCTAGAAGGCAAATGAAGACATTGACCACATCTCTCTGTCTCACACAAGCTACAGGAAATGACATCAAGCCACCGAGCACAAACCCAATTCCAGAGTACGCAATGATTCACACATTGACGTGGTTTTGTGAGTATTGACAATGTGAAAAGTTAGATCCAGCTCTGCACATAGAAACTACCAGCCCTGGTAGATGGGAGAGCTTCTGGTTAATCTTTCGTCACTGCTGGTGTTACCTTCAGACAACATGCTTATGGCCTCGTCGGTCTGCTGGCTGTCAGTTGTCGAGATCTTCTTGGAATCATGGATGTTGCTTTGGTAGTTCACTGGTGAGGGATAGGCATTTTCTCCCACAGTTGATGAGGACATAGATTCCCAGGGTATTTCTCTTTTTCGCCATTTCAGGTCCACTCTCCATCCTGTCCAGCCATAGAAAGCTAACGTGAAGAGAAATCCCTGCATGGGATTAAGAACCCCCTAGGAAAGAGAAGTGCAACAGGAGTTACACCAGCAAGGTAGCTTCATCCTCAGCTCTAGCAGAATGATTTGTAGGTATTAAAAACTTCCCTTTCACTGAATGATTGCTGACTTTAAAATACGCTATATGCACTCAAATAAAAATTTAGCCATCGCAGACACAAACAAATAAGAGAAAAGTACCATGACCTGTTTTCCAAAATGCTGAGGCCGTAACAGTAAGCAGTAAGCATGAAATGATTTTCTAGCATGAAGTTTAGCCAGTCAATCCTTTGGTGTGTTTTTAACTTTCCCCACAAGCTCTGGACTATTTTATTCACAAAAGCATGTATATTTTTCATTACAAGCCAAGTCAAATATATGAGAGGAGACACTAGCATAGACAGTGAAGCTTTTCCTGCCTTTAAAAATAGCAGGAATTGATCTGTCTGAAATTGCTTTAGATTCTTGAGCCAGTGAAAGTGTCCATCAAAGTGGGATGGAAAAATGGAGAGAGGCACTGAAAAAGAAAATCCCAAGTGATCGCCAAAAAATTTGTCTCTGTTTCCAGTGCCATGAGAGGCTTAACAAATTAATGGCTTTAGATGCTTCTACTTTTCTCATAGGAAAAGAAGGAAATTATTTTTATAGCCATTTTAAAGCAGAGGTCAGTCCCCAGACTTGACCTCTTGCTCTCCAGGTGAGCAAGGTCCCTGTCACGTGAACGTGTTCATTCCTTGTCACAGGAGGAGAAGGAGGTTGTATCACATCAGTTGCATCACTTAATCCTTCAGTACCAAACTGCTCAAATGCTTAATTGCACAGATCATGCTCAGGCCTTCCATCTATTTAACAACTCCAGAATAAATTCTCTAGGAAAATGAACCTGCACTGTCACCTCTGAAAAATCCCTTGTCAAATATTCTAATTGGAGAAAGAGGCTACAGTAAGAGACCAGCATCTCACAGCTATTTTTTGTGCCTTGTGTGAACGATTTTTCACCTATTTGTTCCCAAATAATGATCCAAATTTCATTATATAAGATGCAATCATTCTTCATAATAATAAAAAAACTCCCACCCTAGTTACAAACGGAGAATTTCCTTGAAATGCCCATTTAATTGGGAAATCTTCAGGAATTGTGAGCTAAAACTTTGCAGCTTGCATTATGACAGAGTTTAGCAAGGTGAGTCTAGAAGTCATTCCAGTTATCTGTTGTGGATCTTGAAATGGGAGTGATCTCTCACAGAGAGAATGCATACTCCAGTAGAAAGTTGGCCTCTAGGGCATTTTTGGCAAAGTTTACATGTGAAAAGCCCTCCCACTGACTGCTCATTCCTTTCTCTTACTTCTGCTTTTCTTCCTTGATTTTCAGAGTGTTGATATCCCTCAAAAACCCCACACAATCCAGGTGTTGTTCCACCAGTCTCAGAACAGTGATTTCTAAGCCCAAGTAATGTCGCAGCTGACCCACCATTATAATCCAGGTGATCAGAGCAGCACTTCTGATGTTTTTCAGGGGCATTTCGTTGATATCTGGCTGCATTTCAAGGTAGAACAAAAGGGTCTCGTTGATGATATTGGATGACCAGCTACGGCAGGAGCAAAGACAAAAAGGTCAGTTACATATGGATGTGCAGGTAAAATATGCTTTACCTTAAATTATAGAAATTAAAATCGCTCTAAGGACAACAAGATTTTTTAAATCATAGAATCATTAAGGGTAGAAAAGAACTCTAGGATGATCAAGTCCAAGATGGTTGGATTTCTTGTTAAATCTCAATCTGAAGGGACCCATAGGTCTACGAGATCACAATCAAGAACTGGACCTACTTACTCTCCCAGGCCTAGACAAAATATAAATCAATATAAGAAAAAAGAAAATCTGATAATTTTAACTTGCTGCAGAACAGTAAATTGCAGAATAAAATTGAGATGAGAAGGAAGTGTGATCCATAATGGGGATATCATACATGCTGACTTCTTTTTCTTGTGCCTTAGAAGAGTTGTGCTCACAGACAAGGAACTCAAATATATGCATGTGTTGTTGCAAAAGGCTGCAGGATTTCCAGCTGGAGTTAGAATTTCAGGGTTAGATTAAAGACTTCCAGAATGTCCATTAAAAAACACCAAAAAGCAACACAAAAGTTGGCTTTTAAATCCTTTAAAGTGTTAACAATTATTTTGAATAAAGGTAATATCTGTTTCCAAATAAGGATGAGTATAATCAAGCCTCTTTCATTGAAAGAAACTGATTATGTTCTACACTAAATACAGATTATAGCAAATGGCTGTAAGTTCCTATGACATCTAAACCGTGAGAGGAGCATTTCTTTATAGTTGTACTGCAGATGCAGAAAAGAAGACATCAGCTTTCATGTCATACTTTCTAAGGGGTTTTATATTTGTCCTCCGCACAATTATATCTTTATAACAATGTAAAACCTCCTGCTCTCCCCTCCTAAATCTGTAGGCATCTCTTCTATCCTATTTTGCCCCAACCTGCTGTCTTTGACTAAAGCATTCCATATTTGACTTCTGGCATGGAAAGAAATATTCCCTATGCTTCTGAGATGAGACTGCCTCAGTCTTTCCCTCCAGTAACCTTTGAGAAAAGTTTTACACTCCAGAGCTTATGTTTTATTAGAGCAAAATCCTAAACCAGAGCTGTGATTTTATTTTTTATTAGGAAAGTCCAGAATGAGACAGAATGGAAATAAACAAATGTCCCCACAATGTCCATGGGAAATTGGCCTTTCCTTTCATGCTTTTTCCCAGATAATCAAGCTGGCCACCATCCCTTAGGTTGCAGTGCACTTCTGTGGGGCCTCTGGACTCTTTCTTTCCACAGCCCTGGGAGCTTGGCTGAATCTCTGCTCCTTATTATTTCAGCAATTTCCAGGAAGCCATGCTGCAGGATCCCTCACTGCTGCCTCTCACTCCCTCCTCTGCTGGCTACCCCACCCTTCACATTGGAAACTTCACTTCCAAGCCAAGAGGACTGTTATTCCCCCAAAAAAGACAATCATTTCCTTTCAGAGCACTCCAGTAGACAGCAGCCAAGAGAAGATAAAAGAGGCAGCCTTTCTGCCTGCCCAGCCTGTTAAAGCAATGTAACATGCATTAATACACCTGTGTGTAAAGAAGTTAAGTGGGATGTAGAGACTGCTGAGTTTGGCCTTCTCATTTCACCACTCCACTTCTTGTTGTCCCATTCTTCTCCTCCCTATCTCTTTTCTATCCTATGCCAAAGTGCTATTTTCATGGGAAAAGACAAAATATTTTTAAAAAATTAAATAATAAGAAATTTCGCACACAATCATATGGAGTTTTCTTTTCTGGCATTTCCTTATTTTCCAGTCAATATCCATATGTTTTTCAGACACTTGAAAACTGCAGAGCACAGAGGCAGCTGCATTGTATGGTCATGGTCAGAGCCATGAAGCCAGACTTAGAAGCATTTTTATTGTAGGTCCTCAGTGATGTGCTGGGTGCCAGGAGGCTCTGAGAAATGTTGATTACAGAAAGCCATCAGCCCACAGAGCCGGGAGCCTGCTCTACCAGACAGCTTCAGTCGATGCCCAACCTATTGGGAATTTTTTGCTATTGTTTTTGTTGTTTTTGCTTTTCTGTTGGTTAGACATTTTATCATTTCCTCACAGCCTTGTGAGTGATTCAGCTCCTTTGTGAACTAGTTTAGAACTGCTTCTTCCTTAGATACCTTCCCTTCCAAGCAAAAAGACAAACAAATGAAGCAACCCATCAGTCTATATTCCTGTCCCTGACTCTCTCCCTCTGGGAAAAAGGCACTTTAAAACAAAATAATGCATCCCTTACCAAATAACAAATACCAGCATAATTTTGAAGAAGCGCATCTGGATCTCTGTCCCCAGTCGTCTTTCGTTCTCTGTGTAAATTCCTTGTCTCCCTTTCAGTAAGGAGGCAACTGAAAAGTATACAATAGTGTTCATTAATATATGCACATCTTGTTAGTTTAGGCACAAAAATCCAGAAGGTAGAGGCCTGAAAGAGGGAACAAAGGAATGGATAGATTTGTCTCCAGCAGCTGTTCAGAAGCTGGAAGGACCATTTTCAAGGAATCTCACATATAGCCTAATACTTAGAAAAATAATTACACACAGCTGGATTCCTAAAATGAAAGATATCCCACTATTTGTTTTTCTCTCAATCCCACTGAAAATATTAAATAGTATGGTCAACATAATTCTATTTCATAACAAAAGGTAGCATGTACCTTCTATATAATGTGTGATATAATTATATGCTTATAATTATCATGTGATGTTTGAATAGAATCTTCCATCCTATTATGCACATTGTTTTTCATTGTGTCATTGATACAGCATTAGCTACACCTCTAAAACATGGAAGATGGATTGTCAGCAAAAAAAGTTATGCCACATACTGTTCAGATATCACAAGGAATATAAAAATGCAAACACAAATATACAAAAAGCAACTTTTTATGGGAATGATTTCTTAAAAGAACAACTGCTTCTTTGAAAATGAGTATGGCTGAGGGACAGAGAATGAATGGGATAAAGATTGAACTAAGAATACTTGATTTTCTCCAGCTTTATTATATAATCAATGTGTAGCTTAATTCAGGTACTGCAAACATCTAGCAATGATCCTATTACATGCAAAGAATGCATTGAATCTGTGACTTTTTTTCAGTGTCACTTCTTCTAAGCACTGGATAATAAATTGAACTGGAACATCAAGATCCCATCTGAGTTGTGTATAATTCCCATCTGTTTCATAATCTCAGAAGTGACAAAATTCTGATCATATTTTATTACATTTTTTGCTCTAGGGCTGCCAAGAAGTTAAATCAACTCTCAGATCTCACCAGCTAGAATAAATTACATTCCAAAGTCGAGGTTGGTACCAAAACTCCAGTAGAGTTAAACATCCAGGGTACATTGCCTCAAAAGCTTTAAATCAAGTAAAATGGAAACGTCTGCCCACCTGCAGTTAGAGGTTAATCACAGAAGAGCTCCTGTATCACCAGAACTTTTCTCTAGGGCAAATTCCCATCAAAATGGTGTCTTCACTTCCACAGGCAACTGCTTCCCACCCTTTGCCGTATCTTTATGATTTAACAAGGAGCTGTCACACATCACTGAGTACAAAGCTTTCTACAGTACTCTGTTGCTAAATAACACAGACTGATTGATGCTGGCCATTAGGAACATACCTGCTGATACTGTCCTCCGAAACAGGATTGGGTTGGCCACAAGCACTAGCAGGAGTGGGGCATAGGTTGTGATGTAATGTGGGATTGCATGTTCCAAGCCATTTTCACAGCTGAGAAGAAATCATTAAAAGGTTATGCATTTTTTTTCCCCTCACTATTCTGGCTATTCTATCTATGTCACCTTTAGCTTAAAAAGAAAAAAATAAAAAGGAATGAAGCAAACAGATGAAAAAGTTTAACTTATGGACCTTTACTATCAGTTCACATGGGACATAAAGTTGATTTTAAGCATGCACTTTCTGTGGATTTTTCTCAAATTGAAACAAAAGCTAAAACCAGGAATGGGAGAAGGGTGGCTCATAGAAGCTGTTTCACAGCATGCCCAAGTGCCTGGATTGCCTGGATATTTCTCCAGGGTCCCCTGAAGTCCAGGCTGGTATTTTGAGCATAATCACTGAAAATGATCAGTGGGGCATCCTTGGCAAAGACCAAAATTCTCAACTTTTGAATGTCTGTCTTTAAAGCTGACCAAAAGACATTCAAATGAGCAGAGAGTGCCACGATTTCAGTCTGCTTCCAGAGCCTGCTTACCTGGACAGAGAGGGGTAGTAAAGCAGAGCAATCCCCTCCACACAGAGCATCACTGCAAGGCCCCACGTCATCATGTGGTACAGCACAATGGTACTGCAAGCACCAAACACCACAGGCACAATTAAAGATATCCAACATTGCACTTCCCACATGGCAAGGTAAAAATGGGACCCTCACTGAAAAAGAGCTTTACAGACAGGAAATTGTGCATAATAACACATTAAACTAAGGGGAAAGCAGGTGGGTGAGGGCAGTCCTTCAGAAAAAGAATGGGCCAAAGCAGTTATTCAGGATTGCACATGGAAGCCCTGTCTCCTCCAGCCTGTAGGGTGGAGGGGAAAAGACTTCTTCCCTACCCTTATTGTTGAGAAGAAACCTCTGCATCTTTTATTTCTCCTGCAGACGGCAAACTAGCAGATTAAAATTTAAGAATGGAGATGAACAGTCAAATAAACCATCCTTTTGTGATTTGTAGAAAATGATGTTTAACTTTCAGAGCTGGATACTGCTCCAGTCTTAGGGAGATTCAGAACCGTGTTTGTAGAAAGTCTTTTGGTGTTTACTCTGATCTCATAATCAAGCCCAAATACACATTATTTGTTTTGCTAACAGGGATGGGGGAAGGAGGAAGGTGCCAGCTGTTTGCCTAGAACTATGAGACTTTAGACTGTTGGGGATAAACCTGATTTTGTAAAGTTAACTCAAAAAGCCTCATGTTGGTTACACCTGCAGAAGAGCCATATCCTTAGTATGTGACTGCTCTGTATCACCTGGGAACAGAGTCACGTAATTCCAGTTTTATCAACAGCAACTGAAGGTTATTTTACTCTTCTAACAACCAACTTAGAAACATTTTTTCTTTTCTTTTCTTTTCTTTTCTTTTCTTTTCTTTTCTTTTCTTTTCTTTTCTTTTTCTTTTTCTTTTCTTTTTAATGGAATGAACTATATGAAATTAACTGTATGAAGTTCAGCACTTTCCCCTTCCAAATTTTCATTTTCAGTATAACATTATTTTTTTTGCTGCAAGAATCCATTTCAGACACAGGGTAGGGACAAAAATAGTTGTCTCATTGCCACCAGGTTTATAGACTACAATTTGCTCCATATTTTTCCAAAGGTTAAATGAATTCAGTTACATTTAAATTGAAGTTGGACATAAATCAGTATCTGAGCATTGTCCTGGCAATTTAAGCACTTAGAACACCACTGATCCCTATCATTACCTGGTAGCTATATGAGCATCAGATGGTTGTACAAGACTCACTTATAGCTGCAAACAGAGGCATACAATGTTGGAGGGAAAAAAACAAATTCAGAGCTTTAACTCTGGTACCTCAGTCCAGCTGATCTTCTCACCACCAAGTAAGAATCAACAGCATAGCAAAACAACCACCAGAAGCCAGCACTATATAGCAGCTGGATCCACATCTAGAGGGGAAAGAAGTGCCAAATGTCACAGCTGCTTCTGCAGTACCACTGGGGCAGGGAAGGGACTAAAACCTTTGTCCTTCTGATTTGTTCTTTAAATGTGTATATAGTACAGATGACATTATGAAGTATGAAATCTTACTCAAAGTCACAGGAACAGCATTGTTGTAGCCTATGGGTCAAGTAAATTGAACAGCATTTGCTTTCACAGCTTATTTTCTGATTTAGAAAACCTGTCATTTACCTCTCTGTTCCTAACCTGAATGTGGTAAGTGAAGCCCAAAGAAATTTATAGTGAGGATGTTTTAATTTTAGGTTAAAATTGCAGTTGTTTCTCAGTAGCTGAGGCATAAAAATATAACTGAGGTCAGTCATAACCACAGTGTGCCTGTGCATTTGTGGGTTCTGCATGTGATGGGTGTTTTCTCCATGCACAAGATGGTTATCAAGAAAAAAACTCATTAATGAGAAAATCACTCACACTCTGGAAGAATACACCTACTGAACTCCCTGAGTGATTTCTTCAATAAAAATCCAAAGCAAACAGGTTCAAGTCAAGCCAAATTCCACAGCATTCTTGAGTTGACCCCATGCATTTTTCCCATGAGCTTATATAGGAAAAGTGACCTTTCTTTGCCGCTGTATATAAATTCCACATTTCTTCCCCATAGGAGCTGGCTCTTTGTAATAGTCTGGGAGTGTTTCAATATTCATGCTATCTTCCCTCCAAGCTGTCTTTCAGTTCTTATCTGAATATCCTTTATCACAGCTCCATAGTAGCATCGTTTTACATCTGGAAATCAACATACTTGTTACTGAGCCAAACGTTGGTGAATAGAGATCTAGCACTCCTTCCTTCAAAAGGCAAATCAAGCTGGGAAATATTTCCTTTCACCATGGTGTAGACCCTACCTCTAGTAATTTGTGAAATGGATTATTCAGTATTTAATTCAAACATCATGACATTTTCCTAGTGCACAGGAGGCAGAAAATAAAATCCCAGTCTTCCTTCTAATGCACTTTACCTATAGCACTCAGCATGTAACTTCATCATCACATTTACATATTTGCTGCAGTTGGAAAATGCACAATTTACTACCCATAAACATACATATACAAAAATAAACTGCAGTGTCTTTTCAGAAAATCCAACACTGACAAAACTGTCTCCAAAAATAATATAAATCAGATGCACTTAAACCCTAAATCTTCATATGGTATCTTACTTTTTAGCTTGCTGCAGTGCCTGAAAGGGTAGCCCTCTGCAAACCATTGAAGGGAGATATCTAAAAGTTTCACTATTTGGAGTTTGTATAGGCTTGTGGTTAAGAGAAATAAAACAATAGTACTAAAAGAAAAATAAAATAGAATCGGAAACATTTTATTAACTCACATGAGAATACATTAGGGGAAATGAGTGGAAGAAGGGTTATTTTTCATTCCAATATAGTTGAATCTAAATTTAAAATGACTCAAATTACAGCATTTTCCTGGAGCATAAGTAAGGGAAAATAAAAATTGTGGTAGACCGCTATGCTGCCCACCATCTAACCTGAAATTCAAATGAAAAACAAACAGTCTGCATAGAGTACCCTGTCATGTTTAAAAATACGTTTTTATGTGTTATGGGCCAGAAAGTGAAA
Source organism: Pyrgilauda ruficollis (assembly GCF_017590135.1). Lineage (NCBI taxonomy): Eukaryota > Metazoa > Chordata > Aves > Passeriformes > Passeridae > Pyrgilauda > Pyrgilauda ruficollis. The sequence continues at coordinate 5,664,245 of NW_024524266.1, forward strand.
CATGAGGAGGAATGGGTTTTGAGCAGCACATTCTTGCTGCACGATATTGAGATTGTTGGTTCTTTCTCAACGAAAAAAACAACAGCATTTGCATCTCGTAAGCAAAACTTAAAGACGTGAAATAGAATTGAGATTTGATAGATGTATACAATTTATATTTGTGTCCATGGCACAAAACTATCCTCTTTGAAGCTGTTTTTATATAGGCATATAAAGCACAGTGAGTTCAATTTGGCACAGATTGCTTTGCTTTAAAACTACTGGAGCTGAATAATTTTCTTTACATGCAACCTATCCCCTTCTACATTGTAAACTTTGAATTGCAAAGCTAATACTGCTATTGCTCATGCATTAATTCATTGGAGATCCCACATTCCTATTGCATCTGGGTAAAGTGATGATCTGTCTTACTTGTCATTGGCAATGTTTTAGTAAAAATTGTGACCTTTATTCTTTCACAGTAAGCTCAAATTCTATTTCCCAGTGTTTTGATTATAAAATTTGTAACTGAGTTTCAATATGTACTTTTGGAATGGATTTACATTTTCTTATTATTGCATTTTAACCCAGAAGATACTTAATTAGACTTGGCCAGATGCAGTCATTGAGATGCAGCCCAGCAATCTGAGCTGAAATCCCACATGGCAGGGACAGACCTTCTGCCAGCAGATTTGTGGCTATGAGTACATTTCTCCTGTTGTCCCTCTGTGTCTAAAACACACACTCTCATGCCACAAAAGCTAATTTGAGCTACCCAAGTTGCTGGTTTCGGGAGGTCCTTGCTGCACCAAACAGGCTGCAGTTTCTGACAGAGAAGATGGACAGATAACCTCGCACTGCCAGTGCAACAGAGCCGCTGGGGCATTCGTGGTGCTGTGCCCGCACAAATCCAAAAAATGCTTCACAGCCCTTTTGGGGCTGCTTATATCCTTTTGGCTCCACATCCCTGAATGTGGCGTACTCCACTCCCCTGGCACTCCTGTGAGGAGTGAACACGGCAGAATTCATGGGATCAGTGTGACCCAGCTGCCCTACATCCCTCCCCACCATACAGCACCAGCAGCACCCTGCCTGCCCTGATCCAGGCTCGCAGAGGGAGGCATGAATGCACTTGCAGGGGTGTGGCAGAGGCTGAAACTGTCATATCCAGGCTCTGACTCACAGCCACATTTCCTTTTGGATACAGCAGTTTTCCTTTCAGATTCCCCCTGTGGAAGGACTCTTAATTGGAGCAGAAGAAAGGGGGGATGATCTCGGTACCTACCGCGCTTCCCACACAGAAAGTGGAAGGCCACACGTCAGTCCCGTTCACCACAGAAATGTTAGCTACGAAGCCTGGGAAGCCCAGCCATACGCTTGACCTGAAGATCAGACCTAAAGAAAAAAATGTATTAATGCTTTGAATCTGCTGGTGTGATTTGAGTCACATGCTTTTCCCTGGCCACATATTTCACATCGCAGCCCAGATTTTGTGCGTCTGCAGGAAGGCGACGGCTGCAGACGAGCACAGCAGGGACAACTGTGCTATTTAAATGTCAGTGTGATCATTCAGGGAAAGTAGCCCCAAGAGTCGGAAGCTGCTGGGACTTCAAACATTACACAGATTAAGATCTCACTTAGAGATGCTGTCACATGCTTCCATAACATAAACTGGGTAGCATTTAAGAGAGTGACATGAGACACTAAATAACTGTTTACCAGCATATATTCGTACACTAATATTTGCTTCTCTATAAAATCCCCCAATGCAGAAAAGGAGTTGTTTTTCACTTTTCTCTGCCTTCATTTTACAAGCAGCCCTTTTCCTCTGTCACAGGACTGAGCAAAAGCAGCACTTCTGAGCTAGGTAACAACAATGCTCTTTTTAAGAATGAACTTAAAGTTTGTTAGTGAGTTTTTCTGGGTTTGCTTGAAATATAGCACCAACAGGAAACAGAACAAAATGACCAGGTTTCCCACCAAGAATGAACTGTTTTCCACCCACCGAAGTGAGTCTAATACAAAAACAACAATGGATAGCTACTTTGAGTTTGCCAGTGAAAGAGGAAGGGAGAAAAATAACTTTGTCTATTGTTGGCTTCATCTGACTGAAAGGACCTTTTCCAGGTGCATGCACGTATGTATTTTCCATATCTCTTTCTTTACTTCCTTTATAGTATTTGGTTTAGTATTGGTACTTATTAGGTACTGTGGGAGAATCTGTCTGGGTGGGAAGGGGAAGAGAAATGAAACTCAAAGACACACAGACACACAGACACACAGACTCACACACAGCCCCCACCAGTGAGACAAAACAGCACTACTTCTATTATTGTTTCCAATGTGAGAGGGGGAAATGCTACTGTAGAAGCAAACTTGTCCTGTATTTTCATAGCACATGTAATGACAATTTATGCCGAATTTGACAGTAAATGACTGATGGGAAAAATTACCAAATGACTGATGGGACAGCTCAAGACATATTAGTTTCATTTTGACTCATGCATTCTGTTTTGGTCTCCACTGGTTTATTCCTCCAGACTATCCACCAGGATCTGGGCAACCTGCTGGTTGTCCTTGATAAGGTAGCTTTACTCACATTTCAAAAGCCTGTGTCCAGCATGATCTGTGTGCAGCTGCAAGTCAAACCCATTTTCTGTCAATGCGATGTGCCCAGAGATGTAACTGGCACATGAACAAGAGGCACACTTGGGCCAAAAGGATTTGAGGGCATAGAGGACAATGGTTTTCAAATGCCATCCTATGGTTTGGCTAAATGTTTGATGTCAGATTTATTTTCCAATTTGCTGCCTCACCTCCACTTTTATGCCTTACTCTGAGAAGCAGTTGCCATTCTAGATTTTAATTTGTTTTAAAGCAGAGATTCTAGCTTAGATTTGTCAAGAGCTTTCACTTCCACAGTATAACTATTAAACAAGAACCTTCTCCCCAAAGACCCATAATTTCCTGAACTCACTTAGTCCAAATCTTCCTGTGAACACAAACAGCATGCTTCCTTCAGAAATCTCTGCTGTCCACTCACCAGCTTCTGAGGTCTGTGGTACCTCAGAGCAAAAGAACCTGTTACAACAAGGACATCAAGCTGGCACTTACCTAAGCCTCCAAGGATGTCACAAATGGAGATAAGGAGAAGGATGGTGGAGGAGGACGAGGCTTTGGGCATCTTCCGTGGGCTCTGTCCCTTCTTTGGCAGGAGCTGCAGGATGGTCAGTAGCAGGCTGATGGAGGCACTGCCAATGCAGACTCCACAGAAGACTTGAGGCTGGAAGTTCATCACCAGCTGTGTGGCTGCATCCCGGTTTGGGCAGCAGTAGGTTTCTAACCTTGGAGAAGCCATGACTGGTGGAGGGACCCCACAAGCAGAAGAAAATGCTGTTGCTTCCCCAGCATTCACTTTTTCTTCACCCTCCCCATTAGTCCTCGGTGGTGAGAATCACGCGATTGATGGATCATGTGCTGCTGCTGCTGCTGCTGCTGGAAGTAAATCCCCTAGAGCTGCCTTTCTCAGCCTCTCCTAGCAAGGAGATCAGATCAGAACAAGAAACCAGTGTAATCTGAAACATGCCCCATGCTCGCTCAGAGCCATTGGCAACAGTTCACTCACATATTTCTGCTTGCACAGTATGTGATACAGGAAGATTTAAACTCGTCAGAGCATTGAAGATGGTTTAAAATAAATAAGGATGCAGATACCAAAGTGGAAGCATTACATTTAAATTGTGTTTCTCTTTAGCCCCATCCCACACAGTACCCTTTAATTACCTCAAATTAATTGGAAAGATGAGTCCAGACACAATCAGTCCCAGTCTTTACAGGGAAGAGCAGGAATGTAAATCCACACCCAAATCTCACTTTTAGTGACCCAACCCTCCCATCTCTCTGTAAATAAAATTAGAAACATGATACCCTATCACTGTAGAAAGAGATTACACATGGGAAGAAAATATTAACCTCATCCTATTTAAATTGCAAGCACAAAAAAAAAAATCCTCTCTTTAGTCAGTACTGCCTGCATTAGATCAGCTTGACAAGGAAAATTCCAGGACTTAGGATTTCTCAATAACATATCTCTCAGACTCTCTCTCTCTCTCTCTCTCTCCTTTTTTTTTTTTTTTTTTTTTTTTTTTTTTTTTTTTTAATTTGGTAAGGATTTAATATGAAAACAGGAACTTGACCTGCAATATTTGTTTTTCCTTTATAAGCTTGATAATATCTTTTATGACAGGGTCCTGCTAGATACAACAGCAAATAAATGCTATCATAAACACAAAAAGTAATTCTTCCCTTAAAACTAAGTCTCAAACTCCCTGTATCAGCCCTCACCCTTCCAGAAAATTTGTTTATAGGAACACATTCAGGAAATACAGGAGCCAAACATTGCCAAAAGACTCAAAGTCATCAGCATGTTAAATAACACAGTCATGGATTTTATAATTAGTCCCTAAAAGAACAAAAGACCAAACCTTTTTTTTTCCCCCCGCAATGATCTAGCTTATTTTTTTGGCAGAAATTATGAGGGGCTGCTGAATGACAGTGGAATGTTTTGTGTGTAGTGTTTATGAATAGTGAGTTTGCCCTCAGCAGGGAAACCAGCTGCAGTCCTGGGTGAAATGGTGCCTGCTGCATACATTAGCCAAGAGACCTCATACACTCGATCCCAGCAAAAGAACAAACTCCACCAAGCTCATCAGCCTGCTGGTGGGGGCTGAGCAGCCTCCCAGTGCTGGACAGTGGTGGCAGGGCTGTGGTGGCAGGGCTGAGGGGGCAGCTGGAGGCCAAGCTGCCAGGCCTGCTGTGTGCCCACCCATCCTGCTGCCAGGGACTCCCGGGGCTCTGCTCGAGCGCCGGCGCTCGAAGAGCCGGTGTCAGCCTGCAAAGCCAGATTCCTACACATGGATGGCCATGCATCAGCAAGGTGTTTGGACTCCTGCTGCAGTCAGCTGAGGTCTTAGGCAGCCAAGCTTATGGTCTAGACTTTGTCCAGAGACCTGTTCAGATCTTTTGAAAATAAATGCACAGGGTGAGCTGAGGAGGCTCCAGTGACCATGATGTGAATTTAGGCACACACGTCATCAAAGACTCAAACACAGGCAGCTGAGCTGCATGTTTTGCCAGTGTTTTTGCTGCTTTCCAGCATAAAGAGATTTCCCTGCTCCTTGGATGAGGACAGGTGAGTGACCTAGATGTTGCAATCCCACAGTTTGTTGCTACCATGTATACAAAACCATACTGGTGACAGCAAGGTTGCAAAATCAGACTGCACTGCTCCAGAAATATAAACTCATGCTGAGGTTGTCAATAGAAGGCTCTGTCATCAGTACAAGTCTGGGACTCATCAGACTTTATTCCACTTCTGCTAGAGCAGTGGTGCATGGAGTTGCCACATTTCTGTCAAGATACTGCATTGAAACCTACTTGCCTACTAAAAAACTAAGGAATTACAATCCACTGAGACAGATTATTAGTAAAAATTAAGCCATCATATGCTACATATACAGCTCAAAGACACATAAATAAAAAAAAATGTTTTCTCTGATTTGAAGGAAAATTTATATTGCTTGGCTTATACTTAGAAGAGCAAAACTTTGAAATATTAGAGAGAAACTGTTTAATAGAAGACTTTCATTTCTACTATCAGTCTCTAAAATTGTTCCCTTCACTATTTCTGTAGCCATTTTCTTTCTTTCAAAAATTTGAAAAGCATGTCAAGTCATTATCCTGCTTGTTTGTTCTAGCTTACAGATAGGAATGTTTTGTGTATTTTGCTTTTTCTGCTTATTATTTGTTTTCATTGATTTTGATCATGATCTTCTACTCTGCCCGTGTGATTTACCATTTTATTATTATAACTTCTCTCTCCCTTTTTTTCAGCCACTTTGAAACTACTTTCATTCCTCAATTGTACTCCTATACTCTGGAGATTAATTTTTTATACATACCTTCTTTTCTTGCCACAGTTTTGTCAGCTGTGCCCCCTCCTTTTATTGCTTTACTCCTCTGAGTGGAGCACTGGTTTTTAACTTCTTCTTCTGGGTTCCTTCCCTCCTGTAATTTCTCAGGATTTGATTTCATAGTTACTTCAGAGGGAGTATGTGGTTTTTATTGGAAGCAAAGCACATGACCTGTAGCATACCTAATGCAAAAAGTAAAATTAAGTGACCCACGAATGAACTGATACTTACCACGATAGAAGAAGAGGTTTAAAATGTGCCAACATTTGTGGCTGAGTGGGAGATGCATCTACCAAATTAATGAGCCATGCAACACCTCAGCTGGTAAGAGCTAGCTAGTCTCTGGTTCTCATTGCTGGGCTCAAAGTATAGAGAGTTAGAAGAGTCAAAGAAATTCAAAGCTGGTTTGGTAGTCTTATACTCAGTCTTATACTTAATTTGGCTTCTTGTGATTATGAAAATAAGAGGATAAAAGCTGGGGACAAATGCAAAGGAAGCAGAAAAGTAAGGAAAGAAACAAGAGAAGAGTTATTTTGTCTTGTTAAGGACATTTATTTAGTATTCTACAAAACTTACATCATTCTACAGTCCTAATTCCCTACTCTCTGAAGTTATTGACACAATTCCCACTTCTGCCAGTGAATGAGAAAGACAGACACAGTATGTCTCATTTCTGCACCAAGACAGGATCTCAACTAAGCAAATGATGTAGCTTGGAGACAACCATTAGCACACATACAAGAAACACTAAAAAAACCCTCCTGGCATTGTAAATAGTAATCAATCACACTCACAGCATAAGTACAACATTGCACAACACTGCATAACATTGAAAATTCCAGTCATGATTTTGGACATTGGCAACAGTGTGCTTAAGGATGAGAACAATACGGTGTTTCTTTGGAAACAGCTAAGTGCTCAATACTTTTAGAAATACCTACTCACTCTCTTCTTGGACCCAGAACACAATGTCTCATCCCAATCCATGACCATCTTTAAGATGAAACACTGGCTTGCCTGCTTCTAAGGGAAAGCAATAGATTTACAAAAATATGACAGGCATGCACTTCTGTTGTTAAGGAGTGTGGGTATGGCTTATGTTTGCGTGTGCAGCTGCACATACTTTAATCACTGTTTTAATTAAGTCTGGGACTACAGCACTGGTTTACAAAGGAAAAGGAAATTTGTGCATACAGAGACAGAGGATAGTTTGGTTTCGTTTACATGTACGGTTCAATGCATCACTGCCTGACAGGTCTCAGTGAAGATCTTAGCTACCTCACAAATGTAAATGCTAGACTTTGTCAAAGTTCAGGATCTCATAGTCAGGTTTTTTTATACATTACCTGGCATAACATTTCCCAAACGGAAGAAAGCTAGGTCTGTCTTCAAGCTCAATGGATGCAGTTATGATCTCTCCAACAGGTCCTGCAAGATGTTCCTTAAACAATCTTCCACATGCTTTAACAACTTTCTTTATTTTATCTACCCAGACCTCCTGCAATTAGATTTAATTTGGAAAAAACTGTGAGATATGCTCGTCCCATAATTAGCTGTACTAGTTTTTAAAAGGTAATTTTAAACTCTTAATGCATAACTGAGATGAATGGAGAAATTCACACTCCATTCTTGCTATTTCTAGTTTTCTGTAAAATTAGGAATCTTGGAACAATAGTGATACTCAAGGTGCAACATCTTATAACAGATTATAACAGCTATTGACTCCATTAAAAAGTACTGAAAGAAAAACAGAGGCATTGCTTTCCTTCCCTCTGTCTTTTAAATATAATTATAGAATTGTAAAATAATAATTTACTTTTAAGGATAGTGCATATTGATTTCAAAGGCTGACATAAATGTATCTCATTTGCATAAAGGTAATAATATTTGAGTTCTTTTTGTTTTCTCAAATAATAAAAACACAAATATATTAAATGAGTGTGTACTTGAGCATCTAAATAACTGTGTGTATTTGACTGATGTAATCAAGTTACTTGTATTTATTGATTTACTATATACTTTCTACAGGAAAATATAATCTTACCTGGCTTTTGTGAAGAAACATATGCAAATTAGTTTTTTAAACTGTGCCTCTAATGTATTTAAATTAGTAAACAAGATTTATACAGATGAAGTACAAAATAACTGAGTAGATAAATGTATCCAGAAAACTGAAGAAAATTACTTTTGCTTATCGATTAGAAGAAAAAGAATCCCCAATTCTCTATGCCAATGCTGAGAATATTACAGTCTTTGAACTTGCATTGAGGTGGATTTTTGCGGCCAGCCTCAAAATTTCTCAACAAATTCCACCCTTAGTCATTGTCATCGTTACACTATTTCACAGAACAAAAAGGTACCCCAGTGTCAGCATGTGTAATAAAGAGACCTTGTTCCACACCTATGTACACTACAAGACATAGTTTGAATAGGAACTGATTGATGAACAAGACTGTGAAAAGAAAGAATATTATCTCTCACATACTGTGATACTGAAAATTGGATAGTAATGTTTGTAGGCATGTAACCCAACCTACAAAAGTTGAATGTCTATCCTGTCCCCAGTGTCTTCCAAAGGAAGAATAATTTCTCTTGGGAGAAATTATGTAGGACACTTCTATCCTTGATACAATTGCTAGACGGTTAGGTCTTGTTAGATTACATCTCCCACCACCCAGTAGTTATATTTTCAATGCTCATTAGCACAAAATACTTCTCTCATAAAACATGTGTCCTCAGACCAGTCTATGCAGTCTAATCAAAATATATTTCAGCACTAACTTCACCACTCTTACAGTGCAAGGACTCTCCAAGGCTCTATTAAATTGATAAAAATCTCAGTGTACCATAGCCAATTAGATGGTCTTGTTGGACACTGTAAGCAAGTGTAACTGAAGGGAATTCAGACAAAATGTACAGTTCAGGTCCAGACCACAGACACCAGTCAATGTTCCTCTTGGAAACCCCATGAGCATCACTGGGTTTTTTAACTCTGCAGTGATTTCATGGCCAGCAGTCAGACCTGCAGCATCCTGGGAATGGGTGAAGGAAAGTTGCAACCTTCAATTCCACACATTGTTGTTTTGAAGTCTCTGAAATGAGCAAATAGTTAAAAAACACAGCTTAGCTTGCTCAGAGAACCCAGAGGAAATGCAGTAATAGCAGCAGAAACATTGTAGTGCAGAAAGTATTTGTGATCCACTCTTTTGACTTTTCTGCTCTTCAGGATTAAAGACCACGACTTCATTGTCAGAGGTGGACTCCACAGTCCAGGGTGGAAAAAGTAATGAGCATCCAATGTAGTTTACTGGATAGTTTACATTTAGGTGAGCAATATGGCTGCACTATACTTTTATATTACAACTTGGCTACATCAGCTACTTCTATTAGTCAGTTTCCTGTGAGCACAACTCCAAGAAATTGCTTGGTCCTAAAACAGCTCCAGAAATCAGAATTCTGAGAGTAATCCTCTGTGTATTAAAGGTACACAAATTCAAACCTACAAAAGAAATTAAATCTTGAGGTTCTAACAGGATCTATGTTAAAACAGAAGATGGACAATAACCCCCCAACCCAAAGCTGTTTCCTCAGGACTTTATTAACAATGCTCCATTGCCATGAATCTGCTTTACTCAAAATTTGGGCTAAGGAAACAGTACCTTCCACAGCCTCATCCTTTCTAAGCCAAACATGGGCCAGGGAAAGCTAATCTGAATGTTGCACTTTTTCTCATGTGTATGACTCGAAAGGACTCCCTCAAATATCAACTGCTAACAGTTCTGTTAGCAGAACTGAGAGGAGACCACACCTATACCTTTAGCAAAAAGAGGTATAGCAGCCTTTGAGGAGGTGGCATGCACAGAAAGAACTTCTGCCCCCTGGACTCCTGGGCATGCCCAATTCATTTTAATGTCACCACATTCATGCAATATCCTGCATCTGCCACTGCTGGACCACAGCCTCTTGAGCATACCTGGTGCTTTAGGGCAAACTCCTACAGCACTGCAACAAAAAAACCCCATGTACTTCATGCCTTATGCATGCATTTGATGTAGAACCTCTCACAAGGTTCTACATCCTATGACCTTCACCTGGACGTGGTTCATGCTCTGTGTAATCAAGCTGAGGGTAGAAAGGTCAGTTGCAATGCAGAAACTGTGTCTGTTTATAGAAAGCACCGAGAAATTTATTTATATATGGCCGATAGGCAGAAAAAGGTCTGTTTGCGACTAGCTAGCAAATGAAGACAAAGTCCAAGTGAAAAATACCAGATTACAAGGCTTTTGTCTGCTCTCATGCATACTCCAGCTTCTTGCTATTTATCTTACCTTTTAAAAGCCTTCAGACCATTCTCTGCACAAAGAGCATTTTAAACCCTCCTTTTGCATTTTCCATGACAATCTTGGCTCCACTGACCATCTTAATCAAGTACAGAATTCAGATATAACATACTGTGATATCAGAGTTTAAAAGCATTAAAGACTCTTAGCCTCTGAGACTATCCCTCACGTATTTAAAATGGGTCAGTGTTTTATGGCACATAAGAGTAAGTGGCACAGCACAGTTTGTACAGAGAATGCTATCATGTAACAAGTGTTATCAAAGAAGATGGACCATGAAAAGCACTCCCTAATGTACCATGATCAGAAACTCGGCAGCAAGAATAAATATTACAAATGATGCTTCACTGAAGTGATGGAACTTCATGAAGCAAAAAAAAATTTCCCAGGTTAATGAAGCTGCAATGCACATACATATGATCAAATGCAGCTATATAGTGTATATATGCATATGCTGCTGGACTCTCTTCCACAACTAGAAAAGTATGGCATCCTTAGGGCCTCACAGTAATGGTCCCTGGCCCATATTATCTCCCAAACTGTGTCCAAGTGGTGCCTAGTCAGCCTGCTGACAATGAAAGAGCATGGACTGCCATGTACCAGTATTTCAACCTCTGTGCTCTCACTCTGCTCTTTGGTTTCTCTGTGAAGTGGTACTCAGAGATGTAATACAATTTGATTAAGGGCCATAATGTAAGAACTGGAAAAGGAACAGATACACTGATACCAGAGGGACTATGGCCCAAGGCAGGATTTAACATGTGCCTGAACTCGACTACAAGCTGAAAACTACTTCTCCAGGGAAAACTGGTTACCTATTCACCTCCTCTTGCCAGGTGTATGCTATCTTCTGACTCTGCAACCAAATGAGGAGTAGCCCTTTTCTTTGATTTTCAATCTTTTTATCATGCAGCGTTGTGAAAATTATAAATCCTTAAACAGGCTACAGATTATAGAGTCTGTGTTGGACTCATCTCCATTTTCTTGTCTACAGGTCAAATAGGTCTCAAGATCTGAGTCAAGAATATTATCCGTAGCAAATTGTTATATTTTTTTTCTCTTGGCCATTCACAACCTCAGTTCTCATCCTTCTCCCACAGTTCATGTTTTCACCCTCAGAAAATTGCTCTGAGGTACAAAGCTTATGTGCTGTGAGAATAAGAGAGAATTGAACAAAGTTTGAATCAATATCATCATGGGAGACAGAAATATCTGAGCATCATCTAAACTGGTATTCTTGCATGAATTTCAGCTTTATAGAAAGCTTTAGATAAAGAACACAGATTTTATTTTAATTGTAAAGAAATAAAGAGTTCATCAAGTATTTGAGTTATATAATATCTGAAAGGTTGAGAACTTCTAAGGTTTTCTCCAGCACTAATTATGTGCTGATGAAGCCTTACTTGCAGTACAGGAGAAACAAGACACACTTGGGAAAGGTTTTTAAGGTGCCTAAATCAGAGACATCCTGCTGGAAGTTTACAACATGGTATTTTTCATTCTGGGAAAATGGGTAATTTGTTGGAATCAAAGTGTTTTGCAGAAGAGCATGATTAGGCTGAATCCATCAGAGGCAGCATGGCAGGTTTCCAAAGGAAAGCCTCTTGGTTCCCAGATATGCCAGGATGTCTGTCTCTTGGGCTGCTACTCAACCTGTTTCTCCAGGTTCTCAAGACTTTCAGACTCCACAACAGACTGCCAGCAGCTTGACAAACCTTGAACTACTTGATCAAAAAATCCATCCACTTCTGTTGCAGGAACTTCTTATCACTATTTCAGTTGTTTTGGTCTTTGTGATGATAATTTTCAAAGACATTAGAGCTGGAAACAGGAAAGAGCTGCAAGCCACTGTGCAACTAGAAAGCTATAGTCTAATCACTATTACTGAAACGTGGTGAATATGAATTGCATGACTGGAGGGCTGCCATCAGTGGCTATAAACTCAGAAGGGACAGGCAAGGAAGAGGTAGTAGATATTACAAAGAAATAATTTACAGTGAGGGTGGTGAGACACTGGAACATGTTGCCCAGAGAAGCTGTGGATGCCCCATCATTGGAAGTGTTCAAGGCTGGGTTAGATGGGACTTTAAGCAACTTGATCTAGTGAAAAATGTCCCTGTCCACAGGACATTGGATGCAACAATCTTATAAGGTCCCTTCCAACCCTTCCAACCATTCCATGATCCTGTATTTCTCTCAGAATATGTCCCATGGATCAGCTTTTGTCTTTTGGCATTTGAACTTAAATTGTCAATGTACTATGCATGCTCCAGGGCATCAGCCTTTGATTTTGTATGATTGAGGCAGAGGCACTTTGTCTCTTCACCGGCCTGTCGATGTTTGGTGGTTAGCTCCTGGAAGGGCTGGTAACAAGTGGGAGGCTGTAAAGGCTTACCTCACCTCAGTTCTTTACTCTGTAACTATCTACATCTCTCAAATTTCCTGGCTTCTGGAGAAAAAAAAAAAAAAAAGCCCTCCTGACATTGCAAATTCCAGCACAATGAATGGCCTCAGGACTGAGAGTAAACCAGCCTATTTTAGAGCCATCCTGCAGGTATCCTGTGCAACTCACTGCAAGGTGCCGTGCCTCAAGGAAAAGATATATTCTGCACAGCCACAAAGGTGAAACAGGCTGTGCCTTAACATCATACTGTGCCTGTTCAAATAAAATCCTGCTATAAAGTAATTTATTCACAGTTTTCTTATCTCCTAAATAGGGAACAGAGAGTTTTAATATGTGCAACAGAAAGGAGGTTGAATAAATTCTGTAGAACAAAATTTCACTTGAAATTGTTAATTAAGCTTCAAGTATCAAAGTAGGATGACATGAAGCACCATGGGAGGAGACTGGTTTACTGCAGAAAGCTTTTGTTTCACAGGGCAGGGACAGACAATCTGGGGATGTGGGAAACATCTCTTAAGTCTGATAGCTCCTTTTGCACAGCAGGAGAAGGTTCTTGGGTAACTTCTGTGTATCATGGTGAAGTATCTTTGATACATGTATCTTTAGCACACATTTTTACACAAAAGGATCCCTTTCATACCTTGTTGGCAATAGCTGTATCATTCTCTGTCCTCGGTGTGAAAAAGTGGTCTGTTACTTCCTTTCATATATTTACGGCACCCTGATGTATCTTGCATTTCTACCTCCTATTGGTAACTTCAGTGTGCTCAGAAAACATTTGGCAAGAGAAAAAGCTGAGAATTTGGTCACCGAGGCTTTTGATAGACAGATACAGTTATCATTGGTTCTCTTATCACAAAAATGAAAAGTAATATTTTAGAATCCATTCAATAAATCCTTTGTTCTTTATGACTATTTGAAACCTTATGAAGACTGGCAGAAGTTGCAGAAATTCAAGTAATAAAATTATCACAATATTTTAAGAAGAACAAAAGAACAAGTCTCCAGCTGAGTTTTGAATAAGCTTCAGATTTCACAGAGAGGGAGGATATAAAAGAAATTGACAGAAATTTGACCAGTATGACAAAAAACCAATTCCTTTATTGCATCGCTTTGGCTGGTCAAACACATATAAGAAGAACTTTACTTTGTGGTCTCTTAGTAACATTGATAACATCAAAGAATAAAAGGCAAAAAAGGTGTCATTCAAGGCAAGGAAGTCTGATTTCTGAACTGTCAGCCACAAACTGAGGATCTGCTTGACAGCCGAGTCAGGCTATCAGGTTCTAAGCAAGCATTAGCTAGAAACTTCTTTACTGCGGTCTCTCTTAACCAGGAGTGTGAAGCTCTCAGATATTCCTCCTTCAGGCAACTGCTTTCCCAAGAGCTACATGTCCACATCTTCCACGGATTTAATTACAGTAGCAGAGTTTGACAGTTTTCAATGGCTGCCAGTTCCTGGTTCTAGATTTTCCACTTTTAAAATCTGTGCTCAGATTTCTTCATCATGCTTCAATACTGAATTTTTAAGACCAATTCTAAAAGACAGAACAGTAATGCAAATCTTGAGTTTCCATGGACAACAAAATGTTCAAGGTGAAGAATTAGTGTTTGGCAGTTGGAAAAAGGGGGGATATAAACAGAGAAGACATTTTTTTGGTAGCAGTATTTGTTCTCCTCATTAGTGATGTGAGCTATTTTATTTTATTCTCATTTCAATGTGCATACTTGGGGATACAGAATAATTGTTTAAAATTTAGTGTATCTTCCTTTCATTATCACACTTACAGAAAACAAATTGCATACTGCAGTTCCTTAAAACTTACAGCTACATGTTACTGAGTACACATTACTGTGAAGACAACTTGATACATGTTACACAAACATAACGGAAGACTTTGTTTCAGATTCCAAGAATTGGAGACAAGACCTCGGGAAAACTACTTGTATTTCTGCTTGTCTATATGACAGAAAATAATTGCAGAAGAAATCTGACTGAGGGTCTGTGAGTCATTAGAGACCTTAAATAACTTGATGCAATACCTAGGTTTGTATAAGGTTTGTATTTTGCAGGACTCTTATAAAAGAATGCATGAGTTTGAATACCCCTTTTACTGTTCCTTCTGTCCCTTAATCACAAGGGAACAATAATCATCCTAATAATATTTTTTTCTTTTTTCTAGATGGCCTCCAATCTTCTGATGGGATTGACAACTCAGGTGTTCTCAATCCTGAACCCAAAGTTTTCTTTAGGTATTGAAGAAATATCCTGCAGCAAATCCTGGAAGTATTGAAGGGGCGGGAAAAAATAGTTCAAGGCAGGACAGTTTTATGAGAAATAAACCAACTGAAATAGGAGTTAGAGGAACAAACTACATAATCAGAATGTCCCAATGGTCACTTTCAGAAAGCAAAATATGTGACCTGTTACATCAACATACAAAATCTTAAAATCCCACTGCATATAACCAGGCACCTCCCTGAGACAGCTCGTCACATGAAAAAGTACCTTGAGGTTCACTAGTCTTTCAGAAACGAAAATAGAGATTTGCCTCAATTAGATCAAGCAGTAGTTTGCCTGTTTGTTAGTGAAATGCCAAGGAGGATTGCGTGTTAGCACACTGGTACTCCAGGCCAAGTCTGCTCCTGATTTAAAAGGACTGAAACCTCCTATAAAGTGATTCAATTAAACGTCGAGAATTGCAAAAAAATAAGTATTTCACTCCCAGCCTCACCACTAACACAGTGAAGGCATCAGGCAAACCCAAACCCTGCATTTATTTCCCATCCAAGATTTGCCTTCAGATTAGCACTTCTTGTCCTGCCTCGCACTCTGCCATCAAACTTTTTAAAAAATCTGGGACTCCAAATCTCTTCTCCATTGGATTTCTTTGCTGAAAGCTTCACCTGTGTTTCCCGCCGGTTCCTGCCGGTGCCCGGCCCGTCCCGTCCGTTGTGGCGGCGGGGGCGGGGGCCGGGGCCGCGGGGCTGCCGCTAGAGGGGCTGGGCGGGAGAGCGCGGCCCGGAGCCCGCGGGCCCGTCCCGCCCCACAGGTGGTGAAGGCAGAGCAGGCCAGGAGGGGCCGGCAGAAAGCTCCTCCTTCCTTCGGCTCCCGTTGCGGCTGCCCCCTGACCTGCCCCCGGCATTGCCCGGTTTCCCCTCCCCGAACACCGCGGCGAGACGGGAAGAGCCGGCAAGAGCCGGCCCCCTCTGCGCTCCCAGCCCCGGCCCCCCGCTGCCTGGCACGGCGAAGGCGGGGCGTCCCTGCCCGGGGGACGGCCGCAGCCGCCGGCTGCCCTTTCAGCCCACCCTCCACCTGCTCGCCGCTTTTGTTTGGGAACGGGGGTGGAGGGTAGCGCGGCCGCCCTTGCGTGTGGTGGAGCGGGGGTGTCAGGGCTACGGCCTCCGGCCCGGCCCCGGCTGACTCGGGGCTCACGGACGTTCTCGCCGCTGCCTTTGTCTGGCGGCCGGCCCTGGGCTGCTCGCCTCTCTCCCCTCCTCCTCGGCCGGGGGATCGCGCTGCGGGGCTGCCGCTCTCTGGGAGGGGCGAGTGGCCGCCCGGCTGCTGAAACGCGGGTTTCACCCTCTTTCCGAGGAGAAGGGGAGGCGGGGGCACCTCTCCCTGCCGCGCTCCTCCCAGCACCCCGCGTTGCTCGGCGGCATTTGCCCCGCCGCCAAGTTGCCACAAGTTGGTGCCGCCCCCCCGCCGCCGGGCTCCGGCCTCGGCGTGAGACAATACCGCGGGCTGCGGGGGAGGAGGAAGGGGAGGGGGCGGGCGGAGCAGTCCTCTCTCGCCGCCGATGGGGCCGGGCCGGCCGGCGCTGCGGGGCGGGTAGGTGGCTCCGCGGGCGGCCGCCGGCTGGCGCGCACCGGGGAGCGGCCGGCAGAGGCGAGCCAGCCCCGGCGGCGACGGGCGCTCCATGGAGGACGTGGGGCTGCGGGGCGGACGGGAGCGGCTGGCCGTCGGCGACCCTCGGCTCGGCGGCGGGCTGGTGGAACCGGGACCCGTGATGGTGATGGTAGAGCAGCGGGCAGCTGAGGGGTACAAGCTGGTGGAGGTGCAGCTGACCGGCGGGGCTCCCTGGGGTTTCACGGTGAAGGGCGGACGGGAGCACGGGGAGCCCCTCATCATCACCAAGGTGAGCGGCGCCAGGCCGGGGGGGGTGGGTCCGGCCGGCTCCATTTTGCCATGCCCGCGGCGGTGACAGCCCGGCCGCGCCGCCTGCCCGCAGCCCGGGGCGCAGGTACCGCGGGGCAGCGCGCCCAGCGCAGGTGCCGGGGGTGCTCCAGGGCCCCGCGGCCGCCGCCAGCGCCCGGGGAGCGGTGCCGGAGGGTGCGGGGCTCATCCCAACTGCTCTGGGGGCAACAGGTTGCTGGGCGCAGGCAGCGTGGCGGCTCCGACCTGCTGCTTCTGGCCGCTCGTACGCCTCGTAAAAAGCCGGCGCCGTCCTTGTGGGCGCTGGTAACTGGCTGGGGGAACCGAAACCCTCTGCTGGGCTCTTCCCTCCCTCTTTCCCCTCCGGGCTCCTGGCGCAGGAGGGTATGGAGACTAAACTCGCGGCTCCGAGGCTGAGTTTTCTCCGCTGCCGTTGCACTTGCAAATTCTAAGTAATTAGGATAGCCCTTTTTTTTGTCCCTTCGTCTTTAAACAAAAAGATCTTGTGGATAGTGACCAAATCCATGCACCGAAGACGGGAGAGAGGGGCGTGCTTGGTTATATATGCAGTCTATGGTTGCCTTGTTTTTTTTGGGTTTTTTTTTGGGTTTTTTTTTTTTTTTTTTTTTTTTGTTTTTTTTTTTGGGTTTTTTTTTTTTTTTTTTTTTTTTGTTTTTTTTTTTTCTTCTCTTGTCCTTGTATACTTACAGTTTAATCTCAGTGTACTGGACACAAAGAAATGCTTCACGTTTTGTAGGAATTTTTTTTTGTTTCATCTGGATGTGTTTTTACTTAAGAGCCCCCATTCTCAGTAATTGTTGGTTTTTGCAGTAAAGACAGCTTTCATGTTGCACAGTGAAAGCATATGAAAATAGATCCATATGTTGTAGTGAAAAAAAAAGTCACATTAGCAAAGCACATTTTGCTCAAGATCTGTCAGAAAGTTATATATATGCTTTTGTCTACAAGCCCTCCGGACTCTGCCTGTTCCCATTTTGAAAGTGCCAGAGAGTGTCAGAGGTCAACAAGTCCTGTTTTATCCACAGCAGAAATTATACTAATCTTATTTTTCCTCTGGTTTCATTGTGAGTTTTCTAGTTGGTTCCCTTCTCCCACCCTTGAAACAACTGTGTTACGGAACTTTCCCAGTGAGAACTTTTCAAACCATCTGTTTCTAGATCACTTCCCTAGTGCTGTTTTTCAAGGAACAACAGTCAGTGTCAGATGTATAGGCTGAAATATGGCTGCAAGAGTGTTGGCTGCTTACCACTGTCCTGAATTAGAGAACAGCAAAGCTGGGAGCATTTGAGAAGAGGAGAAAAGAGCTATTTTATGATGTATGCACTAGCTATTAAGTTCCAATTCAAATAATTCCACCTTTCTGGTAAGGGCTAATAAGCGCTACATCTCAAGACTGATCAGTGATGCTTATTCATAATGTTACCTAGGTATTAAGTAACAGGCGTAAGTATTTGTGGCATGAGGATGTGGCTGTGGTATGTGGAGAGAAGTGTCTGTGCCTGGGAACCTTTTAAACTGGGTCTGTTGAAAGGGAATAATTAGGTGGAACCACAGAGCTGTGCTGCTGTGTGGAAGAGCAATCTGGGTCCATTCATACAGAGATGAGGACAGACTTAGGAATAAGATGGGAATTTGGATCCTTGGGTTTAAATTTTGGAGCATATTTTTATTTGCCACTGTTGGATACAGTGGTATAGAAATAGGTTTGAAACCAGGGACTGAAACTTGTGTGCCCAGGACTATGATTTTTTAGCTGCAAAATTTTCCATCTTGATTTGGCCCACCCATCATGGTATTTTGTTTTTTTACTGTATTGCTTCTAGTGGTGGGAAGAATAAGTTAAAAGAGAGTGGTTAGAACAGTCCCTCCTTGCAGGAGATGTAAGGTTTGTCTCCTCTCAGCTGAAGAGAGCTCTGAACTTGTTACCCTGTTCCTGAGTGGGGATCATTGGGCTGCCATGGATGAGGAGATGCCGTTTCTCCAGTGCCTCTCTCTGTGGCATGTGTCCTTCCTTCTCAGAAGACTGGTCAGTGGGAGACTCAGGAAAACCCAGTGGACTAAATCCTTCAGGACACCTGTGGAAAAACTCCTGGTTTTGTGGATTTAAAATGTGCTTAAGCGTTAGCTGGCTGTAAAGCTCTGTCTCACTCTAGTCCAGAGCATCTCTGGGGAAGTGAGGGTGGATGACGACAACTGCCAGCTCTTCCAGGAATGTGACAAGGTGTGAATGGAGTCTCAGATAGCAGCTGCTTAAGGGGGATTTCTAAAATTCTGCTTGTCTCTGCGCTTTTACAGTCTCAAAAGCAAGATCAGCCTTTGAAGAAAGTTGTACCTTTATGTAAATGCTGGGAAGTCTGTGTAAATATTTGCCACTTTCTTTAGCATATATGGAACAACTGCTGGAGAAGTAGCACCAAAAATACTGTAATTGAAAAAATCATCAGCAAATATATGGTGTTCACTTTTCAACATTTTCTCTGTAATACACTTCTCCATTTCTCTGGTTGTGTGGCTATTTTGCTGATAGGAAGGGAAATTTTTTTACTACAGGTGTCATGGGGAGAGTCTAGGGCAAATACTGGCAGCAAATACTATATGGGAATTTTTTTAGAAATTAAGTCAATTAAAACAAGAGTGCCTTTTGATCCACCAAATTGCCAATAATCAGAGAAAGCAAGGCATGCTGAAGAGGAGAAAATGTGTCCAGCCTTACCAGGGGTGTAAGCATGTGCCCAGCTGCTGGAGTTTTGTCCCTGCTCATTGCAGCGGGGTTGCATTGGATGACCTTTAAAGGTCCCTTCCAGCCCAAGCCATTCCATGATTGATGCTGTGAGGGAAGTGCTTTGCCCCGGGAGAGGTCAGTGCACAGTCACACTGCTGGTGCCCAGCAGTGGGCCCAGCACTTCCAGGGTGGGCAGGTTTTCCCCATTCACAGTAGCTTTTCTTCCTGTACCTGAAACAACACTTGGAGAAATAGTCCAGAAATAGAACCGAGAAGGCAGAGTATCAAGTTCACCTGCCAGGCACAAGCCTTTTTAAATTTTTTTTTTCCTTGCCCTTTTTGTTATTGCTGCAATAGGTCCAGAGAAAAATGGTGCATGATACAGCTTGCTCGATCTTTAAACATAGCTGGTCGTCTAAAGCTTGCCCCACCCAAGTGCAAATGGTGTTGCTAATATTTAAGAAAAAAAGTCATTTAGCATTGTCACTGTGTTGCATACCATTATTTTTTAATGTACCTTTAAAAAAATGCTTTACATTTTTTCTGATCTCTGCATGTGTGTGTGATAACATTCCAAAAAAATTGCCCAAAGGCAGCTTGTTCTTGCCTAATTTGACATCTTGAAAGAAAGGACTTGCTTTTTGTGGCAACATGCGTATTTCAACAAAAGGTGAAATGAGAACTTTGAGGACAATAATTAGAAGTCTCAAGAGCCTCAGTTTGTATCTTCCTCTTTTTTAAAGAAACAACATCTGAAGAGGGAGGTCTTATTGGAAATAAAGAAAATGAAAAGTCAGAGTGCACAAGAGTGAATCTCTTGAAAATCTCCCATAGCTGCATTATCTTGATTACTTTTACTTTAAAAGTGCTCTTATCTGAGATGCCCAGCTTGCAGTGTCAATCATACTATTGATTGTGGGTGGTGGGTAGAAAGTCATTTCACGTCCTGTACTAACAGTATCCTTAGGAACTCTTAAGTTGTTCTGTAATCACCTTTATCCATATTACATTAATAAATATGAGAACATTCTTGAGCATTTCAAGAAAGATTGACGTATCATTTAAATAAATTTCTCTTTTAGTATCAGCTTTACAAGAGCCTACACAAGGCTATACCTCCTCAAGCTATGATCTCATTGCAGTCTAATCAAGGCTGAGCTTGGCTGGTATTTCAGCAAGATTTCCAAGTGAAACCTGGACTGTTGCAATAAGTTTTGTTGTTGATTTAGTAGATAGAGTTCTTGTCTCCTGAATCAGTGCTGAATTCGTGCCCCAGCTGGAGGTGCTGCCTTTTAAAAAGGAGTATCAAACTCAGAACATTTATTTTCTTTATTCCACTGCAATTTCTGCTGTGCTCCTGTCTGTGGTTAGGTGTGAATTGTAATTTTTTTAACCTAACAATCATTTAAATTGTATAAAGAAGTGCTTCTTTATTAATTGGCTGCAAGACTTCTCCATGTGACTTGTATTAATTTGTCATTTCAGTAGTAAGTGATTACTGTTTTAGTTAGATAATTGTTTATTCTTTGGCCTTAAACATGTAACTAAAAGCAAATACTTGCATCACCATACTGCAACAATATTTAGGGTGGAAAAGAGCTTTATTGGTGCTGTTTACAAATAAATAAATAAATAATGAAACACAAATACCAGTTTCTTCCTTCAAGTTAGATGTTTGAGGTAAGCTGCATTGTTTGTAGACATTAACAATTCTTAAACTTGGCTGTGGAGTTTGATGTCCAGAAAACCAGCATTTACCAGTAATCCTGTGAAATTCTTGACTGCTTAAACTTAAATGCAGCCATTCGTGTAAATAGCTGATTTATAAGTTCTTAGGAGGCATTGTACTGTAGCCAAGAAAGAATTCTAATCTAGGTCTCCGTATCCCAACAAATTTCATTCACTTCCTTCAGTTCTAGAAAGATAATACATGAAGGATCCTTCATTCTGTTTTGTTTTCTATTCATTTTCTCTTGGTCATCAAACCCAGGTAGAATTACCAATCTGTATGGGTCAGAATTTTAACAAGTGTGTTAGTGAACAATTTTGAAAGAATGTATCAGATCATGTTCTGTGTTTCTTTTCAAATGTTTATTCAGCATCTTATCTTGCAAGGGGGGCTTATGGTCTGAGTTGGATCTCTTTGTGTTGTTCAATTTGATAGTTGAGAAATATTAGGAAATGTGTTTAAAATGAATGTTTTTGGCTTGAAATAGTATCATGTAGCTGTTTATATTTTTTCCCCCTGCCAAATATGTTAAAAATTGGGCTTTTTTCGATGCTATAGAAACTGTTGTGGGTGGTGTTTTCATTGGAGTCTGGTTATTAGATCCCAGGTTTCTGTTATTGGAAGGGAGGAGTTAGCTTGCTTTGATGCAGAAGATCTTACTGCTTTTAATTTGGTAAGCTAGTTCATGAAGTTGATGGTCTCAATTTCAGTGCTTTAATGGCTAGTGAATGACCTCTTTATTAGGACTGTTAATTTACTGACAGAATGGAGCTCACCACCCTCATATGTGGTGTGGAAGTCTGAAGCTTGGGAGGTTGGGTTTGCAGGGTATTTTTTTTTTGTTTTGCTTTGGGGGTTTTGTGGGGTTTTTTTTGTGTTTGGTTTTTGGGGTTTTTTTTTTGTTTTTTTGTTTGTCTTTTTTATATGGGTTTGTTTTTTTGGTGATTTGTTTTGTTTTGTTTTTGCAAGGGCTTTAACAGTTGAAATGGCACCAGTGTTGGAAATTGCATTTAAAAGTTATGTTGGATATTGTCACATGTGATCTAAAAACTGTAAGGAGTTGAAATGATAGTTCAAAGGCTTGTGACTTCAGAAGTCTCAGGTCAGTTGAGTTAGGTGCTTAGCAGTCAAACAGCGTTGGAGTGGGGTTTGCTTGCAGTGCTGAAATTGCGGTCTTCCTTTTTGCATTTCATACTACATTTCAGGAGAAAAATCTTCCAGAGGACTCAGAGTGCTCTGTTTAAACTCAGAATGAAGAAACTTCATTACAATAAGCGAACTTCTAACTTTTGGATATACTGGTTGCTTCCAAATTGCTTTTTATCTCCTCTGCATTTCCCTCTTTCAGCTACTTGGGCAAAAACTGTCAAATTTATCATGATTTTTTAGTTTGAAAGAAAACACAAACAGAATCATTCGTGTCTGTGGAGACTGCCAGAGGAATTGTGTGTTTTGTGGGAACAGTTACTGCAATAGGAGTGAGACAGCTGGATTGACTGTTTGAATGTTTGGTCTGTTTAAAGGACAATTTAAACTTCTCTGGTCGTTAGTTCATACATATGTTAATGTGTTCTTTTCAGTATGAATTTTGGATACTATCATAGACATTAGCGTGGAAATAAGAGATCTGCGATCTGCAAGACACCTCTGGTTATTGCTTGCTATTATCAGAGGTTTGCCAGTAATGCAATTTATTATCTAGATATGTTAATGGTTTTGTTTGTTTCTTTTTTAAGAGGAAAACCAGTGTGGGTGTGTGTGGTGTTTATGCATATGCTACATATGCTTTTCTCAGTTACTCAATAGACTGTACTTATTTTTATCTGCAGACCTTGATTCATTGTATGTTCTCCTGCTTAATGAGTGTTTAAAGTATGGGAATGTGGAAAGAATAAGGTAAACGGGAATTGAAACGTGGCTGTGAATAGATTAGAGGAAACAACTGTTTGGTAGTAACAAAGCCAGTATTTTATTACATGTGAGCTTCTTTCTTCTCAAGAAAAGCTATTTATGTCTTCCTATGCATTTGTAATCTATACATAGAATACCTAATATGTATATGGATTTAGTTCCGTGGGTCAGTTTGTCATAGAGGTTTGAGACAGGTCGTAGATATCAAGGAGATTTTTTTACTTGCTGTGCATTTAAGAGTTACAGTGCATGAAGATTTTCACTGGTGAAATAAAAATTAATGCAGTTATGCTGAGACTTCGTTTAATCTATGAGGACTTGCTTTCAGCTGTGTATTTTGAACCTATTTGGTATTGATGCCTTTCTATAAAACTTAACATAATTCTGGACTTTTGGGTTTGGGCTTGCTTTTAGTTTGGGGCTTTTTTGGGGGTGTTTGTGGGGTGGGTTGCTTATCTTTAAGATAAGAAACAATTTTGGAAGCTTTCTAATTCCACATAGCATAATATTTTCAGTTTCTTAAAGGTTATGCAGGAAGTATGCTGTACTCTCCTTATCCTCTTATACCTACCCTTTCCAAGAATATTATCACTACTCCGTGTGGAATTATGAGTTGTAATTTTTGTACTACTTCTAACTTCATAGATATGGTTGTATACAAGCAAGAGGGAATGTAAGGTTTTTGGAACGGGTAGCTGAATGTTTTGCGTTTAAATGCATCCATTCAGTGACAGGAATAGTCTACAAAGTTTTGAACTGGAATCAGTTTTCAAAAATCAACTTGATGGACTTCTGAATGTGTTTGTATATATTTTGCCAAGCAGCAGACTTCCGCTGGTGTTCATCTGGGTTTAAGATGAATGTTTAATAGAAGGAGATAGTTTTGAACAGTGTTTTGTAGCATTTAAATTAAACAGGACATAATTGCTCTGAACTGCTTTCTGGAGGTGCCTGCTACTTGCTGTCAACTGTGTGAGAAGCTGAGGAAACCCCTGGTTCCTCAACACATATCTGGATCTTCCATAGGTACCTGTAGTAAGGTGAAATATTACTGAGCAAGGTTGTCTCTGTATTTGCAGTGCATGTGTGCCTATATCTAAAATATTTTTTTTTAATTTATTTCTCTGATTGTTTCTGAGCATAACTTTTCATTTTGATTTATCAAGCTGATCAGGGTAGAGTTGTTACCTACCAAGGACAACATTTATGAACTTAGGAGAGAACTTCCTTCCTCTCTCCATAAATTAATACAGTATTAGTGTTCAGTCTCTGATTAATTCGGGGCATTTTTGGTAAGCACAGATCTCTTATTGCAGGTAAGAGAATGGCATCTGCCACATAATTTTTGGGGGGCTTTTTTAGTGGCCTTCATGTGTATTTGAAGGTCATTGTGGTGTGCTGGACTCCCCTAGGCAGAAGGAGCCAACTTGCTGGTAAATGCTGGAAATGCAGCAAATTGCAGTTTTGAGAAACCAAATAGCTTTTGTCAGGTACACAATTCTTGGGCTGACTCTTAGAGTAGAAACAGATGGAGTTGAGTGTTTGGTGATAGAAAAGAGGTGGTTATTTCAAAGTTCCTCCAAACCCTGATGAAATGCCAAAATCTACTGAAAGGTTTGAGCTGTTTAGTCAAAAGCTCAGTAGTAGTGTCACTGAGGGGAATGCCTCACATCCTGTCTACTTCTCCTACCTCACTCATAGAGAAAGGGAGACTTTCCCTCTGCCACCAGCCCTGCTTTTTCCCCATTTAAATCTGTCAGTTTCTAAATTGTTGCGTTCTTTGAAATGTTTACATTCCTCTTACTTACTTAGAAATAGCTATTAACTGATATATGAGCTAGGAAGCACATTATCACATCTTAGATAGAGATGTTCTGAAGAACTGTATTTAATAATGAGGATTTTTTAAAAAAAGATGTAGAGTGGCCTGTTTTTCAGGGTGGTACAAAAAAGAGTGGGACAAATCTCAGTGTCTGAAAGCTAGAAATGGGTAACATAGTAGGGAATCTACTTCAGTGATTGAGAGGCTGTATCCCTTTGGATAGCTAGTAACAGTGCTGGTTCATCCATTCTTGCAGTCATTTCTCTAGTTGAAATGACCTTTCAGAAGGAAAATGGATCATGATCGAGGATGTTATTGTGATTGCAGGTGCTTTTATTGAATCTTTTCTTTGCTCCAGGCTCTTTGCTGTTCTGTCAGTCATGTTGATAAGTTTTAGATCATTTCTGTACTCACTGTACAGAAAATACTCTAGACTTCTGCTGTGCATTTGTGCCATGTACAACAACTGGATGTTTAGTGTTCTGGTAATAGCAGAGAGGCATCTCTGAGCAGTTTGGCAGAGAGTCTAAGAATGCTTTTGCTGATGTGTGAAGGTGAATTCAGTTTGATTTTGTGGAAATTTTGTGGCATAACCTACTAAGTTTTTTTAATATAATGGAAGTGCGTGAACCTCATTCTAAGCTGTGCTTTGAGTGTTTGGGGGTTTTTTTTAATGAAAAAAGATCCATGTGAAACTTACTTGAAAAAATACCCAGAGCCTTTTAAAATGGCCAAACTTTTTAATTTTAGAGTAACAAGTTCTTTGTTCTCAGTCCTTCTAGTATATTCTCTCTGTAATGGACTTGCAGTCAAGTCTGGATAGCTGAAGGACGGAGGGATCTGTCAATGGGGAGCATGAAAGTACAGAAAATTTGTTTAGAAGTGATGCAGAGATACCTACTGCTGTACTCAAAATTGCAGTTTCAGTACTTTTCCTCTTCAGTAAAATATGCTTCTTCTCAGAAAACCTTCACAAAGCTATACAAACAGATTATTTTGTATTTTTTTCTCTCTCTTGAGATAAAATATACTTTGCTTCACAGTTGCTTTGAAAACTTCCACATCATAAATTATAAAATAAAGCAGTGTCTCCCAGTTTCCCAAGTACATATAAATTAGTCAGCATTCTTTAGGAAATAAGCTTCTGATTTGGTTCAGTGAATACTGTTTGGGAATAGCAATACTTTATTTGGAAGCTGTGCATTTTTCATTAAAATACTCTAGTATTTTAGGATAGTATCATAGAAACATGATTTAATGACAGAGGAAGTGAAGTGCTTCCTACACAGTGTCAGTTAGTCATCAGTGTGTTAATTTTCTTAAACAAATTACATGCAAAAATGGGTTTGTGGGTGTTTAGCTGCCTGATATCTGATGTAGTATATTATATAACTCCTGATGAGTATTTGGATTTTGGATAATGCAATAATTACAGTATTGTAAATTTTTTTCTTTTCTCTATAAATACATATTTTGATGACCCAGAAGAAAGCAGAACATTAGATTTTCAGCAGAAACATTTGCGGTTGTCTCATTGTTTTTTTTAATGGAATAGCAAAACATCCATTTCACAGCCATTCATTCAAGTAAAAGAAAGATGCAAACATACTGTGTTGACATAAAGTAGTGTTTTATTGGGTGTTTATATGTGGAAAGAATTTTAGGATAACAGGGAAAACTTGAAGCTTCATGTGTCTGTTAAACATAATTATTGTTTTGAATAGTTAACTCAAGAGAACTGTATACTTTAAAAAACAGCTTTTATAAGCAGTTTGTAATTTTTTCTTACATGACTATTTTGGTCAAGTGCCTTTATTTCCAAATAGAAAGGCTCCTGTAAAATTAAAAAAAAAAAAACAGTCTTGTTCTGTGGCTGGGAGATATGATATAAATACTGAATTCTCTTAAATGCAACTCTCATGTCATAATGCTTCTCCTAAATTTAAAAGAATTGGTAGAACACAACTTTTAAGTTCCAAGGTAATTTTTTCCCCTTTTAAACTATGTATTCTTACTATCTATAAAACTTTTGTACTTCTTACTCTTTTCCTTTTATCTTATCTTGTAAAAGGTATCGTCAAATAATTTGCTCCCCTACTTATAAAATGGAAACTCCAGTGATGTATTAGTAAAACAAGTTTTTTCCTACACTTTTTACCTTCTGGGAACTTGATGTTTTTCCTGACTGCTGTGGAAGATAGCTATCATGAGCAGAGAGTAGGGCTGTGCCTTTTCTGACACCTTGGAGACCTGAGGAGTTTCTGTAATTACTCAGTCTCTTGTCAGGGAGAGGTGCAAGACAAGTCTTTTGTTGCTCAACTGAATTTCTTCTGTCTGATTCAGGAAATTGTCATATTAATAAATATTGTAGCTGTGACCTGTTATGTGGTGATTAGAATATGCAAGTGAAGATGCATGTGGCTCTTTGGTGGTTGTTTGCTCTCTTGAAGCCAATAAAGGGTCTGAGTTGGCAAAGCTTCAGCACAGAGCCCTGTCAGAAGCAAAGAACTGGAAATTTACTGCATTGAAAATTGGGAGATCTAGTAAATTAATTACCTCTTTTGCCTTGTGTACTTCTGTGGAATTGTGTCTATTTTGCCTCTGGTGATGAATAGAACTAATACTATTTCTCAGAAGTCTTGTTTCTCATGAAACAGACCTGATGCAAAAGGGCTGAAATATTACAGTGACAAAGACTTTATAGTCTTTCTATTAGACCTAGAACACAGATATTTGAAAACCCTTGGGGTACACAGAGTTGTATAAAAAGGCTGTAGCTATGTGATTCTGTATATTTTTCTTCACAGCGGACACAAGCACAAAGTATTTTTTTATCTACAGTGTTCATCATAAGTAATGTGCCAAAGTGTACAGTTAGGTCTCTGTTTACAAAATTAAATCCAGTACCTACCCAAAATGCACAGATGGTTTTGGTGCTTCAGAAAGTAGCAGAGATAAATGGAGTGAGGTGAGTCAGCACCTGAGAGCACAGCAAAAAAACCCCAGAGTGTGGACTACTTTCATAGTAGGTCAGCCAGCCATTTGAAACAATTGTTGATAATAAAACTTCATAAGGAAATATATTTTTGTAGGCCAAAATGTGTCCTTGCTGACCACTTGAATTTCCTTCAATTTCTGATGATTATGACACACTTACAGCTCTATAATATAAAGATACTGTCAATGATGATTGATGATTTCATCAATTGTCTAAGGTGATAGCACAGCGTACAAGTTTCAGCAGAATGAGGGGAGCATGTGCATGTTTTCTTCTAACCGCAGACAAAATTAAAAAAAAATTAGTATGTCTGCACATTACTAGCAGTAATTGGAGGCTACTGTCTGCATTGTGTCAATTGGTTCCATCACCCTGCATTTCAGCCTAAAGGTGTTGGGCTAGTGTGGGCTCCACCTTAAATCCAGTGCTACAAACATCGAGTCTTTAGCAACCTGGTTTATTTTGCTGAAAGCTGACTGGGGAAATGTTGCATGAGCAATTTAATTAACTGATTAGAGGGAGTGGAGATGAGCAGCAGGGAGTGGCAACATCATGGTATATGGTCACATGCTCTGCTGTGACTAACAGGCTTCAGTCCAGCTGATGTCCAATGAAAATTAAATTCAAGTAGCAAAATAATTTTGAAAATGCTTATCTCCTGTTTCCTAACTTTTGAATTTTCATTAATGAGCAGTCTGAGTCTAAAATGTGTTCACCTCTATTCTGAGGACAGAATGGGCATAACTGTTATTAATATCAGAGTAAAAAGAAAACTATTTTGCCTGTTTTTATTTTTGGCTACCAAAAAATACTTGACATTTGACTATCTAGGAGAGCACGTTCACTAAATCAGTGCTAAATTAAGTCATGACATATATAGCTGGGTCTGCATGCCTTAGAGGGATTTCTTTCCCTAAAACTTTGGAATTTTCTAGTCCATTTGGTTGATGCTGGCTGCAGTTCTTTATGGTCAAGTTTTCTTCTGAACTTGGAGAAATTTCTGTGAAGATTTTTTGGGCCTCTTGTTTTGATATTAAATAAAATTTGCTTTATACCTTTCAATACGATGATGTTAGTAATTACTGCTTTTAAAAATATTTAAAATGTTTTTGAGCTTTGCATTGAATTTTTTAAAAATTTTTCTGATTTGTTTAAATCTGTTGACTCTGGATGCCCCATCCCTGGGAGTGTTCAAGGCTAGGTTGGTGGGTCTTTGAGCAATGTGATCTAGTGAAAGGTGTCCCTGCCCATGGCCAGAGTTTTGGAACTCTATGATCTTTAAGGTCTCTTCCAAACCAAACCATTCTATGATTCCATTTGTCCATGAAATTTAACATTAGCATGTTATTCTGCATGGTTGTAAGGAATGTGGGCTAGGGTTGTGCGTGTGTAACAATTACAGAAGTCTGAAATCATTTTACAGAGTGATTTGGTCTTTACATTTTATATTCTTGTAAT
This sequence comes from Pyrgilauda ruficollis, assembly GCF_017590135.1. Lineage (NCBI taxonomy): Eukaryota > Metazoa > Chordata > Aves > Passeriformes > Passeridae > Pyrgilauda > Pyrgilauda ruficollis. The sequence goes on from NW_024524266.1 coordinate 5,693,757, forward strand.
AGTTTTGGGGTTTTTTTTGGTTTTTTTTTTTTTTGTTTGTTTGTTTTTGTTTTTTTTTTTTAAGAGAAGGCAAAGGAAAAGTGGCATACTAGTGGTGTCTATGTAATTTTATCAGCTGAACTGCGTTTTCCAAACTAATTTTCCGGTGGGAGTCAACATTAGAAGGTGACTGGTGTGCCTTGTGCAGTGGGTCCTTTGCCAAAGGAATGTTTGGATTCAGGAACCTGGTCTCCAGGTTCTGGAGGGAGTGTGTTGTAATTTTTTTTTCTGATGCCTGGGCTCAGACTTCTCTGAGTTTCCTTTAACTGGTTTGAGTGTTACCTCTTCTTACCTAAAAGTCTTTTTCTCTTGTTATTCTCTACATGAGTGATTCTGAATTCCATTAAATAGTCAGCATTTTCTTTCTTTACCTACTTCTTTCACTATGCTATTTCTTTACCTAGCTCCAAAGCTTGATTTGCCTTTAAAGGCCAAAGCCTATAAAATGTGAAGGATCTTCTCTCAGGACTTGCAGTTGATTGAGTCTTCTAATAGCTGGGCACTTTTAAAGGTGAAGAGACATAAGGCATGACATTGTGGATGCTGGCCGATTACTTCTTCCCCTGAAGCAGGGGTCACTAGAGTATTCAAATGTAGTTGCCAGATTTACGTCTTAACGTAAAGATTTCTTTTCATAATTTTATTTCTTTGTTTCTTGGAACTGGGTGAACCATTTCAGTTGAAATGTAAGAAAAATCAATGTTTGAGCCTTACATGTACGGTGGAGAGTTTCTACCTAACTAATTGAAGTATGGCAAATTCATCAACCACTGAAAGGAAATATGATCTCATAATGGAAGCATTGAACAACTTTGATTAGTGAAGTGGTTAATACCACCTGTGGTTAATTACTGAAAAGGATTTTGGAGTAAGATGAGGACACAAGATGATTTTTGTAAAACCATGGCTTAGATACTACTTCATTAGAAAGCTATAATATGTAAATAAATAAGAGCAACACAATGACGTCTGTATTTTCTATACCATAAATTTAAATACAAATGAACAGGAACTCAAGAGCTTGCAGGAAGAGCGGTGACTTTTATGTTTTTGTAGTTGTATTTGAAGTTAATCAGTCTGGTTTTTTTAATTCAAAGCCAGAGTACACATAACAAACTGTGACCTGAAGAAGTATCCTGTGAGTTTTGGTACGCAAGAGAGAACATTGTTATTTCTCTGTCTCTGTGAGTCATGCAGCTAAAACATTTCATCCAGCTTTAGTTTTGAAGACAAGAGTGTGTAGCAAGGTTCGGGGATGTTTTGTAGTATTTGATGATAGTTGTCCAGGTGCTGATTAAATTTTAGTAAAGCACTAGAAAAATGTGTCTCCTTTCTGAGCTATTCTGAGAGTTATTTCCCTTTTCTGATTAGGCTGTGAGTTGAGACAGAAGGATCATAACTAGTAGTAGTTAGACATTTTAAACAGCAGAGCTAGTTTTAATGTGCAGTGTCAGAAAAGGAATTTTCCATTCTTGAGTACATGCTATGCAAAGGTTGCAGTTTTGGAAGGAAAGCAGGAGCACCTTATGACCTCCAGCATATTCAGGGGTTTGGTTTTGAGGTTTTTGCTTGGAAAAAAAAAGTGACAGTTCAATTGCATTTTGTTCTTACTTAATTTATGTTCACAGATCCATTTCCTGAACTGACCAAAAATCTGATAATGGATGCCAGTTTCTTGAAAAGTTTCAAAATTATGTATTAAAATTAAATCTTGAAGTTCATAACCTTTGCTTACTGAATGCTGGAGCTCGTTCTCAAAGGAATGGGAAAAAACCCCAAACCTGTAAGCTGTTACCTCAGTTATTGCACCTCAGTAATGCAGTGTAGGTTGTGCATGTGAGATGGGGATTTCCCCCCCAAGGCAAGAAGAGACCTAGGTTTTAATGTAAATTTGATGATGCAGTGGCAATAAAAGAAGGGATAGTGCAGGGTCTTGGGTGTTACAGCCAAGGTTGCAGCCACCATAAATTGGCAGGTTTTTTTATCCTGGTGCTGACAATTGACACAAGCTTCCAGTTTATTAAAAGTATGTTGAAAATCTAGTATGGTGCTGGAGAACGGCCAAAGTTACTTAAAAACTGACAAAGTGTATTTTACTCAAGGAAATTGAAACACAGACCAAAATTCAATGGATTTTTAATCTTAAGAAACTTGAAGACTTGGCCATGTTTGAAATAATAGTAATAGTTTCTACCCTTTAAGCAGTATGTCTTGGAACTTTGTTCTTATGTTTACTCTTGCTTGGTGGCTTGTTTTTGGTTTTTTTGTGGTTTTTTTTTTTTTTTTGAAAGGTACTTGCTCAATGCAAAAGAAGTTACTGGCTCAATGTCAGTGTGCCTGGAAGAAAGCAGATCAGAAATAAAGCTGGATTGTGAACTGATGGACCCTTTTAGTATGTCGTCCATTCAGAGTTTCTGAGGAAACAGAAAACTACATTGGGATTCAAAACCAAAAAGCTTGAGTTGTATGGTGGCAGAGTAAATTCTATTAAGTCATAGGATCTGTAATCTGTAAAGTTGTTAATTAGTCACAGGGCAGCTGAGCAATGAAAGTTTTGACTGATACCATTCAGGTTAAATATAGGAAAAAATGGGTTTTGTTTTGTATTGCATTGTGTTTGCAGGATACTCAAATGAAAACATGTGGCTTTGTTGATAATTAAACACAGCTTTGAATCCCTGTTTTTCATGATCATAAGATTGTTTATATAATATGAGATCCAGTCCTACTCTGAAATAGTACAATATTTTCATTTATCATGTAAACTCCAGATGACTTCTGATACTATAGAGGATAGTGCTGGAATTTCTTCAGTCATGCTTTATATTGTGTCCCTATTTTATTTTTTTAAAGAACTTAGGTATAGCTTCATTAGCTCTGGAAAAAATTACTGAGATTAGTTAGATGCAAGTTATAATTAAATGATTATGCTTAATATCTCTGTAGTTTTGCATACTGTGTTATTTCCTGCTCTTCTTGGTGATTCTTAGTCTTGTGCTGAGTGTCATAGTAGTGTTGGGAAGTAAAGCTCTCTTTGTCTGGCCTTCTCTGTGGTATAGAAAAATTCTTAAAATTATCCATTCTCTTCATAAGGACCACCTTGGTGGTACAAAAACCTTCTTAAAATATTTAGGGTTGAAACCAAAATTGCATTTAATTTTTAATTTGGATTCCCTACTTTTCTCATTACTGTACATTGTTTTTAATTCCTTCTTATAGAGTGTGATGCAGTCTGATGGTGTGTAAATGTATTTGAATTTTAACATGTTTTTAATGAAAACAAAAGATTGAACAACCTGTTCTAGTGGAAGGTATTTGAGCTTGTGGCAGGGGGAAGAGCTAGCTCTTCCAACTCAAACTATTCTATGCTTCTGTGATGTGTTGTGCCCCACCTAGGAAAATGCTTAAAAGTTCTTTGGTGCTATATAACAAGCCTCAGTGCCTGTTTCTTCCAAGATACTCCTGTTGCTTGGGGTTGCTTTTGGGTGGAGACCTGAGGGTGTGCAGCAGCACTGGAGGTAATTATACGAGATGACAATAGCAGCAACTTGTGGTTATCTCTGTGGCTGTATCAGTTTTGTGCTGGCAGTTCTCCCAAGGAAACCTCCCTATGGGCGGCTGCATCACACTGGTGTACGGCCGCTCTGTTGTAACCTGGCTGGAGCCAGCCTCTGACTCCTTGAGCGTGGGATTTGTATCAGGACATAGTTTCTGGTTGCTTGGTAGTTTCATAGGGAAAGATTTGCAGGAAATAAATGTGGCTAATAGATTTGCAAATGTGATGAGCTCTTAACATACAGGTCATGAACAATAATGATCTATTGGCTACCCCACTGATGAGGAAAACATCTTGGGTTTGCCAATCAAAGATTTCCATTAAGGGCTAGACATATTTTTTCCTGATTTGTGGCAGTCTCTGTATAATGATTGTTGCAGAAACATCTCTGTGTATTCTCAGAGAGTAGCTTCTAATTTGTTCCACATTTAGAATTTCATACATTTAGAGACAACCAGTATACTCAGGTCTTAAACAACATGCTCTGGTAGTTCACAGAGGGAAAAAAAAGTAGTTATAGGGTCCTTCTCGAAAAGTTAGGAGACCAGTAATTTCAGTTGAAGATATGTTGCCTAGGAAGACTTTTGTTAATATTTTTTAAGTGTGCATTTATGGATTCTGCAAGCAAGGAGAAAACTTGTGAATTATTTTTATTTAGTCACAAGTTAATATAATTCTGTTTTGCCACAACTTGGCTTGGTATTCTGAAATTTTGCAAAAACTGAGTATTTGCCAACTTTATTTAGGGATTGGAGTTGCAATTTCCTCATGAAGCTTTAAAATTCTCAGCTGAAATTCTTCTGTTTCATAAATAGTAACTGTTGGCGCTGGTAGAGTCCGTGATGAGCCTCTGTCACTATGTGCGGACAAAATGGTGATTTATCTACTGTCCAGTCCAAACCAGAGAGCCTGATAAGTTAGCAGTGCTTTCCAGTCAGTAATATTTCCTTTTTGTTTTTCATAAATAGCAATACAGATTTGTATCAATTAATTTCAAAAGCTTCTGTTTGACTCTGGGTTGTAAGTACACTCAAAATACTCTTAGTGTTTTATACTCTTAGTGTTCCACATGCAGTGTTGCCATGAATATCGCAGGCTAACTGGTATCACATGGTTTATGGATTTTTATGTTTTGCCTTTATTTCTTTTCCTTCATTGTTCAATGTTTGTTCTTGTCTTCAGTTAGACCTCTGTAGCTCCTTCATTTGACATTGCCATCTTATGAATATCTGTTCTATGAATGCAGTCTTCCAGTACTGTTTTTCCAAACCTGTTTAGTCCTGAAAACAACATCTGTTGCTCTTGACTATCACCATGTTGCTTAGAGACATCATGACCTTATACCTTTTTCAGAGAACGCCTTACCTGTAATTGTTGACAGCATCCTCTATTTTAAATTTAAAAAAAAAATTACATTTTGTTCTTCTTGACTTGCTAACATGCATTTTGTAGTAGCTGCTGTATAGCCAGCTTAATGTACTCTGTGTTACAGATGGATTTCCTCCATCTTTCTCCTTAGCATCGTCTGACGGGGATATTGTCTGGGTGGGCATATCTGCTGTATCTAGGAAAATGAGGACAGCTGTACTGAGTAGGGACAAAGTCTACTGGACCCAGTTTCCTGTTTGTGGAAGTAGCTAAGGAATAGTTCTGATAATAATAACTGAGGAATAGTTCTAAGAACCGGAAGTATAATGTAATTTTAAAAATTTTTTTTTTCCCTTTCTTTCACTTTTGATACAGTTTTTTAGTAGAAGGGTAGGGATGTCTGAATTGTTTGTTTTTAAGTTAATTAGCAAATTCATGGCAGGACACTTTTTTTTTTTTAACTCACTGTATTTTTGAACTTTTGCCTTCCTCGGTATCTACTGGCAATGTTTCCTCTCTGCTTTTAAGAAAATGATGCTATTTTACACAGGTGTAACTGGCTTTGTTATAATTCTGAGAAATAACTGACCCTCTCGATTTTGTGCATTCAAAATAGTGTGTTACAGTCTATTATATAATAATTCTTCTTGCTACCTCTTTTCTAAGCTCAAGTCTGTCCTGATAAAATTCTCTTCATGAAGATTTTGGGTCAGTATCTGACTAGCTTGTTCTGTGCTCTTATGTTCTAAATTCTGCTGGATTCTAGTTTGGGGGGATTACATGAAACTTTCTGTTTGCAATAACATAGGGAATTGAATGACACAGGACTATCATGTGACTGAAAGAGAGCAAGCTATTCCCTTTCTGGTCATTCCAGATGTTTTATTTACTTGTTTGGTGGTGACCACTGAACTGCTGTTTTCAGAGCACAGCAGAGCATGATGCAAGTGATGATCTCTGGCATGTCCAGAGAGCCTTGCCTTGGATGGTATTTGTTTTGTGTGGGTGTGTGTGGAGTTTTGTGTCTGTTTGCTTATCTACAGTGACTTTAGCAATTCAGTCTTCATTGCATGGCTCTTTGCAGCCAGCGCAGCTTTGACTAAGCCAGGTAGCCTTACAGACAGCCTGCAGAAATCACCTTTTGCTGTTGCCTCCTGTGTTTTGCTAATGCCCAATCTTCTGTAGTGTGTAAGTTGGTAGAAACTAGTAGTTGTGGGCTTGTCTTCATTTTCTCTGCACTTTTGTGTGACTACTGTAGACATTAATATATTGCTTTCATTTTGTAGGTACCTTTGTGAGGTAGCAAGGTTGTTTAAGTGAGGGGTCCTACTCTGCAATAGAAATTGCTTTAAAACATAGCCTGGTCTATATTTATTGAAGGTTGTGGTGGAATTTTTTTCCTCCTCTTGCTATTGCATCAATTTGTGACTGTTCTACTGATTCTTCATTTTGTAAGAAATTATTCTGGTATATGGGAATTTCGAGGTTTGTCTCTGAAACTTTTTTTTCATTGAAATTCTACAGAATGCTTCACTTAGCTGTTAGTGGCAATGCAGCATCTTGATGAGTGTGTTTATTGCACATAAATTGTTATTCAGGAGCTGTACAGATTGTGAATGCAGATCTAAATTATTTATTTTGATTTTTCCAAGCAAATACTGAGGCCCCTCTCTTGATCTCCAAAATTCTCTAGTTCAGTTCTTGACATGTGTTAGAATAGCAGCACTGTGATTTTAAGGGAGCAGGAAAGGCTGTATACAAAATGAAGTTACGTGGTCTTGATGGTTTTAAGAAAGTGACCTGAAATAAAACCTGTCTTGCAGTGTGAGTGATGGGTTTGTGCTCACAGATGCCTGGCCAAAAGCAGATTTTACAGGCAGCTGTATTTTCATTCTGTCAGTGCTCCTATACCTTGCTTCTAGGACATAAGCCTAATCCATTTTATGATCAGGGATATTTACCAGCAAAATTTGAGCATTACTTCAGGGTTTGGGGCTTTTGTGTGTGTGTAGTCTCATGGAATAACAGACCATAGCCTGTTATTTTCTTTATAAATTATTAAGTGTTCTTTATTGCTTAATTGGATAATTGACCTTGTCTTTCTAGGAAGAAGCTGTTTCTCAGTTATATAGTCCTATTTGTTAGACTCCTGTCCAACCAGCCCTGGATTTGTTGGACAGTCCTGTCCTAAAAGCTTTTTCAGATCGTATTCTGACTGAGGCTTGACATTTGATAATCACTGGGCCCAAACCCACTTTTGTGTGGGTATTGATGTATTGATAATGCTTTCTGTGTTTCTTCAGTATGTTCATTTTCTGTCTGTGGTGTAGAATTGCCTGGCTCTATTTGTTTTCTTTCTTTTCTCCAAGTGCTTGGACAACATAATTCACTTATCTGGCATTGACTGGGTAGGAACATCATTTGCTTTTCTCAGGCACAAGGAAGCAGCAAGTCTTTTGTTCTGCGTTAAAGCCAGAGTTACAATGTTGCTTCCCTTATTTAAAAAAGGGCGCTGACCTGTGAGTGAGCTTTTTGAAATGACAAGTGTTTGTATGGTTGTTTTTTTTTCAAGTCAACTTGTGCCAAAATAGAGATTATTGGAAAATAAGGGCATGTAAGGTTATGTTGTGAAGTGGATATTACCTGGGGGCCTGCATCTTGTTTCAGGATTTGTTAAAAGGCCCCCACTTCTTTCTTCGAATCACATTTTGGCAAAAGAAACTTCAGTGCAAGATTCAGGCATTCTTTGTAATCTCCTTTTTCTGTTATTTTGTCACACCCTTGTTCACTTACATGAACTCAGCTGTGCTTAGGAGAAAATATCATTGCTCCCAGCATACTGTGTGGGCTGGCTGGTTGGAGAATACAGCAGGCTGGCATCTTAGCTGAGCTGTGGGCTTGATTTACTGTAAATGGGCTAATTAATCATGAGTGCCATACTGCTGTGCTTGTGTGTAGGGAAGCTACATATGGGTAAGCCTGAGTTGCTTAGAGTTTTCTGTTTCTGCCCATTGATTTGTTGTAGTTAGATATAAGGAGGTAATAGTCATGAAACAAAACTTGAAATAAAATGCAGAAAAATCAGCAGGACAACTATTTATTTTTGCTCACCTTGTGCTTAGCATTTCTGGATGTTTTTAAAATATAATACTAGCTCAGATTTTTGTATTTTGCTGTTAAATAACTGAGAACTGTGATATGTTCTGGAGAGTCTTAATAAAGATTAATTGATGGCAGATCTATACTTTTTAACTCTTCCATGCCAAGAGACTTAACAAGCTAAGTATTCTGGTACTTTTGAAGGAAGAATAGAGCAGCAGTTTGTTATTACTATGATTGAGGTAAATTGGGCTGTCTTAAGTATGTCATTACAAACCCACTGTCTTTTGGTATTTGATTTTTTTTCCCTATTTGAAAGACAGAAAATTCTTGCAAAGTTTTTTCTAATTGCAGGACCTCTCTTCTGTAACCGAGACAAGCACTAAAAATCTTATACTAGCAACATTTGCATATCAGTCTGTTCATTAAAAGACAGAAATTTGCTCTCCAGACTTACAATTTACTATTTTGTACCACATGTAGCCAACTAAAAAAAAAAAAAAAAACCAAAAAAAAAAAAAACAAGGTAAGAAAATTTTGTTTGCTTTTTTTTTTTTCTATATAAATAAATGGAAGTGAGCATAAAAGCAGCCAAAGGAAACATTCCTCTGTGATTGCAGCAAGGTTTGTCCAAAATAATAGGGTTTGTATTTTGTAAATGTTTGTTTTGCCTCTGATGTTTAACATTTTAGGCTCTTTAATGTATCTGGGTGCATACCAGGCTAAGTGTAAAATTTCAAAACCCATTGGTGGAAGTCTTGTAAGACAGGACCACCTGCTGTGTTTGCTGGGCTGTTTCAATTGCTCTGTTATGCAATTTCTTCTGTTGCAAGTTGAGGAAGACAGAGGAGGCCACTGGGTTAAAGTATTACTTGGCCTTAAGTGTTTGTGCTGGTCACCATTTTCCTCATTTGGGAACAAAAAGTTTTATCCAGTGACTTCTAAGTCTTCTGGATCCACAGAATGATGGATCCTTCTTTGTGTGCATCCAACCAACTGGCATTTTGTGCATATTTATTCTAGGTTTCAACACTGAAGTAGCTGTTGAGGCTGTGTGTGAAGCTAGTTCTGCCACTCTAGTCATAGCTGAAATGAAAATTAATTAATGAAAATTTAATGAAAATTGTTAATTTTTAATCATTCTTCAGGCTTTTTAAGTGTCTTTATGTGAATATTCTTGCAGGAATAGTGGGCACTTTGTTTTGGGACTTCAGGTAAACCATGCAGAACTCTAGGGTAAATGGTAATAATGATAGCCAAAAAGCATCTGAGTCAGCATGGGAGATGATGGGAAAATTCCTTTGTGTTGAGTGAGAAACTTTTGTTCAAGGGACTTGTACTGAGAGGACAGTACTGCTCAGCATACCTGTAGTTTCACAGTCTTGTGTACGTACCTGTGGAAGAAAATCAGATTTGTGAACGTAATCCAAATTATTTTGTTTTCTCTGTACTTTAATGTGTCTGTGACTGTCGACTAGGCCAAAAGTGTAGTCAAATGAGAACCTCCAGAGTTCATAAGCAAAATTAGGTCTTACCCTTTGTCCAGTCCTTCTCTGTAAAAGAATGCCTCTCAAAGCTTTGTAAGCACTGACACAGGATGACTCATTGATGTCTGAGTCATTTAAAAAGCTTCCTTCTAGCATTTCAAACAAAAGCTGCCTCTAGGAGCTGTTCTCCAGAGTAAGGTGGTGCCAGTGTGGGAGATGCAGAAATCAACCTATGGGAACTGCTGTGTGCCCCCTTAGCCACAGTTAATGCTGGGCAAATACTATTAATTGATAAAATTTGCGCCTTGCAAGATGTAGTGAGGAAATCGTGCTTTAATACAACTTAAAGTACTAAGATAGACCACAGGCAATTGAATGTCATTTTAGAGGCAACTCAAATGCGTTCTGCCACCTGGGTCTGTCACTTACATTGTAAGGTCCCTGTAACAAAAGCACTGTGCTGAGCACTTACTCAGTAATGGAAAAGCAGTGGGTAAAGGGAGCATAAAACCAGTTTGTAAGAAGCCCTGTGGATGTTGACTGTTGAGAATACTTATAGGTTTAAAGGTCTTATTTTGTCCAACTCTGAGCTGATTTTACGTATAATAAATGGTTTGAGTAAATCCATCTTCAATCAAAAAAAAACCCCAAAAAATCTTAATAAGAGGCATCTTCAGTTTCCACAAAGAAAACATCTGTAGCTCAGATTTTTTCACACTAAAAATAATGCTGCCTAGTTAGACTAGATTTCTTTTGGAACAATAGTCAGAAAATACGCTAGTGGCTAATGATATGGGTCAGTGCTAGGGTGGGTGATTTAAAAGCCATTAGCTTGTGCATTCCTGGTTGTCTTTTCATAATTTTCATCACTCCCTATATTTAAAAATCTGTCTGAAAATGGGTAACAAAAATAGAGATGATGTCCAGGTTTCAATGGTAGGAATGGAATGGAATCTTTCACAGAGATAATTTTACTTTAGTTTTGTGGGTTTTTTTCTTTTTTTCCCCGTTTTTTTCTATCCAAGTGTTTTTTATTCTTCAACTCCTAGTTGTAGTCAGCCCATGTCCTTTCTACCCCAGCCCCCAACTCCAACACTGAAACGGCTCAAGGTCAAGAATTTGGCTGTTAAAGGAAACTGTTTTGTTTTGCATTAAGATTAATGGAGCTTTAAACTAACTAGGAGAGAGGAATTGTTCTGCTGAAATTATTAAACACATCCACCCTTTTCAGCAGACAAGTTTTTGTCCTCAGCAGTGCTGGAAATAAGTTTTTTACAGATTGCACAAGCAGTAAGATACTCAGTGCAAGTGTGTAATTCCATTTTTAAATGAAAGCTGAGACTGAATATGTGTAAATGTGACAATCACAATTAAAACTTAAGTAAACCCTTGTCCCTAGTAGTGCTCAGTAGGAGATCATTCATTTAGAAATAACCTAAAATTATAGTCCTATGCCTTTGTCCATGTGTGTGCTTTGTCTGATTGCTCTAACAATGCGATACTTGAAAAAGTCAACCACAGTCAGTATGATTTGATGGAAGCATGGAGAGAGAAAGCAAGGAAGGGCCTCTGAGCCTTCCTTGTCTATTAAAAAGACATAATGGTTCCCACCTTTTGCTCTAAACATCTTCAGGAATCCTTTTGGGAGCAATATGGCAGCTGTTTAAGTAATTCTGGAAGAAAAATCTCAAAGTAAAAATCAAGCAGAGGTGTTTTGTCAGCAGCATATTTTTCATTTATATTAACTTCTGATGCTTTTTATTCCCCATAGCCTTGGAGACACACCTTGGTGGGCATTCTGTCTCGCTTCTATAAGCCTTGAGAAGCATGACCAGCAGCATTGCTCATGCCCTCTCTGTTTAATTCCATGCACAGTGTACAGTGCTGGAAGTAAAATATGGTATTGCCAGTCTGTTCTGGCTCAACCCTGTATAACTTTGGCTGACTACAACAGGCAATAACTTGCTAGCCTTCCTGGTGAGTAGGAGTTCATTGCATGTGTGCTGACCACAGAAGCATCCAGTGTCATTTTTCACTGAGAGATTATGCAGTCCAGAGATGAAATGTTCATGTTTCAGCCATATACTTCCAAATTCTTGAGAACTTCTGTAGCCAGCACACTTTCATTTATCACTGGCTAAAGTGTTAACATCATCCTCTGCTGTGCAGTACTTTGGAACTATAGGTACCTATTTTCATTTTTTCCCTTTAAGACAGGTGATAACCTTAGTGAGTATAAGGCAAAGACTGACAATTGGGGGTTTTCCTGCACTGAAGTTTTCTAAAGAAAATAAATCAAATCTGAATTTGTACAGGAATGTTTGCCTTGCATTCCACACACTGAGTCAATTTATCTCAGGGGCTCTCTTTTTCCTCCTTCCCACCCTCTTTAAAGGCTTGGTGACTGGAAAAAAAGGGAGGGGTGTATGGTAGATTGTAAAAAGAGATTTTTGTAGCCACTGGTGCCAGGAATCATCAAGGAATGCTTAAGTAGTGCCTCTTGTGACAGCATCCAGTCTATTGGAAAAGCATCATGTGCCATCTGGCTTAGATTTTGACTTAATTAAATGCATGCAGCTGACTTTAAGAACTCGGCTAAGATTCAGCTGTCTTGACATTTTGTAAAGAGCTAAGATTTTGTTGGGGAAGCTGCAATAGCCACCTGATTTATGTTGTTTAGTTCCCTTTCAGTGTGGTCCATGCAGTTTGCTGATATTTGAGTGACAATTCTGTTTAAATAAACTCTTAAGACTTGCTGACTCTTGGAAGCCTTATTCAGTAGGGGTTTTCCACTCTAGATTCTGGGATTTTTCTTAGAACTGCAGTTATTGTGGAATTTTATAATAGCGAAAGGAGTTTCTTAAGTTCAGCCAAGTCATTTCTCTGGGAAAAAGTTAAGCTGCTTTGTAAAATTTTGGTTGCTCCACCCAAAAACTCTATATCAATGGGATTTTAGCTTTGTGTGGATGGGGGTAGGAGCAGAATGTGTTCTTTGCTGTTAGCCAGTTGTTCTTAATGCAGAGAATAGTGCGGAACTACTTTTCACAGGCAGACAAACCATCCTGCAGTCATGAGAACCTGTCATTTTAATTACCTGTTGTTTCATCTTGCATCTTCAGTGGCAGCTTACCTGTGTGGATGAAGGATGTGAAAAAAAATTGATGTAAACTTCTACCCATGCAGTTGTAATTAAAAACCACACTTTTGTTGTTCTGAGTGCTAGGTATCTTCATTTTTGAGGTTTTATCACTTTGATCTTTAAAATATAGGAAAAAATTCAATGGAAAACAAATGCACATAAATAGTATCTTTATTTATCCATCTAGGTGAGATGCACAAAGACTCATTCAAATTGGCCTTTTCATTCTAACATCGTGTTTTATCAAGTTGACTAGTGATAATGGTCAAGTGTTAATTTAAAACAAGTCTTCAGCCATACTCCTAATACTCCCAAATGGTCAAGTTTTATTTTTTTAATCCAGCTATGAAGGATTGCCCCATTTCCCCCCCTTTTTAATCACTGGAAATGTTATATTCTTGGAAGGCCCTTCAGGAAGGAGGAGTATTTTAATAGTTATATGTGTAGTATTATCTGGCCCTTTTCTGGTTCTATATTGCAAGAAATGTTTTCACTTTTTTTATCTTTCTAGGTCTCTTATTTTTAGCAAGTTGTCCTTGGCCCACTGCCACCCATTGTATGAATGGAATTCTACAGTTCTCATTACGAGCATCAGTTTGCTTAGACCTCTTTAGCTGATTCACTAAGTACAATATCCAGATCCCTCCTGCTGTGTCTTAACAGCTGTCCTGCAGGCTTGGGTTGAGCACACCCCCCTGCCCCCCAGGCCTCCTAACCTGTAATAGGCACTCTGGCCTGCTTGTTGAAGGAAGAAGCTTTAGCTTAACTTCACATCTCCATTTCCCTGTACCCATTCATGTTTGAAATCAGGAGTAATGAAAAATTTGCCGTTTTGACATCCTTGGTGATCCGTTCACTATCTGTAGAATAAAAATACCATGATGAGATAGCTGTCAAATTTCCTCATGCAGTGCTGCTAAATGTGTCTTAAACCTGCCCTTGGGAACCCTGTTCCCAAGGGTGGGCAACTGCTGGATTTCTGCTTTCATACATGTTGAGTTCTTGGCCTCTGTTTTCAGTACGTGAACAAGGTTGCAAATAACATTTCTTGCAAAGGAAGCACTTGATAAGGAAGAACGTCTTCCTTCTAATGTTAATCTGATTACTGCAGACTAATTGACTCAAAGCAGTTGAGAATCAAGGAGCTTTAATTTCCTATTGTCCACCTCTACATGTAAGCATCAAGATAAGAAGAGACTATGCATTTTTAAAAGCTTGGATTGCTTGGATTTATTTCTTAAAAGCTAGTATGCATTGCATGTACATTGTTATTTATATTTACTGCTAACTTAAATACTTGAGTTGAGAAGCCCTCCTGAACTTTCTTGTGGTTGGAAATGAATTGATTATCAGAGCATGAGTCTTTCTCTGCATTTAGATTGTTTTGCTTGTGTTTTTTGTTTAGTGGGAACAGTGCAGCATCTCTCTGGGCTTGAGGGTGGCACTATTGTAGTGGTAGACATGCTCTTTTATAATTTTATGAAAGCTTTTGTTTGCATTGCTCTGGTTTTTGAGACATTTTAGAGGTGATGTAATATATGCAAACCATATTAATAGATTTAATTCCCATGAAACAGGTAGGCAAGGCAGTGGAAGCTGGGGTGTTGGAAAAAAAAGTCAGGAAAGCTGTCTGATTACTCTTCCTGTCTCCTGTATGTGCACATTTGTTTGAGGGAGACTGTAAGATAGAAACTCGAGCCAGAATTAGGTTGGGATAAGACTAGAGGAAATCATTCAGGCTAGCAGCTATTACTCAGTTGAACTGAAGTGGGCCACAAGTTCCTTTGGCACCTCCTGTGAAGTGGGATTGTGGGGCATCCCTTGAAGACTCCAAAAAACTACAGAGATGCCTGAAAATGTTGCCAGGTCATGAGTCCCTGATCTGCATATGCATCCATGCTTGGGAATTCTTTCACAGCCGAAGGGGGTAGCAGGGGAAGCTTTGCAGTTGATTGTACAGAAGATCTGACCAGAGTTGAATCTCTTGATTGATTTCTGTAGAGTAAGTTAAGATGGGTGTAAAGCAGCTGAAAGCACCATTATTGGGGTAAGAATCCCTCTCTACACTTCTGTTTGTACATTGCTCTTGTATGAAAGGTTGGGAGCATGCCTTCTCTAACCTGCTACTTCACACACAGTTGTAATTTCAGTTTAGCAAAAGGTTTAGCAAAAATGTTTGCTTGTATTGTACTTAGCTTGTAGCAGATGCTCATACTTATTCTAAGGTTTAGCAAAAATGTTTGCTTGTAGTAGCAGATGCTTCCTATAAAGCATGTTTATAGATGGACCAGTGCTTAGAGTTCAGATGCATCAGTGCATTTTTTTGTGCCCTTCAATTCTAATTTCTCTGGATGGAGAAAGTCACATTCAGCTATGTTGTGCATAGCAGGTTTTGGTGTTTGACTGAGTGTCTAAAAGACCCTGGTGCAAGCTTTTCTTTGTTTGCATAGTTAACTGTGGTCCTGTGTTTCTTATCTTTAATGGAACTGGCTTTTGAACCTGAAGATGCTGCTGCTGTTTCAGTTTGCTGCACTTGAGGTGTCTACAAGCACATGCATATAGTTTGAAATGGGGGAGAAGGGCCCCCCAGGTGAAGATATTCACATAAAGATAATCTCCATTACCCCTTTGTATTTCAAATTGTGAAACAATTACTTAGAGGAGGGAATTCTGGCCAAGTAAACAAAGAATAGAAAAACATGAGGTCTCAAAGTCCAGGAGCCTGACCACTACAAAAACTAAGTAAAGAGCTATGTAGCTGACTTTTCTAGGATTGTTGATCTACTTTCATCCAATGTAATTTGTCATATGAGAGTTTGAAAGACGTTACATTGACTACAGTTGAAATTTTATTTGGAGCATCAGCACTGCATCTTGTACAACTGTATCTTGCACTAAGAAGAAATTAATTGTCTTTTGTGTGGCACAATTTACCTGGGTGTGATTTTTAAAAGTGCTGATTGGAAGACACAAGACACTGAAAATTGGAAGTTAAACTTGGTCAGAGGTTGAGAACAGGAAAGAAAAAACCTTTTCCTCTCTCTTCACTTTTTAATTTGACTGCTGGAAAAGAAAGAGGGGATCAGTGCTTCAATGAACAGCAAGGAAAGGTTTTTGAATTAGTTCTCAAATACTCATACTCAAATATGTTTTTCAAGTAGAAGTTTTTCAGTTTCAGTTTTATACTTTCACAGTTGTTGGGAATTTTAAGGACAGTAAAAACAGATTTCAAATCATTTAGGGTTTTAATGAGCTTTTAATAAGGAGAATATCTCTGTGAGAAAACTGAGGTTAAAGCAAGGAAGTCTTACTTCTTCTTCAAAGTTTAGAGATTTAGACTTAAGAGAAGAATGAGGCTTCGGTCCAGTGTGGTTAGGCCTTGAATTTTCTGGGTTTTGTTGGTTGAAACCTGCCCTGTGACACATAGGATGCGTGAAGATCGATTTTGGTCCATGGGCAAAACAGAAAGTAGAGTGAACTATGTCACCTGCAGGATGTAGGTGCATTTGTTCTGGGCAGACAAGTCCTGAGGGGTTTAAGGTGTTCTTTTCAGCTCTGGTTACCACTCCAGCCCTTGCATCTTTTACTGGCTGTAATATGGGTAACTGCAACATAGAAAATAATTTTGTATTTGCAAGGCAAGGAGCACTAGGGAAAGTGCAATCTCCTCTGAAACCATACAGCCCATGTATATGTTTTGGGGTAGGAATCTGGGCTGCAATAAACTCCTTAAGTCATGTTGCTGAGATGAGAAAGCAAAATATAGTACAGTGGCAATAGTTGAGTGTGCAAATAGTATATAGGTCCCTTTTAAAATATGGGAGGGCTATGACCTTGCATTCCAGAGGAGATTAAGTAGAAAGCATCAGTAAAAGCCATCTGTAATCAGATTCTCTGCACAGTTTTTCCTTTAGTGCTTTTGATCTGAGATGAAGCCAGTGAATGATGTGAAAGTTGCCTTAGCAGAGCATGAAACTTCTGAGCTTCATGCATTTGGCACATGTTCAAATGGCTTTGTGTGGGGTCAGTTGTACTTCAACCTTGAGCCTTAGGCATGCTGCTAGAGAGTTCAAGCACATTTATTTGTCCTCTACTTTCCTCAGTTAATATATTCTGTCTTAAATGTGAAAATATTTAGCAGATTACTTTTTTTTTTTCAGTTTTTACACAAGTTGGATGTTAAATGTCATGATCCAGATAGCTTTTCTTTTTTTTTTTTTTTACCACTTCCAAATTCAATTCCAATATTTTAGTTTGGGAGCTGGCCAAAATTAGCTGAGGAGTTTCTTATCTAGCCTCGTCGTTCTGCAGGCATTCCCTTAAAACTCTCCTTGAGTCCAGAGAAATGAACTGGTAAAGTCTTGCTGTGTCTCAACTCGGCCTGCTCTGCATCTTGGCAAACAATGAATTTAATAGAAATGTGCTTTAGCATTAAGTATTTTGGCAGTGATCCTACTTTGGTGTTGCTCAATGCAACAAAGAAATAGTAAATATATCCCTGTATTGCTTTCATGCCAATTAAAGCAATAACTATTTAATATTTGTGGTTATATCATACTATGGGACATAGCTGGATATGATCATCTGCAGCGGCGTTGTTTGCTTATCCATACTGTACAACCTGAACAACTTCTAAAAATAATTTTAAGAAATATTTTGATTGGTGTTGTGTAGCCCTGAGTCTGAAAGAAAACCTGTTAAATGTCAGCATGTTTAGGCATTGCCCTAAAATAATTCCTTAATGCTCTCAAATGTTGCCAGTGTGTTCATTTAACAGAGAGGTGTTTTGTCTCTTCAGCCACAGGACAGCTGCTGACAAGTACACCTCGCCTGACTTGGTTATTTTGCTTTCTTTCATTCTCCCCAGTTGATTCATCGATTTGGATTTGATTTTTTTTTTTTTCCCCAGAAAACCTGGCTTTTTTTCCTGCAAAGCTCTTTAAAATGCTCTTTTGCACTTTCCTGCCATTGACCAAGCAGACAGGCAGATTTTGAAGGCTGGATTCTGTATTTTGTCCCTTCCATCTATCAGTTGGTTTAGCCTCTGGGATGTGATTCTTGGCAAACAATGCACAGCCAGTATAAACTAAGATAAACTTGTCAACTGCAAACCAACAGACAGAATACCTAACTCAAATTTTATACATTGTAACTTCTCCTCCCAGAGCTTATGTTTGATAAGCTGACACAAAAAAAACATTTCAACACTATTAGGATTGCAATGCTGTAAATATTTCAGTGCAATTTATACTTGAGATATTTTAGATAAAGGTAATATTCAGTACTGCACAGAGTAACAGTCCAGTGTAGAAACTCTATGCTTGAAAGCAAAGGGAAGAGTCTTTATTTTAAGGTGAAAGAGAAAAACTGCGACCTTATAAGTTCTTTAATTTTTCTACATTGTAATTTCCTGACACTAGAGCTGAGTGTTTCACAGGGGAGTGGCTGGGGTGGGATGGTGTGGGAGCCCTCAGGGTGGCACAAGGCCGCGTTTGTCCCCCTGCTCAGGGCCTGCCTGCACAGGTGGGAGCACAGCCCAGGAAGCACCCGCCTTCTGAGGGACCTCGGGGCAGCCTCCCCTTGGCCCATGGCGCTGGGCACCCGCCTTCTGAGGGGCCTCGGGGCAGCCTCCCCTTGGTTCCCATGGCGCTGGGCAGGAGCTCTGCCAGGGAGGTGGCTGTGGCCAGGCCACCAAAGCTCACCATGGCCTCTCACTAGGGCCAGTTCAGCTTTGCTGTCTGCTTCAGTGCCAGGAGACTGCTTTGAATTGTACATTGAGTGATGGAATTGGCACTTTGTTTTTCTGCCTTTGGTAACGGGGCAACATAAAAGCAAAAGAAAACTGTCAGATAAGGAAATATTTTTATTTAGCATTCTATTTCCCTTTTTTTCTTTTTTTCTTATTAAATTGAAAAACTAACTTTCGGAACAGCTCATAGTGTTGTAGGTTACGGGTGATGCTACTCTGTGAAAGGAAGTTGACTGTTAGGGTTTTGGAGTTAAAGTAACTTCTTCCACTGTGTTCTTGAGAATATGACATGTTGCAAAATGAAGTTACCTTAAAGGTGCTTTTTAAATGTATCATTTACTGTATTGAAAATATCTGTAATGTTGAAATTGACTAAAAAGTGACTTTTCCTATTAGTTTCATTTTGCATTGAGTTTGTGCTGATAAGTCTAAGTATGATTTTTATATCAGCAAATGAGAAGCCTTTTTTTACTTCTCTATTCTGGTAGAAGACTAATTTTCTAAATGAATGGGGTTTTTTTCTGGCCCTGTGCTGCTTACATCTTTAAATCCTCTTGACGAGCAGAGCAACTGTTGTGCTCCTTCTGCATATGTATAATTAAGAGGCTGATTATATTGCATCCTAATCTAGATTATCATCCTGAAGAAAAAAATGTGTTCCTTTTGCAAAAGGAATGGTGAAAGGCAGAGGTGCAATATAATACCAGCGTGGGGGAAAGCATTACCAATTAATAACTCCATCAGGTGAAGTAGTATTGTGTTCCTTATCACAAGTTGCACAATTTGTTAAAGTTAGCCAGTTTTTCCTTGCTTGCACTTGACAGACACTTTAAGAATCCTGAAAATGCACATTTGGTTTAGAGTGTAAGAGGTAATGTTTTTATCCAAGTTTGAGTCTGAGTTTCCTGTTTGTGGAAAACTTTTAAAATTACACTTTTACAGCTTTAAGCCATTTTAGTGAGTACATTGTAGCATTATTAAATACACTAACTTAGTAGTTTGTTCACTGTTTTGTGCTAAGCTCTTGGAAAATTTATACTGAGCAAGCTGTAGCTGTGACCCCAGATGATACAGCTGGCTCTGTGGCAGCACACTGTCTGGTCCTGTATCTTTAGAAGATCACTGTAGAGAATTTACCATGTCCAACAGAGTTTATGCTCTGTGTAATCCTCTGGAGATTTGCTTACAGTGAAGTAATGAATTGGGAAAATGAGTGGCATTTAATGCCACTCTAGTGTCTCTGCCAGGTAGCACTGAGAGGGTGAACTTCCAAAGGAGAGCGAATACTCTTCGTACAGAGTTCCTGTCTTAGTCCCACAAAGTTTCTAGACAACATAGCTGTGTATTGGACCCCAAAAAGTACTTTATTGGCCTTTATCAATTAAAAAACTCTCCCATCTAAAAGTTTTTATTGCACTTTGTGCCTTGCTGATAAATAGGAAATATCACAGTTCCAATATGAAATGTAGTACAACAGTATTCTAAAATTAGTGTGTGGATATTTCTTTGGATCACAGACTTTAAATTTCATGGGAGAATCACCATACATACCAAAAACCTTCTAAAATAGGAATGGTAAAACTGAAGAATTCAAAGATTACGTACTAAAAAGACAGTACTTTCAGAAAGTTAATTCAAATTTTGAAATGATCTTGAAATACAAATAAAAATTCTAGTAGATAACTGATAAAGGAGGGAAGAGAAAGGGATTTGCATTTGAAAGGAGAACTGTGAATGCAAGAGAGAAACTTGTGGTTTGGATAACCATATGGAAAATGAAGTGAAATTTTATCTGTAAACTTAAATTGGATGATACCCAAACAAGGAAAAAACCTATGACTGATAACAGTTATGGATCTGTTGTAGCTCTAAAACATTGTATGTAGCCAACCTGTCTCTCCAAGTAACTTGCTAATATTTCAAAGTAAGAAAATTCCTGCCTATGCTGTACAGGAGCATAAGCCAGTGGCTTAGAGAAGGAAGGAAGGAAGAGGTACGGTCTAGCAGCTACCCCATGCTTGCTTTAACTGGTAGTGTCCATGCACTTGAGAGATCTTCATGAAATGTTTTTACTTAGAGTTACTTCACGCAGCTCAGAAAATATGTCAACACAGCAGGAGTCTCCGCAGCTTTCCTCAAATAATGAAATGGCAATTTTAGGTCTTTTGCTGCAGAGTTATCTAACTTCCTGCACTTCAGTCTTACTCATGCTCCGGAAACTCCCTAATGTAAAAAGCTGCAGTTCTTCCCTGTCTTGAGTGGCTCAAGAGGTATCAACCTCAGCCCACATCAGCACAACATCACAGCTGCTAATATCTTGCTGTGTGGTGTAGACACAGACCAACTTAAATAGACTATTGCTAGCCCATCTCTGCCTTCTTGTATCTTGGCAAGAGTGAATGTGTTGTTCTCCACAGTTCACTAGAAATTAAGAGTGCTGTTCAGTTTAGAGGGAGGAAGCTGAGAGTTTTGGGATGGGCTCCCAAAAGGTACATCTACACCTCTATCAGACAAGAAAAATTCACGAACACTAGTGCAACTTTCCTCCAAGTTCCTGTCAGCTTCGTATCTTTCTGGTGCATCTGTATACTGCTTTTCAAGTGCTTGTGAAGGTACAGACCCTTGTTTCTGAAACAAGAGATGAACATAAGCAGGAGGAACTGAGACATGGGAATTCAGGCTTCTCGTGGTGCTTAGCTGTTGTTGAGGTAAAGAAAAAACCAGCAACACAGGAAGTATAGGAGTAGCTGTCTAGTAAAAACAGTGGACTTATACTGACTGACCTGCTTAGTAAAAGACTTGCAATACATTCTTAATCTCAATAATCCTTAATGATGATATTTAGTAATAATACACTCTTTTAATATTAAAAGCAAGCAAATAAAAGCAAAAGCGCCAAGTGTACTTTTAGGAATACCATTTATTTTACAAGTTAAAAGGAGTGTTAGAGTTATTAGTAAAGATAGCAAGATTCATCTTCAGGGACTGAGATTGGACATGTACTTCAAAATAATTAACTGATCTTCAGGTCCATAGCTAGCTAAACAAAAAGCTCCAGAGGTTTACAGATTGGTCATTACAGTGTCTGATGTTTAGCTCATAGAGTGGATATGCAGTTTTATAGTAATTAAGTGCTTGAAATAGGTAATCCAGAAACCTCCTTGTTAAGCAGGGAGCTATTTAAAGAAGTATCCCAATATGAACATCTGTACAGAGAAACAGTTCAGATTCTCCCAGGTTAATTCAGAGGGGAGAGTCAGCAGAAGGCTCTCCAGTTGCTGCTTTAGTCAGACCTTCAACTTTCTTTTACCATGATAGATAAAATTTTATTAAAACGTTTTTGTACAATTTAGAGTTTACAAATTACTGAATTTGGAGATAATTTAAATGCAGCGCAAACAAAATTTTTCAGTATGTCACTGTTGTTGCATACTATGTAATATAGTAGGTGATTTAAATTTTTATCACATAAATAGAATAGATTGTTTCTCTGGTGTTTTTACTGACTTAAAGGCAGTCTTTAATCATCTGTCAGTTATCAAGATGAGCAAGTACAAAGACTCCTGTGCAGTGTGGTATTTGAACATTCAACCCCCTGCCAACACTGACATCCTAAACTGGTGTGCTCAGACATGAATTTTTCATGAGTGTGGTTGCATGCTGCTGGAATACACGCTCCAAGAAGCGGTCATGTTTACTGGCATGGGCAGCAGTGGGGGACAAGAAGCTCTCTGTATGATGCTTGTGTGCACATACAGTGGTCCCACCACCAACGTCAGAAAATAAAGTGTAATTATAAATTTTCTCCTGTGTCACAAGAATTATCGTACAGATGTTTTTCCCAAAATTCCACTCATACTTGAGTGAGTGCTGTGCAGTGAAGTTGTGAATTGTGCTGCCTGAGCAGAATGTGTCTTTTAATAAGTGCATCTGCACAGATGACAGATACTTTTGCCAAACAGAAATACAGATATTTGTCAAACTGAGTAGTTTTGTCATCGTTAAATACATTTTTTAACTGGGAAAAGCAGCTAATTGTGTGAGTAATGTTTGGATATGTCTTCATTTTTTAAAGTCTTTGAAGTAATCTGCCTGCTCCTCGAGCTAAATTAGGCCAGTAGCATGTGTAATACAATAAAGCTTTTGAAAAAAAGGCCTGCAAAGTAAAACCAATTGGGAAAATGTCCCTTTGGAGTAGCAAGCTTACACTGACTTCTGAATATAAGAATTCTTGAGCGCTATGTTATAATTTGCTGTTAAATCCATGCAGCTTTTTGAAGCTTCTATTTGTGTAAATTTACAATCCATGGTGGTTTTAGTGCATTAATTGATAATTCACAGCACAATCCTATAATTTCTTAAGAAAAAATAACCTTTGTTATTTTTGATCCAGTAGAATTATTTTAATTGGTTAATTATCTCTCATTAATCCTAGGAAGAATTAAGCCTCTGACATAGAGAAAAGGTGGCAGGATATTCACAGAGATGCCAAAAATGGTTGCATGTCTAATTTCTATGATAAATTTTTCATGAGGAAGGAATTTCTTCTAATGTTCTGTGATGATATAAAGTAATGAGGTTTTAAGGAATGGTCTATAGAATAAACTATACAAAATGAAGAATTTGAAATTATGAACATCTAGGTTTGTTTAGAAAAAAAGAAAATTTCTTTTAAAGAAAATCTTGGGTTTGCTGGGGGAGAGAGTTTTGTTTGCTGGGGGAGAGCCTTTTTTTTTTATTGTTCTTGACTTTGCTTGGTTGGTTTTGGTTTTTTGGTAGATCTGAAATATATGATAACAGAGTACTGATGGCTAGGGGAAAAATGGCAGGGAAGCCATAATGAGACTGATGCCTGGGGTGTAAGTTGCTATGGATTAGTTCCTCTCCACAGAACTGAATTTTACTTTTTTTCACATTCCTAACTTAGAACAGACTTAAGATATTGGTGCTTGACTCTAACTGCATGAGTGTTTCAGCCCTGCTCAGTCAAGTATCTGCCTTCGGACGGCAGATGAGGACTATTCCATCTTGTCAATGAACTTCATAAAATGCTGGTGTTTTTTTTATCGATGTGCTCTTTTTATTACTGGAGCATCATGAGAGATTTACCTTGATTGTATGAGCAGTGTGTCTCCAGAAAATCAGCCCCTGTCTGATTGTACCAGGCAGCTCATATACTGCAAGCTGGCAAAAGTGGACCTCATCAAGTAGAAACTGCCATACAGTCCTTGGCAACTTGCTTTGTGAACTGTGTTTGGTAATTTTAGGAGCAATTACTTTGCAGTTCCTGCCCTAAAAAAAGTATATTCAATGCTGTATTTAGTGTTTGCTTCTTCAAGTTTGACTTCTGGGTCAAAGTGGAGTGAGGGAAGCTCTCTTCCTTTACTGAGACAGTAATAAACAAGAACAGAAGACAAACTAAGGGCAAGGTTACCCAGACCTTTTTTGTTTCTGTAATAGTATGCCTTTTTTTTTCTTGAGGGTCATCCCACTTGCTTCCGAGTTTCTATTGCTCTAAGAATGGAGAATTGAAATGGTGTGCAGAGTGCACAGCAGAAGCATGGCTTTCATACAGTGGGAGCAGATATCTGCATCTATTCAGTTTGAAGTATACGTACTTAAACAGGGTTGTATAAATTACATAAAGGTGAATCAAGATAACTTTAGGCTTTGTTGACTCTTTTAGCCCCGGGGTGGGGGAGAAAGGGAATGTGTCTTCTTCTTTGAACTTTGCTTTAAATATTTGAATTGTTGAGGAAGATGGTGGAAGAGGATGGCTTCAGTTTGTAATTTGGATACTCTGTGAATGTGCATATCAATTCTGAACAGAGATCAAAAGTTAATGTAAAGAACAAAATCTGTTGTTCAAGTTTAAAGCACTCAAATTTTAGGAGGAGCCTGACCCTTCTTTTGAAGTCTTTTGTTTGTTTTCTTTGCAGAGGAGTGGTTGAGGGAATCAACAAAGACATACTTTAAAATTCAGTGCCTTACTGAGCCTCTTTTTTCTTTAAAGTTAAATAATTTTGCAAAGCAGAGAAATCTTACTGAAGAAATTGCTATCAGTTATTATGAGAGCAGGTCATTCTCACTGTTGGCTAGATTTTTGTTTAGATGTGTAATGTTATGTCCTGTTCACTACATAATGGGTTCTTAAATGCTTCTGCAGTAACTATTACAAATAACTTTTACTTTTGGAATAAAATCACATTTTCAGGAATGTAATTACAAGAATTATTGGAAAATGTTATATTATCTGTCTCAGAACTGAGCATTTGTGCTGTGACAAAAATGGAGGGTCCCAAACAGCAGCTGTGATTAAAACCAAATAATGGTATGAGTTAGTCAAGATAAGCATTCTGTTAAAAATGGGCTGTTCAAGAGAAAGTATTTAAAATGGAAACCTAACACTCTGTAAAATTCCTGTGGGTTTTGGCAGGCCCATCATAGTGCTTTTTGAAACTAACACACAGTGAAGCAGTTTTTTTTCTGTTGCTGGGTCTTAATCAGTGCTACCTGTGTCTAAAAGTGTTGCTTTTTTTTCTTTTTTTTAACCACACCAATCTGTAGACATAGGCATAAATGCAACTTAAATTTTTGTAGAAGGTCACATTTAGGCCGATAGACTGAATAAAATAAATTTAAATTTATTTTTGGTAAGTATACTGTTGCCATCCACTAGGTCTTTGATATCTGTCTCTCAGACCTGTTGAAGTCCTTTACAAACAAACTGCAAGTTGACGAAGCTGGTCTTTTCCTTTTTTAAGTAATGCACGGTCCTATCTACAATCATACAGACACATTCGGGTTTTTTTTAATTTGATTTGTCAGTAACTCCTGCCCTTTCCCTCATCATGCAGCGGTTTTGTAGGCTGTTGGATTGCATTCAGTCTGTTTAGTCAAGGGCACATTGGGAAACGATGACATTATTTTCCTGGGATGGACAGGAAGGCAGAAAGATAAACCAGTGTTGTTGAAAGCGTATGATAGTTGCAAGGTAAAAAACTTTGAACCTTATGATCAGAAAGATTACTTTGTCAGGTCATATTTTTCCTCTTGGAAGTCTGTTCCTGTTATCAGTTTGAAGAGATAAAATACAAGTTGTTTCTAGGCATAACCTCTTTATAAACCATTCTTATCGTTGTTCGTAATAGCTGAAAGTACAAAAACGTAGACCTATAAAAATGCTTAATGTTAACTGCAGAGATTGCATACATAAACAGCCTATATATATATATAGTCATCCATAAGTAAACTTGGGCAAATAAATATGGATAATCCAACCCTATCAAACTTCTCTGCTAGGAGGTTGTTAGAATAAATAAACTACATCTAGAGAAAGCAGTTCTCTTTTGGCCAGCTGGCAATTTCTTTTCATAGCACAATTATTCACTCCATTCTTATACAGATGATTTTGTCATTTGGAAGGTAAAAAAAACCAAAAATGTATAGCAAAATGTTTAAAAACAGTGTAAGGCATCTGTGACTACAGATGGGTCCCTCTGGGCTGGATGTGCCAGTAGTTTCTGTAAAATGCAAAACCCAACTCATGGCTGAAAGTAAATGGTAGTTATTTCTCAGTAATTTTTGATTAAGTTGTGTACAGATTGTCTAAATGAATGCTGTACCAAACAGCAGTAGGAAGGTGTTTAGATGTTGATGTGCTATGTAAAAACCCCCAAATTTAAGCTATGTTTTGGAAGTGTTACTTTGGTGTGAGGGAGGGACAGCACTGGAGTTGTTTAGTTTCAGGATCAACACTACAAACAGGCTTCTGCCATCACCCCTGCATCCAGAATCTTCACTCACTTTAATCTTTTCCACTCTTGTCTTGGCCTTATTCTTACTCCAGGTAAGCTGGGTGTGTTTTGGCTTTGCTCTGGCCTGGGTGCCGGTTTAGGGCTGTAGGGACTGTAAGAGCTGAGAAGCTTCCCTGAGGGTCTTGTGCTGCCCTAGAGGAGCTCTTGCATAGAAAGATTTCCAAAGACTACAGTTTGTCTGTATTCAGTTGCTTTGTAGATGTGGAATATATGCAGGCGTGCTGCTCTGGCATATGTGCAAATATTATTTAGAAACTGTAAAATATAACTGGTAAAGCTTAGGCACTAATGGCAAAAGACCAGCTATGTACTTGACACTCAGCAGCCCTACTTATTTTTTTTAATACATTAGCTGTATGCTTTCCAAACATTAAGGGTTTCTGGGGGTTTATGGGTTCTGGGTTTTTGTTGGGTTTTTAAAAATTATTATTAATTTATTTCTAGCAGAAATGAAAAGTGATGAAAAGTTTCCAACTTCTGTTGCTGAAACAATGGAATTCCTTGGAAAAAAACCCGTTCAAAAGTAAACGTCTGTTATTCAGTTTTTTAAAACCTACAAATCTATGGGAAATTTCTCTTCCTGATACTTTTCATCTCGAAATTGTTATCATTAGTTTCTTGGGGGAAAGTTTCATTAAATTTTTTACTTCAAATACTTTAATCGGTCTTTAGTCCATAACAGCCCTGTGTAAAGAGGCAGATATAATAACAGTAACCTCTTTAGGAATAGTGACTGATGATTTGTAATTGGAAATATTTTCTCACAGGCTTATGGTAGGTATTGTTTTGAATGTAGGTTGAACTAAAATATTAATCAGTTTATATATGAATTGTTAAAAAGGGAAGTGGTGGATGTATTACCATACTTCTTAAACATTTCTGGCATGAAGAGCTCTGAAGTTAGTTTTCAGCCTGGAGTCAGTTTTTACAGCTGTAATAAATCCCCCACAAAAATGGCCTGTTGTAGTGGAAGTGACAGCAGCCCTTTGTCAAAACGGTGGCATGGACACCGTTGTGAAAACTGAATAAATACTTAAGGAACTGTACCAACTTTCAAAATATTACGCTTTTTTCAAGCAAAAAACAACAAAGAAAGGAAAAGATGACTGGGTAAATATGCAGATATTTAAATACTCTAAATAACAAGCAATTCAGGGCTGTGATAGACTGTCGTGTTACTCGACTCTACCCTTTAAAAAATGTTTCCATTTTGATTTTTAAGAATCACTTGTTGTCAGAAGGGAGGGCTTCTGCCAGCTCAGGATCTGTGCAGCACAATGGGGGACACTTTGAAAGAGCAGCTGGGCAAGGGGGATTTCTCTGCTTGTTCAGTGCTTTTGTGACAGTGACCATGAACTGTTTCTCTTGGGTCTAGGGAAGAAAGAAATTGTTGTTAGGGAAATACATTGCCCTGGACTAAGCATTCCTAAAATTTAATGTTGTTTGCTGTAATGTTTAAAGATAATTTCAGGAAGAGCAGATATGGACAATGGCTGTGGGGTGTGAATTTATGATGCCAGGCAAAGGGAAAGTTCTGGCTTCTGTGCTGAGTTAGAGTGTCACCAAGTGCAGCAGACACCCACCTGCCTGATTGAAGTAGAGCAATTGCCAAGTTAATAATACTGGATTGTATTGCATAGGCACAGAGTTTGCAAGTTAGTAGCTCATCATAAAGTTGGGGGTTTTTTATATAGTGAAGTTTAAAGTTCATGTTGAGTAATTAATGCTGATTATTTAACCTGCGGTCTGTGGAAGGAGGTGGTTCAGGGTTACAGGTACCCTCCATTAATGTGAAGGTTTGTGTGGAATTCTTTGCTTTGTTGCAGCCATGCTGCATTGTTTTGAGCCTTGTTTCCATACATGCTTCTGAGCCCCTCTATAAAATGGGGCTGGAGTTTCTTCCCTTCCAGGTGTCCTTCCAACAGTCTCTTTCAAAGTCCATGTGGAGTGGGAAGGATGTATAGGAATGTAAAGTCAAATGCATTAGTCTTGCTCAGCTTCTAGTGTATGCATGCCTGTGTGTGCTGCCTTGCATATACACACACACCCATTGTCTTTGGACCAGTTAGGTCCTGCTGGAGTTTGCACTCCTCTTTTATCCTGCCTCAGTTTGAGCCATGAGTGTTGCTGGTGAATGCAGCCTTTGCCACTCAAGAATGCATTTGCAGAATGTATAGCTGGAGTTAGGTCAGATCTGTTATTTTTCTGTTCATTCCTTAAAGTTACACAAATGCCAGGCTTGAACTGTAGAGATTTTTCTCGTTTAACTCTTTGCAAATCAAAATATTTGACACTTTCTACATTTTATTTGTTCTGAAGATCTTCTGCAAAGATTGTAAGGTTTGTGGAAAAACTGTATTAGATACTCATAATACAAACAACCAGGGAAACATTTCTTGGCTGTACAAGAAATGAATTATGATAGAATAGTTTATCACAGCTGATAGCAGAATGCTGATAAGTGGTTGTGTTTTTTCCTGTGTTTGTCTGTGGGTTTGGGTTTCCATCCCGTCTCCCACCCTGTCCAAAGAGAGTGTGGACAAGAAACTGTTGGCTTTGTAAACAAAACTAGATCTCTCATATGACACAGCATTTCCTCAACCTGTCTCCTGCTTGTTTATACAGGTGCCTATAGAGGAATGTGGGTATTTTAAATAAAGTATTGGACATGATAAACACAGAAATGAAGGGGTCACATGCTAGAATTGGTGCTCCCCATCAAAACTGCAGCAATTCAAAGCTAGAAAGATAGGCCATTATTTTTCCCTTTCTGTTTATTACCAACAGGGTGACGTGTAAGTATCCTTTGAATATGTTTGTGCATCTGGCTGTTAGACATTTTCTCCATGTTTCAAGGCTCTATCTTTTTACAAGAAGAATTTCACATAGTAGATTTACATGTATGTTGTTTTTTCAACAATTTTTAAAATCCTCATATCTACATTTTGAATCAGTGTTACTTCCTGTTTTGTGGATGTCATATAAGCAAAAATAAAATTGGGAAGATGTGACAATTAATGTAGATACTGTTATGATGGCAAAGTCTGCACTCACAATCCTTCCTGGTGCACAGATACCAAAGTTTGCTTTTGCTCATGGCTGCAGGGAGGTCATCAGGGACAGCAGGGTGAGATGGAGACCGTCTAAGCAGATGCTTTTGGTCAACAAACATCCTTTTCATCTCCTTTGGAAACACTTTCTTTGGTAGCATACCAACATCACTGCTAAGGGTAGGAAGTAAACATGTTTACACTTGTTAATTTAGCACAGTATGAGGGTATGACTTTTTAGTACATAACAAAAGCATGGTTTGAGGGCATTTCTAGAACCCTTGCTCATTCAAGATAAGCTGTGTAACTATATATGTTTGTTGAATGCTTATGCCTGTTCTTTATAAGAAAATAAGGTGTTGATAGTTTTTCTTCTATGTCTTTTGTTTCCTGCTATTGCTATAGAAATACAAAGATGTGTGTGCTTATGGGAGTTCAGTTCCTGCTAGGTTACATCCAGTCGTATTTGCCAGCTCTACCAGCTGAGAGATCTGAGAAGATCTCTGAGAGATCTCAGAAGAGACTGAGGCAGATCTCTTCTTTCTGACTTTAAGATGTCTTGAAAGACATTTTAATACCTCCCTCTGCATTTTCAAGGCTTTATTTCCAGCTATTGACCTAGCTTTTCTGGACGCCTGAAATCCTAAAAGAAATTGATGCTAGGTTCTGATGACAGGCTTCAGTCTTAAAAATTGGGCTTAAATCCCAAACACAGCATAGCACAGCTGACTCTGAAGATGGTGAGTGAAATACCTTTGTGGTTGAGGTGTGACAAGCAATGACTTTTTGGAGTGTATTTGCTAGTTCTAAAATGTTTATGTTGTTTGGTTGGTATTCGCACTTCTAGTTAAGGCCTGATGAGATGAAAAGTTACTCAATGGGTGAATAAATAAAGACAATAAGTGTTAAAACTAATAAAACAGAAGAAAACCTGAAGTAGAAACTGGAATGGTATTGTCCAGTTTTGCTCAAAGGCAGGTTAATAAAGCAGTATATTTGAAGAGGCCTTTTCCTCATGAATATTTTTGGCTGTGTTTCTTTATATGTGTGCAAAGCCTAATGTTTTTAGTTGTTATGACTAAAGGAAGGACAAACAGAAGAAACAGTATTTTTCCTGTCTAACTTTCCCATTTTCACTTAAAAGTGTATTGTCAAGTAGAATCATATCTGTAGAGCCATGTGGGGGTTTGAGTATGAAAGGTTTATGTTCAAATTTATTCAGCTTGAAAAGACTTCTGCTGTGAATGGATGTGTAGTTTTTATTCTCACTACCTGTAGTGATCTGAAGACAAGATCTTAAAGCCACTTGAAGTTTTCATGAGGATGGCTTCAGCTTTGTGTTTAGGTTTCGATTAAATAGTATTTTTAAATACTTTTTGAGGGGTTTTTTTTATGAATATTGTTTTGGACAGCCAGAGCCTCTTTGGAAAGTTTGCTTTGTGTGGAATGTGTAGTTTCTCTGATGAAATTAAAACTCAGAGGGGGTAACTGAATACTCCCTGCTGTCAGTGCATTGCCAGCCTGAAGAAAAAACAAACATGCTTACTGAGGACAATGAACATTCCTTCAAATCCTAGGAGACAGATTTTTGCTGCTCCCCCCCCCCCATTTTTTTTTTTAATAGACAAAAAGTGTTTTGCGGCCCAGCAGTGTATTAGCCTTGTCATTATGTTTGGGTGCCTTGCTTGGGGCATAAGGGCTGAAATGGTTTAAATGGTTTGTCGTCTACATTTGCAATTTAAAGTGTCCTCCGAGATACTTTCCCTCTCTGCCCCTGCCATGTGTGTCCCATCCCAGCCTCCACCCCCCACCATGACCTTCCTCCAGCAATTCTAGTGATTAAGCTCTGACTTTCCTTAGTGTTTTTGTGCCACTTTTCTAACCTACTTGGGCTTCAGATGTCCCAGTGTCCCAGTGTCCCAGGCTGCCTGTTCTCTTGTTCTGCTCAGATTGATTTCAGTGTCCCTTATGTGGCAGGTGCTCTACACTTGACATCTCTGAACTGAAATCTTTACTTACATCTAAGCAATTTCCACTGCAACTCCCCTGTTTCCAACCTAAGTGAAGATTTGCAATGATAATTTGGTATTCTGGTAAATTCTTGATGCTCAGAGGATATGTGAACAGGTCAGAGGACAGGTCATAACTTGAAAACTAGATGTATGGGGATGTAGAAACTTGCTCTGTCTTTAATTATCTGGGTTTTTTTTAAGATAAGAAGTTCTGTAAAAAAAGTTTCTTGATTGCTATTAATAATGAGTGTTTTAGAATGGGATATAAGGCTAAGCATTTTTCATAGTGTTCTTTTTGGCTTAGGTTTACAGGCCTGAAGATTTTTAAGAACATCTATCATGAACTTACTTAAAAAGAGCTTTTATGTGCCTGCAATGAGATTAAGTGCTCTATGAGATCATCCTAAAGTACTTTCATCAAGCGATATTACTTTTTTTATTAGCTTATTTAATTTATATTTTTGTTGCTGGACTCTTTCTAAAACCTGTAGTGTGAGCTTCAGAATTCATGAAGTTATTTTCCTCTGGATTTATCTCATTGCTGATTGACTTTCTCAGAAGATGGCAGTACTTTATGAAGCTGTCTGCAGTTGGGGTGATTACAAGGAATTGCTCTTTGTAAATTTGATGGCATTTAATAATGTGGAACTCACATACTGTAGTCAGTGTAAAATATAATGAAGACATAAATTAAAGTCTTTGAAGATGAACTGTCAAATGTATAGGAAGATGTGGGATATGGATTATGAGCAAGTGAGGGAGCAATAAAATTAAATACATAGCTCATGAAGCCAAGCAACTCAGAAGCCAGAGGCTGTGTTGACAGCAAAGGAGATAGGAAGAAACTAGAAAGCCGTGTTCAATACCTGCAGCTATACTTAGAATCGTAGACTTCTTTCGTTTGGAAAATAGCTTTAGGATCATAGAATCCAGCTGTTAACCTAGTTCTGCTCAGTCCACCACTAAACCATGTACCAAAGTGCCCCATCTTGTAGAGGGATGGTCCCCCACATATCCAGTGAAGGATAAAGATTTTCCTTAGCCCTCCATTGCTTGCTTATGTATTTATAAAAATACTTGATTGTCTTTTACAGCAGTATCCAGATTAAGTTCTAGCTGGTTTAGGGCCTTATAATTCTAGCTGGTTTAGGGCCTTCTAAATCTAGCTGGTTAGGGACTTCTAGAAGGTTTTGGGCCTTCTAATTTTCTCCTTGCATAATCTCATAACATCCTTGTAATCACTGTTTGAAATCACTTCAAACTCTTGGTACTTGTTAATCTGTCTGATCAAGCTTGTGAGATTTGTTTTAAATTTTTAAAATTAGTTACTTTTAATGTGGGGGTTTTAGCTTTGTAGGGGTGGGAATTACAAAAGCCTGAATCTTTAATTTATCTTGTGTTTTTGCTACATGTTATGAACAGTTGTATAAAAATTGAATGCATTCAAGAATTGCCTGTGGCAGCAAAATAATCTTCCAGTGAATTTCCCTTAGTATCACTGTGTGTTTAAGCCAGAGCTGTTAATTAGCTGTATGGATGGTAAATTTTCAGGTATTTTTCTAAATGTTCTGTTCCTGATGAAAGTAACTTTGTTTTCTAGACTAGCCTGTTAAGCAATATTTTGGGATTTCACTGCATGCCAGATCTTTGGAGTTGGCTGTGTGTTAATATTACTGACAAAATGGTTAATATTATTGGCTGCCTTCTCTAGAGAAGCAGATTTTTAGATGCCTGCCCGAAGCTCTATTTGCAAGTATGATTACACGTTCTGTATTGAGCAGAGGTCAAGATGACAGATGCTTTTCACAGAATCACAGAATAGAACAAGTTGGAAGGGACCACAGTGGATCATCTGGTACATCCTCCCTGCTCAAGCAGGGTCATCCCAGAGCACAGATTTGCATCCAGACAGTTCTTGAAATCTCCAGTGAAAGGAGGCTCCACAATATCTCTGGGCAACCTGTTCCAGTGCATGCACAGCAAAGAAGTTCTTCCTTATATTCCCAAATTTCCTTCAGGCTTTCTAGCTTTCTCAGGAGATTTCCTCTCTTTTATTTCTTTCGTATTCTAATTGTCTCTGTATAATTACTATTTCTTTATAGTGATTTTTGAAGTGCCCTCTTAATTATGTTAAGCACTTAATTATTGTATTAATTTTTGTTGAAGCCGGTATTGAAAGCTCATTAGTTTATTTTAAATGTGGTCTTATGCAACCTGTATAATTCTACCATTTTTGACACACTTTTTTTCACCCCCCCAGATAGAAGATGGAAGCAAAGCTGCCGCTGTGGACAAGTTACTGGCTGGGGATGAAATTGTTGGCATCAATGATGTGGGCCTGTCTGGCTTCCGACAAGAAGCAATCTGTCTGGTGAAAGGTTCACACAAGACACTGAAGCTCGTAGTGAAAAGGTAAGCTTGTGTCATCAGCTGGAGCACCAAATGCATTTCAGCCTATAAGCTACTGAGCAACTAAATTTGCCAAGACTTGGCAACTTAATGACTTTCATTCACTATTATTAATGTGCATATTATGTGGTGTTCAACTCGTCCTTAAACACAGACCCTTTATGGAAGAAGATGTGGAGAGAGGCAGCCTATTGATCGGCGCAAAACCCAAGGCAGTGTGTTCTGTGAGTGCTGTTGTGACGTGATGAGTCAGGACACTGCCTCTGTCCTCCTGAGGGACAGTGCCCAGAGCACTGCAGGGCTGTCAGCCCTGCTCCCCTGCCTTCCGTGTGCAGACACTGGCAATGCTCTCTAGGGCATCTGCCATGTGGGCCAGTTGTGCTGTGAGGAATGGATTACATGGAAAGCTTTTGGAGAAGCATTTACCCACTCTGAAAGTATTTGAGGTCTCAAGCATTTCATAAGTGGTTTGCATAGAGTACTTTCAGTTGGTTATTAGTGAAGGGGAAAAGTGAAGCAGTTTATCAAAACAGATCACATTTTTGGTATGAAAACTTTTTGACATTTTGACTTGTGACTTCTATGTTCACACAACTTTTGCTAACTTGAATTAAAAATAATTTTCATAAAATATTTTTGACATAAGTGAACCAATGCTAAAGTAGCTAAATCTTGTAATTGCTGAAGAAAATTCCAGCCAAGAAATCTAAACAACACGATCATTGTTGGTAACTTCCTACTCTTGTGTATCAACTTTCCAGTTAATTACTTTTATCAAATTATGCAAGCCAGTCTTTCATGTGAGAATTTGTTAGAATCAAAAAGAAAATGCCAAGAACTTGAGCTTGACAGGTATGATGATCCAGTCCATAAATGACTGAGGCTGTCTCAAAGAAGGACAATCTTTTGTGAAATAGCACTGATAGGTAAAGGAGGTACAAAAGTGTGCTTTTCACCTTTGGTTTTAAGAAGGTATTTTGATAGAACGAGTTATGGGAACCTAGAGCACTTTCACAGCTGATAGTTTATATCCTCAACAATAGCTACTTCCAGAAGCTATCACCAAATTTTTGTAGCATTGGAGCTAATAAATGCAAAATAAAATATATTCACAACTACCATAAATCATGTTGATGTTCAGCAGTTCCAACTTGCGCTGGCTATTCCAGTAAAAGCAATTGCTGGCAGAGATTACATCAGTTGTTCCTGTCAGAGAAAGGGAGAACTTCAGGGTTGAGAAGTTCCACTGAAGAATCTGCCAAGACAGCAAGTCTCAATTACCAAGAAAAGATTCAGACCGAGCAGGAAGATTCCCTCTCTTGGTGCTTTTCGGTTTTATGACAGTGATTTGTTTACAATCTGTGAATTCTGATCTATCTCTGGAAATGCAGCAGGTTTGGTGCAGAAATACCCTCATGAAGGGCACAGCTGTGTCATTCTTGTTACTCATACCACATGGCTCTCTACTACCATCTGAAAGGTTGCAGCGACTTGGGGTCATTTTCTTCTACTGTGACAGCAGTGAGAGGACCAGAGGAAATGGCCTTAAGATGGGAAAATCAGATTAGATAGTAGAAAAAAAATTTTCACCGATCAGGTGGTTAGGCATTGGAATAGGTTGCCCAGGGAGGTGGTGGAATCACTCCCTGGTGTTGGAGGCACCTGGATCTGGTGCTGGGTGTTATGTTTTAGTGGTTTAGGGGTTACCGTGGTAGTGCTGCATGGACAGTTGGACTGGATCTTTTAAAGGTCTCTTTCAGCATTGATTATCCTATGAGTCACTTCATGCATGTGATTTTGGAGAACTTTGCAACAGCTAATCAAATGCTGATTTGCTGCTGGGGATTTGTGGCCATTCTCTGCAGTCAGCAGAGCCCCATTGGTGTACATGCCCTTGAGCACTTCAGTGCAAAACGGATGGATTTTCATCAGTCCTTTATCATCCCTCCCCTTTTTCCTTACTTAGCATGTGTGCAATGGTCAAAAACAAGCCAGCTGGTCTAGCCAAGAGGCTGAAACAGTGGCTATTGTTAGAGAAAACATTATTGTCTGAAATTCATTAAGAACTTCCATTGCTTCCAAATGAGGCACTAGCCCTTTGGGTCATTGACAAGCCTGCATAATATTAGATAAAATTTCATAAAACTTACTGAATGAAACTAGCTGGGGCTTTTGTCTTGGTTTTTCAACTTTGCTCTTTCTCTTGGAAAGTTGCCTTAGGACATCAGTCCTTTGACGGTCAAAAACCTTTTAACTTCCAGTCTCGTTTTATTCTTGGCCAGCTTGTTCTCATGCACTGCTGTCACTGTGCTGAAATAACTTTTCCTGTTGGAAGTTGAAATGATACAAGTTTTTGTAAAAGTCTTGTTGCATGCTTTCTTTCAGAAGTTATGGTTTGAACAACAGTATTAGTTTTATTTTGTTTGCCCTAAATCTTAGGCTGAATTTTTATAAGTACTTTAAACAGCTGTGTGTTTAAGCAGACAAGTTGTTTAGTCTTTTTGTGAGCACTCCTGCAGGTTTGGATTGAATTGGATCAGGGAACTGATCAGACTACAAAATTACTTAAGTAGGTTTTCAGCTGGGTAGGACCATCACTTTTCAGAGGTAGTCTGCATTTTCATCAATTGCAGCAATCTGCAAATGGCTATTGTAGCATTATTAGATCACACTTAGTGTTACATTTTTAGATCCACACTTACTGTTCCCTGGAGAGACTGGGAACAGTCCTACAATTTCCTTTCATTGTAGGAATAGATGAAATAGTGATCTGGAAGTCATTTTAGCATCTTTTTGTCTGCTTGCCCTGTGTCCTTTGTCTGGCACTGTGATGGCTCTCTATAGCATTGGTTTAACATTTTATTCTCTATGGTGTCAGTGTGATAATCTGAAGCGCAAAATAGACAGAAGGTTTGAAGTTCAACTCAATCCTGAAGCTTAAGAGAATCTTTGTTTTAATCGTGTTGCTCTTGCTATCTGTGAAAGTTAATGTGCATAGCCAAGACCTAGATTTTATGTGGAAAACATTTTTCCTTGGGGTTGTTTGTCTTACCTATTTGTATACTGATCCAAGTGAAAAGCAGACTTCTAAAAATCTATTATGTTATGAAAAAATTACTTCTTAACAAAATTCTTCTGGAAAGTAGAGAACTTTTCTTGCTATAATGTCAGTATAATTATAATATATGTCAGTATAATCGAGGAAAATCACATTTTATTTGCCACTGCTGAGAAGTGTATCCCTGGGAAATTTCTCCTCAAAGCAATAGAGCCACAGCCTGATCCTATGTTGATCTAACTGTATGTAGGAAATAGTAGGACATGCTATTGTCTGTTTAGAAGTCTAATGTACCTACAGGGAAGGGTACAACCTTGGAAGACCAAGGGAAAATGTTTTAGTGAGAGTAATGTGTTTCATTCACAACAATTACTTTGTGTCTGTGACAAAGATTTCTTAAGGGTCTTAGATTTTCTGCAGTGGTAGCTGGCTTCCAAAAAATTATATTTACCTGCTGTTTTTAAAGAATATGATTTTTGACTCACAGAGGGAACATAACACTGGCTTCTGGTAAAACTGTCTGTAGTGCCAAATACCATAAATGTGTTGGCTATCAGCATATATACTTTGCTGTATTTTCTGGAAGCATTGCATAGTTGTGGTCTACACCAAATCAGGACTGTGCAACTGGCTCAACAACAAACATGACAATATGTGGCTTACATATATTGATGGTAGAACAAGTGCAGTGTACATTCAGTCCTGATTAAAATAGGATTCAGGAGGCTTCATGTTATCTTCTCAAGTGAATTTGTAGAAACAATACATCTTTATTGCATGCTAGTTCTTCAGTGTAGTACTGAGTAATTTCCTTTCCTAGGAAAAGGGCAAGCAGTCCAGTCTGTGTTTAAGACATTTCTTACAGGAATTACATGAGAATTTATTTTGTTTGGAAATGGTGTCCATATCTGCATACAAATGAAATTGGTCCAAGTGTTGATACTGAATGTTGATGTTGAGGTGATTGCCATATTCTGTGTACTTTAATTATTTTGTGTATATTTCTAACTTAAATTCCTTCCATTACGTACCATCTTCACTCTTTTGCTCGTGCTAGACATAAGCATGTATTACAAATCCATAGTAAGAGTGATTTTTCACTATGCATTCTGACACACATTAAACTGTTAAAAAATGGCACATAGGTGAGGCTTTCTTGTGTTATTTATTAAAGGCAGGGTGAGATTTTCACCTCTGGGAGTCACCCTAAGAAGTTACATGGGTTGTCCTCTTGGCTGCTTGAGTCCTCTGTTAGCAGCAGTTGAAATGGGTGGGCGAGGGAAGGAGCAGCCTCTTTTCCACAGGGTCTGCTGGTGATGAGAAGGTGGAACTCATTCAACTTGGCCAGCTCTGCAGGTACTGCCAGTGTCTGACAACAAGCTCTAAAGTTCTGGACTTTGGCCACACTGTATGCATATGAGGACTCGTTGGGTTTTTTCTTTTCTGTAGCATTTTGGTGTTGTGCCTACTTGTCAAAGTTCAAGCTCTTTTTGCAATGCTGAGGAACTCCCTTGTTAAAGGAAAGGGAAAGAGTGGGAGCAAACACACTTGTCATGGAAAGTGTAGTATGAATGCTGACATTACTGTGCAAAATCATAACAAGGAAAATTACTTTCAAGATACTTGTGCTATAAACACCTAGACATGGAAAGTTAGAGTTATCTGTATTTGCATGGCACTTCATGAAGACAGTCAACTCTTAATTAAAGCACAGAAGAATGAATTTTTAATTAATGTCTTGAGGGCTCCAAGATTGTACAGTACTGTTTCAGACACCTGAGACCTGAGCAGAAATCTGTGAATAAAAGTCTTGACAGTCATTTGCAACATTCAGTTGGGAGATCACTGAAATTTATCACAGTCTGAGCAGAAACCTGCTAAACACCACCAGTGACCTTTCTGTAATGGATTTTGTGTAACTTAGCAAGGAGACCTCGTCTTACCTATTTATGACCTGTGGAGTAGCTAACTCTGTACTTCATGGCTCCTTGTGGCTGCACAAATACTGTGAAACTTGAGAATATAAATTTGTGAGATGACTTGGAAAATGGAGGGATTTTTTTTTCTGTACAATTATGAAATAGAGATGGAGGACTGTGAATTCTTTCTCTTACCTGTGTTTGGCCTTGATACTTCTATTTTCATAGATACCAAAATGGTATAGGAAACAATCTGCAAAATAACTTGTATACTAAATTACTTTTAAACATTTAGTATACTGTTTTGTCTATGGTTATGGTTAAGCATTGCTCAGTAAACCAAATGAACTTGTGGAGACCACTGTTGATTATAAGTGAAATCTCATTTGTCTTTCAATTAGATTTCATTTCTTCTGGAACCGGGGTTTGTTATGGCAAAACAAATAGCAGTGGTTTCTCTCTTGTTGCCCAGTAGCCATAATTCCTCCCTTTTAAAGGCTGACCTTGGCCTTAACTGAGTAAGAATGGATTTATTTAAAAAAAAAATTTTAATTCCTGTATTTTCAACCAGACTTTGGAAACATATAAGAAACTGTAATAGGGCTTTTCAGGGCTGTAGCTGCATAGAGTACCACTGCTGTAAGAAGTGGGCAGGTGTGATAGCCCCTTGCCACCCATGTTTATTGGAACTGACAGCTGTGTAACAGAATGTGCTGCTGCAGATCTTTGGCAGTGGGGATTTGTAACAGACACATACAGCTTTCAAGTGCAAGGCTTGAACATTTCTGTGGGACTACAGCTGGTGGAAGGGCTGGACACTTTTAAACTCCCACTTTGCAAATTCACTTGAGAAGTGGGTTAATACATTGCTGTGGGCCCCGTCTTTTGCTCTCAGCAGGATGGGCAGGTGTAAATGTGTGTCAGGTATGCACATACACTGCTCCCAGCCAGGCCTGGTGATGGAGAGGGGAGTAAGCCACATGTTTCAGGATATGTGACACAGCATGACCAGGCTAGGGCACCTCTTTTTCTCCTTTGCTGTTGCCAG
This sequence comes from Pyrgilauda ruficollis, assembly GCF_017590135.1. Lineage (NCBI taxonomy): Eukaryota > Metazoa > Chordata > Aves > Passeriformes > Passeridae > Pyrgilauda > Pyrgilauda ruficollis. Next base: position 5,733,507 of record NW_024524266.1, read on the forward strand.
TGACGTACCATGGCTCACAGTGGGGTGGCAGGAACCAGATAGGCACAAACGTGGCACATCATGCAAACTGCACAGCACCTCCAGGCCCAGCTCAGGAGAACTTTGCGGTGGATGTCCTATGCTTTAAGGAGTGCCTAGTAATCCCAGCAGGATCTTTCTGTGAATGGAGCATCTGCCAAATAAACCACCCTGTACGCACCCACTCAGCTGGGGCACACAGAGTAGACCAGCTCATGTGGAGGTCCCCTGCTCAGGTTTGCCTTCCAACTTCTCCATGGGCAAGCACAAGGCTGGCTGGGTCTCCACTGTGCTCTTCATCCTTCGACTGTGTAATCCTGCACTACTGATGGAAGGGGAATGGACATGACAAAAGGAGGAACACACAATTCCATCTTATATTTTCAGCAGATTACACCTTAGAGAAGTCCTGATGAGAACCATTTTTCCTTGTTGCGTTGCAGTCACTTAACCCAACACATTAACAGTGTGCATCCACATTCCCTTTGCTGTAACATTAGCAATACCACCCAGGATATTTCCCATGCCAACTGCCTTTTTGGTGGGGTTGTACATCTAAAAAGTACTTTTATTTCCTAATTTTCTGCCCACCTCACCTGCTTCTTGGTTACATTAACAGGATTTGATTCATGCTATTAATGGCACACTGATGGATGCTTGAGGTGATTGTAAGCTTTAGTTCTTCAGTTGGTGGTGTATTGTCCCTGGTTTCAAAGAGCAAGTTGTTGTCTTGTGATTTTGGATGTTTGTCTTATACAGCTGTCAGGCTTCTCTCAAATACTAATGTCATGACTGACATGTTTTTGTTTTGTGGCAACATCCATAATTTATTTCTTTGCAAATCTAAAAAAGTTGCCCTCTAAAGCTTAAATAACAAAAAGCCAAAATGACAACAGATGTCACAATATTTTACCAAGGCAACTCTGTTAGACCAGTGGTTGGGCTACTAGGAAGGCCATAGACATTTCCTTGTAGGTAAAAGGAATATTCTGTAATTTGAATATGCTTATTCAAAAGGTTACTTGTGGCAGTGCTATTCAGTTTTTTTAAGTAATTACCAAAATTGGGCAACATAGCTTTTTTGTGGAATGGGATATCCATCAAACGGTAGCAGCTGGTGAGTCATGACTGAATTTTAGTAGTGGGTTTTTTCCTTCAATCATGCATGCACTTGTCAGAATGGTTAATTTTGAGCATGAGTAGTCTCATCCAATTTAGTAAGAGCACTCACATGACTGAAGATAAAAAAAGTATACGAGTGCTTACAGGATCTAACCATAGTTTTTTACAAGGTGGTACATTGGAGTTATTCTGAAAACTGCCTTCCACTTGTGAATTTTCTTGGAAACTCGAATACATAGCCCTTTGGGTGAGACAGAGGAAAACAAGTGAGCCTTCTAAACTTTGGGGATCTGTAGACTTAATCATTTCACATAATACTTCTGCATGCCCACACAGATAATTTTTTTGTGTTCAGTAATACTATAGATATCTTCAGACTCCTGACTGAAACAGAATTATAAACCCATCCATTAAAGACCAAATGAATAATTTTTTTTATGTCAGATATGATCTTTGCATGTTGAAGGCATGCTTTTGTGTATGTTCTGTATGTTTTGAAATAATTGTTTGGGACTGCTTTTAAGCACTTAAGAGTGTTGGGTTTTTTAACACTAGTCAAGGATGTTGAGATGTACATGCCCAATTTCAAGAGAGAAGGAATAATACTTCTATTTCAGTGTGCTGCAGTTTTCTCCTTGTGAAAATTTTATTTTAGTTTACCTATTTCTCATCCTGAGGAATAAATGATTGACAAGTTGAAGAGCTTGGCATTTGCATGTTTCAGCATCAAGTATCTACCATATTCTACTTGCTCAAGCAACTACATGTAACACCTTTCAATTTGAGAAGATTATAAAGAAGTTTTAAAATATTTTCAGAATCCAGCCCTTGACTTCAGAAATGTGACCACTTCAAAGAAGGGCAGGAATGCAAGTGTGTTGCAGATTTAGTTACTGAATAACTGAAGAAATTTGCATCTTATCTCTTGCACAAGAAACTCAGGGTATTTTATGGTTGATTCTACTGAATCTGCATAATATTGGATCACCTGGCAAAAGAGTCTGGCACAGAGTCACAGCTGCCACACTGCTGAGTTATACAGCCCTTTTATAGGCCAACTTCACGCTGAGTGCAGAGGAAGGACAGAATGACAAAAGCTGAAGTTTGGGAAAATTTCTGATGGGTTGTAATCAAAACCAGTTGTCAGTTCTTTGATCTGGCTCATGGAGCAGCCTTGACAGCAGGTGGGCAGCTGAACCAGGGCTAGCATGTGATGGGGAAGAAAGCACTCTGGGGGATGGTAACTGGTCTGACATAGGTCATGTCAGAGCAAAATAGCTTTCTCAGGTAAAACCTTAGCCATACCAGCTTGTGGCACAGTTCTTTGTGGAGGCTCTGTAATTTGCATCATGTGGCTATAATGTTTTAACCAAGATGGAGACGAAGTAGGGCTGGGCTGTCTCCTGAAATGCCCTGGGAAGAGGAATTCCCTTTCCCCATTCCTGTTTTTGGGTCACCTTGGACGTGGTGAGGTAAATTACAGCTGAAATCGGTGTGGGAAAACAACCACAGCTGTGTAGAAAGACTAGTATTTTGGAATGTGGTTTCTGAGGAACCTCAAGTCATTTGGGATGGCTATTGAAAGGTAAGCTTATTGTGGTGAGTGGCTGGGAGGCGAAACACACCTGTTGTTTCTGACCACAAGCAGCACCAGGATTTCTGTGGCTGTGTGCCCCAAGGATGTGGCAAGTTCCTTCTTGCTGAAGGCAGCATTTTGGGCTGGCACAGGCAGCCGTGTGCTGCTCTGGCATTCACTCTGCCCATCCTGGGCAAAGATGGCAGGAGGGAATGTGTCTGAAGGCTGCGCTGCTTCCTGCTCCTTCACCTCAGCCATGGTAAGACAACCGAAACCCCCTCGTTTGGACTCCTGTTGCTGCTGTTAGCATTGGCCCTGTCAGAGGCTGTGTTTTTCTTCAGTGTTACTGGTGAATAATGCTTCTTTTATATTTACCTTCAAGGTTAATTTCTTTAGCACTTTCATGGCATGATAATTTCCAAGGTACTTGAAAATAAATCCTGCCAGAACCAATTTATTCAATGTGTAAAGCACTTTAGATGTTTCCCAATGATAAATACTCATTAAAAATGTTCTATTATGCTTCTGAGGAATTCTGATAAATTATGGTAAAAACCGAGGGAAGGTGACATCAGGAGTGTAATTCTATCTAGCCATCAAAAGGTAGTAGAATGTGCAAAAACTAAGGATGAGAGAAAAATATTTATGTAGCTTATACAATATACCATAAATCCCAAGAGCAATACTTTTATCTCAGACATTCACATGTGTCTCCAGTTCCCCAAGGCAGAGCAGGGAAAAACAGTTCCAGAATATCAGAGCTTTATCGTGGTAGTCTATTGTGAATTCAGAAGGCAGGAAGATTTATGATGTTATACCTCATAGAAATTAATACCTCTTTGTTGACAGTGCATATCTTATTTATAAATGAAATTGCTGTTCCATCCTGCTCAAGCCTGTACAGTTGGGCTGAGGAACAAGGAAAACCTGAGCAAACTGTGATGGTGAAATCCTGATTTCTTCAAGTTAATGACTGAAGTCTTTAAGAGCACTAGGGTTGATAACTTACTTGCATTTATTTATTTTCACAGACAGAGCAGAGCATTTCGCAGGTCTCTTTAATATATTTTTATGTGAAATGCAATTTATTAGAGCATGGGATAGGAAAGGAGCTGCTGTGCTGTGACAAAGTCATACTCCTTCCAGCATGGCTTCCATTGGAAGAGGCTCTGTTGGCTGTAGTGTGGTGTTGCTGTTTGCTCCATTTTTCAGGTGCAGGATGACTGTCAAATGGGAGGTCAGACCAGCTGGTTACCTGATACATGGGAGGAGAAAACAAAGAGCAGTGCTACAGCCCCTGTAGGTCTTGCCGTGATTAACAGCAAAGCAAAAGGCGATTGTGTAGATGTTTGTGTGAATTTTGGTATGTGAGAATGGGCATTTAAGGTAGAATATGCTGCTTTGCTAAAATTTTAGGGATTTCTACAGATACCCATGTAATAGAATTCTGTCAATAACTTGTCTGTCAAAATACTGGTTCAATTTGCCATTGTAAGAATATCTTAATATTAATAGGTTGCTTTCATTACTGCTTTCTCTTTTGGAGCCTCTCCTTCCCCCTAGAAGTCCGTAGGTTAAGCATGTGTTTATATTTTTATTTTATTGTTTTTAAGTTCTAGGTCACTTCTTTTCTGGGGCTACTTTTTGGAAGTCATTTCCTTTTATGATAAGATACTAGAAGCTGAAATTGCAAAAACAGGAACTCCTTCTGTTTTGCATGGACAAAAGTGCTGCAGTTCCATTTGCTGCTTCCAGAAAAATAGGTTGACTTTGTTGTTATAATTTGTTGGCACTTTTCTTGAAAAGATAAGAAGGGAGTACAGGGTATTCAGATACTCAGTACATAGAGATCATAAACAACAACAAGGCCTCAGTTTTGTTGTTTTAACTCATTGCATTGAGTTTTAGTCAGCTACAAACATTCAGGAAAAAAACTGGTAATACTAGAAAAGCTGTTCATTTCAGTTGTTGGAGTGGGTCATTTTAAAGGTGCAAAAATTCCAGAAACTGTTGACTAATTTCCCTTTGAAACAAAGAGAGTCAATGCTCTATCTCAAATTCCACCTTCAAAAATGGAGACATCCAGAATATTTCCTGACTTCTGAAGATCACAGCTATAGCAATTAAATGTCTGATGTCACCTTTTAGATGTGCAAACAAGACTGCATAACCACAGCCTTTATTTTTTTATTACACTGAATAGCTTCAAGTCTGATTTCTCCCTGTGACTGAATCCTTTGCTGGTAGCGCTCTCTTGTGGCTGTTACTTTCATTTAAACGACTTAAGGGATTTCAAAAATATGTATATTATTTAGAAATTTTTGCCTTAGGACACAACAGTCTGTGGTGGTTTTGCATGTTCCTAAATTAAATGTGGTAATATATATTTTAATGATGCAGGAAGGTCAGTCTAGGCAAAAGTGTCCCAAGCATGTTTCCCAGAAGATCTCAAAGGGACAGGCATATTGAGCATTCAGGTTTTTAACCTCTTTTTTTTTTTGTATATTTTTGGTGAAAAGCCATACGCCTTTGGATGGTGGACAGATGGGGGAGGCTTGGAGAGGAATGAAATCTGCCTTGGCAGCCAGTCAGGTGGAGGAGAGGCAGGGATGGGCACCTTCATTAACTGGCTTGATTGCAGATGCTGCTGTTCCTGTGGTGCTGCTCTTGGTGATGAGCAAGTTACTTCCTACAACTTTGGCTATTAAAAGGAATGAAAAAAATTATTTGGGAACTTTTCAAGTGAAACTGGTATGTGTTTTCCTGGTGAAAACTTGAAAACTTTTCACCCTGAATCTGTGTTTTCTCATTCTGGGGATGGGAAAGGAGAAGGTGGGGGATTAACTCTTGACCTATTTCATTTTTTAATGCAATTTTTTTAGCTGATGTTTTAATTTTCAGCAAGGAGGCAAAGCGTGGAAGCTCAGATTGTGATGTGGAGGGGTTCCTTTGAACTAGGGACAGAGTTTTCTCTTTCAAGAACAGTTACTAATGAGCAGTTGTTTGCTGCTACATAGACTCAATACTACTGGGATTGTGCATCCAGTGTCATAGTTTTATAAGCATGCCTGCATTATGAATACCCAGGGCGTGATGTTGGATGTAGGCTCCTTTTCCTTGTATGCTGTAACCCAACAGCAACTGGAATAATGATTCCAGGTTGTTTACTTAGTTGTACTCTCTTAGAGAGGCAGGTTTATCTCTTAGAGATAAGGCTTTGAATGAGAGGGGTCTTGGCCCTTGACTGAAAAGTCTCTCTTCTGTAGGCAGAACTCTTGTGTGTGGCATTTGTCTGATCACCCAGCTTCACTCATCTTTGGATCCTATATGTCACAATCCTAGCTTTTTCAGGGATATTTTTAAAATTTCAACTAGTCTTCTGGGAAAACTTTCATAGCAATTACGTGACTGTTTATAGCTGTTTTCCAGCAAATGTACTGCCATGCCCAGCAGTCTTTGAAGTGAAGGTAAGATGAGCTTGTTTGCTGTTTTGGCTGCAGTCTAGCGGGACAGCTCAGTAGTATCTGATTGCAGATTAAGACTGAAAAGAGGCTTTTTAAAGCAAATTAAAAATCCTATTAGTCAACTGTATTTTGAGGCTCAGGTTTTCTTTTTCTTTAAAATTAAGGAAATACTTAATTTACCTCATCTCTTACCACTGTAGGAATGTAATTCTTATTGTTTTTTTAGATGGCAGATTCAATAGTATCTACCCTATCAATTCATTCTTTTGTTCTGTAGCGAGAGGATGGACTTGCTTGTGGAAATCCAGGAAAAAAAATTATTTTTTCCCACTTGAATTTTACTTCTCTGTTTTTCCAAATAATTCACCAAGAATAATTTTTGTCAGGTCTGCATCCTCATTAATACAGCAATAACTCCATGGTTGTTAGACTCTGAAACATTGTTAGAAAAGCCAGCCGTTAAGTCAGAGTCTGCCTTTCTCCGGACTGAGTATGCACATGCACACACAGGCATGTGTGTTAATGCTAATAAGCAAGGTGTCATGCTGGGTTTAGCTTACCTTTATTAAAGGCTCTTTCCAAAAAACCCTCATTACATTAGGTTTAACATCTGTGAGTAATCTATACTCTCACCTTTATGAAGTGCAGTTGTTTTTTAATAGAATATGTCAATCTGGCTGAGAAAGTTTTAGCCAGACACCATCTAAATTTCCAGCAGGTTCACACAGTTGAGCTATTGGACTTCTTTGTAATTTGTAATTCTGTCATATGCTGTCTTAACTGTATTTCTTATTAAAATCCAAATATGTATGCTTGCATAGAATGAGACCACTTTTTGCCTGTTAGCCAACCTCCTTCCTGAAGTTTGAGCATTTCTGTATATCCATAGAACTTCCATCTTTTCCTTTACAACTATAAAAGCATCCTGCTTTGACCTGTGAGAAGCTGTTCATTTTACACATGCAGGATGGGGGTCAGTCAGTTGGTAAGGGTGCTGGGGTGCAATCAGTCCACTCTGTTATTGAGCAGAACCAAAAAAATGTATAGCCGTTGTTTAGTGTGATGGGTCAGTGAACCTAAGGAAAACATGATTGTGGCACATAAGATAAACTTTCTTCTTACACACATTGTGGTGTGTAAGAAGAGAGTTTATCTTTTTTCTGCTGTGCCAATCCTTAATGGTACAGTATAATTAGTCTTCATTTTCCCCCAAAGAAACTCTGTGCAGCCTGTTACTGTATCCTTTATATCCTCAGGTGTAATGATGGTCCACAACCATCAAGCAAGCTTACACGTGCAAATCTGGCTAGCAGAAGAGGATTAATTGTGTGACTATGGAGTAAAGCTTATTTTTTCAGAAGACTTTTAAAATAAATTGCCCTTTGAAAGAACTCCCCAGAATTTGTAACATCATTCTCCCTGGGGGATGGAGGTACCTGCCACTTTTTTCTGTAGGTGATGATTTCCAGTGCCTGCATACTGAGGTGGTTTATTTCTAGGGATGTAACAGGCTGCTTCTCTTTTAGGAAAAGTGCTGTTCCCTGAGAAGACTGTCTGGTTGTTTTTCATGTGCAGGAAAAACATCTGTAACTCTCCACTACCACTGATGATCCATCAGCTATTAAGAGATTTTCTTTTAGCTTTGTCATCTCATGGGGGACATTAACTTCTTTACAATGCAGTGCCCCAGACTCATTTATTTACCTGCCCTTGCATTTGCTTAGAATATTGGAAAAGGATAGAACAGATCAAACGAACAGTTTCAGCAGCATAATGTCAGTGCATTTTACCTGCACCATGTCAATCGCCACTTCAGACGAAAACTAAAAATCCCCCTCCTTCCTTCTCCGTCAGGAAGAAGGTTTCATTTTTGGGGCTTTGCTCAGCTGTTCCCCGCCGAGCTCCGCAGCAGCGTTCGGCGGCAGATTTGACTAATCTGAAGTGCTGCGGCCTCTTAGCGGGGAGCGCTAACAAGGCTCCTTTGTGAGTCTAATTATATCCCTAAGCTGGCGGCCGCAGATTAGCACAGGACAGCCGGTGGCAGAGGCCTGAGGAGTCCCATGCTCTGCCGGGGACAGAGCCCAGGAGGGTGCCACCAGCACCCCCCGGTGCCGCCTGGGCCCCGTCGCTGGCTCTTGGGCCGGCCCCGCTCCATGCCGGGAGGCTGCTCCGCCAGCCGGGAGCCGGAGGGAGGAGGCACCGCCCAGCACGGAGCCTGGGTAGGTACCGACGGCTGTGCCACGGTGAGGAGGCTCCTACCAGGCTGGACAGGACGTGGGACACTCATGAGCTCCGGCAGCTCCTCACACCTTCTTTCCGATGCTGGGATGAGCCAGTGATCAGGGCGCCTTTCTCTTGGCTTTTGTTTTGTCTTTTGTAACTTGTTGGATGCGGGGGATAAAAAAGCTATGCATTGTTGTTTCAAATGCATCCGATTAAAATTGATTGTTGAAGTGGAGTCGCAGGTGTGGAAGAGGGGAGGTGACTTTGAAAAGAATATTTTGTTTGCTTTCAAATTTGCCTTCCATTTCTCAGGCAGACATGGCTTCAGTGTGTTTTGTCTTGCTGAGCAAAACCACTCATCTCCCAGCTGCCAGCCCCTGGGGTGGCATTGCCACTTTCTAAGAGGTCTGCAACCAGTTTTCTTGGGCTGGTCTCTTCATCCCAGTATGGGATGGAGACAAATGGAGTGACAGGGTCACTCTTAGTCAAACTCAAAGTGTCAGGGCCTGAAGGATTTTAAACCTTGAGCTTTTAGTGGTGTGGAAAGAAAATCTGGTGGAAAAAGTTTTTGAGGCTGTGAGCTGTTTGCCGACATGTGCAGAGCTTACACACAAGGGTGGAAGGGGATTTTTACGGAACAGTGCAAGAGGAAATGAGTATGATGATAAATGTGAGAACAAAATGGTTTGTTCTTCATGATAAATCTAAAGAAAGGGTTGTGGGATTTCTCCTTGGGAAGGAGAGGAATATGAAGTACTGAGCAAAAGTGGGGGAAAAACAGCCTAATCATTTAAATACACTTGTCTTACACAGTTTGGGGAAGAGGGAGTTGAATGATTAATTTAGGATTTTTTTTTTATTTTTTGTCACTGCCAGGCAGTCACTGCTTCCTGCTTCTCAAGAACATATATGCTGGGAAGGTGGGGTGCTGGAGCAGCGTGGGCTTAGGATGTGTTTCTGTCTCTATCTTCTTAGTGGTGACCAGACAGACCAGTCAGCTCCATTAGAGAAATCCTTAATCCAGGGAGGTTAATGGACCTTCTCACACGAGAGGGCTACTCAAGTAGGATCTGCCCACTGTATTTGTGGGGAAGGATCCCAGAAGAATTACTGTTGGTTTATAATAACATAACAACACGTGCACTAGCACATAAAGCCCATCACACATTTCTGCTGACTTCACTGAACTTTGAGTAAAGCTATAAAATAGTAGACTTCTATTAGTCACTTCAAGCTCATATGTGGTATTCAGTGTGACTCAGTGATTTTTTTCTATATGAAAGTACCTTTTCTATTCTTTGAGGTTGTTCAGACATCCTTGTGCAAAGCTCTGCACCACCCTAGGAGTGTTAAAAGCCAGTTTTGTTTCCCATCTGAAGGTGACTAAATGTAGCACATATAATGAAAACAGCTGAGTAATCACTGTTAGAGGTGTATTCACTGCTCCAAGTTTAGTAATAGTGATGTAGGTACAATTTGCATGTGAATGTAGTCATAGTATCTGTGTGGTCTATTGTGAGATTGTCTGTAGATACTTTGGTTTATGCAGGAAGAATGCATGGATGAATTCAGTTATTAAACTACTTGATCATTTTGGAGGGATGCTGATAGTTCCTGCAGCTTTTTAAAAAAACAAGCTTTGGCAGCAGGAGTAACTATTTATGAATATTAACTAGAGAATTTTTTTCCTGTATTTTGTCATCAATTGTAACTGATCTGGGCTTGGAAAATTTAGATAGTTTCTGATTTGATTTCTGTGTATCGAAGCACATGTTTCAACTTGTGGGCATTTATTATTCTACTTTTGCCAGATTTACTCTCTTGTAAAACTTACACTTGGTGATAATTAGGGTGGCTAAAGATTAAGGTCTGAAGGGGTGGTGTGAGCTGGGCTGGAAGAAAAATGATCTATTGAAGATTTGTGTTGTTTTTGCTGTAAAGTGATTCTGTTTCCAATTTTGCTTGGAAAATAGCTTTTATTTTGCTTTGAAGTGACTGAACCCAGCGTTCAAGCCTAATGATGTTAAATTGGGTGCGTATCTTGGCACATTAGGTTTCTGTAAAATAAGCCTAAAAACCTAGTTCCCCAAGCAAAATCAGTGCTGTTCCAGGAATCCCAGAAGTGAGAGTTGTCTGGTCATTACTAACACTTTAGCTCCAGGTGATTGTTTTAGGACTGTCGTATATCTGCTCAAAATGAGGGTTTGTACTTATTCCCAGGGCAACTAAATCAAGGGAAACAGCTCTGTTTCTCACAGAAGGAAATGTCAGAAGATGAAGCAGGACACAGAACCAGCCTCAGCAGAGGATCCAGCTTCTTGCACTTGCCTTTACTGCAGTCCCCATCTCCCCCCTAGGGATGGAGGGCATGGATTGCATTTCTTCGGATCAGGCTCCTACCCACAGGGTGATAGGAGCTCTCGTAGAGACAACATGATACCTGCCCATGCAGATTCCTTCTACTTCCATTAAAAGTCCAACAAAATGTTGGAAATATTTGGCCTGAGTTAGTACAGGCATAGGAAGAGAGTAGCTCATGCTCCAAGAAGTTGCAGGAAAATATCTGCCCTTTGCCCATGGAGAAATGGTAGATGGATGTGTAAGTGTTTCAGATTGTAGTGCTGCGTGTTATAATGTTGTTATGGCTGCAGTCATCAGTTGGGGATTAAGGACAGGATTTAACTTGGAACTAACAATTAATTTCACCTGAAACTTGAGCTGCCCTGGGAGGTAAGGAGGGAGAGGTTACTTGGATGATTGTGCAACTGTAACCACTTTATGCCCTGGGCTTCCAACATGTTAAGGCAGCTGAGATTTCCTGCCCAAATTATGAGCTCTGTAAAGTGCCAAAACTCTAATGTCTGTTTTAATCTGAAAATAGTTTTTTATGACAATAAAAATCCTTTTTACAAACCGTACTGTATATCAAAGAGTGAATTACGGTTGCATAGCTACCCCAGTTCAGTGGAAGAAGTAAAAATTTTTACATGCACGTGTATGTGTAATCCAGAAGGGGCAACTCAGAAGAGGAGTTTTTTGGGGAGTTTGGGTTTTTTGGTTTTGATTTGGTGGGGTTTTTTTTGGTTTGTGTTGTTTTGTTTTGTTTTTGGGGTGCGTGGGTTTTTTTTTGTTTGGTTTTTTTGTGTGCTTTTTTTTTGTTTGTTTTGGGGGTTTTTTTCTGTTTTTTGGGGGGGTGTTGTTGTTAGTTTGGTTTGGGGTTTGGTTTTTGGTGGGGTTTTTTTGTTTGTTTTTTTTTGTTTGTTTGGTTGGTTGGTTTGGATTTTGTTCGGATGGTTTTTGTGGGGTTTTTTTGGTTTTTTTTTTTTTGGGTTTTTTTTTTTTTTTTTGTGGAGCAGATTTTTCTTCAAATCTCTATTGTCCTTCTGAGACCAAGATGCCTCAAGGGAAAATTTCTACATGAAAAGCTTATTCATTTCTTTGTTAATGTGGAAAGTACTGTAATTTTTTACAGTATTACACTCATTTTTTGTCTCAGTTATGGTAAATGAGTCCTGGATGCTGTGTGATGTGACCAGTATTTATTTGGAAGATTACTTCAGAATTCCAAGTGTTGTGAGCATAGGCTGAGAAGCAGTACTAGAGTACTTAACAAGTGCAAGCTCTTAGATAGATGAGTAATAAGATTTTATGTGGGCCTGTTGAGTTGGTTCTACTTCTTACTCCAGTGGGGTTTTTTGGCTGAAAATAACTATGTTGTTTGTAATGGGGATTGGCAGTATTGTTCTAAATATTTACTTAATTAAATATTTCATTAAATGTTCCTGTAGTGCATCTGATTTAACCATTCCTTTTGTGAACAAGCCAGATGTAAATCCAGACAGGTTTTGGCTTCATGTGAAACAGAGTTCCATTCAGGTGTTTTTTGTATTCAGGGAGTGACCCTGAAAGAAAGGAGAAGATGGTATGTGTTGTTTTTATAAAGCTCACTGCAGATCTGCAAAGGTAAAAGACATGGCCCTAAAGTACTTGCCATGATGATATTTACCAAGAGTTTTTTGGGTTTTTTGAAATGAAAAGACATCTTACACATGTTAAGTTTAATCTCTATAATATAAAGTGAGGGTGGGATACCTCTACAGTTAAAATTTCAAGTCCTGATGTTTCTGCCTCTCCTGGGAAAGCCCTGTTTTTTGGCTTTTTGGAGGGGCTCATGCAGTAACTGTATCTTCTGTCCTTACTTGAAAGAACATTTAAAGTTCTCCTGGATGGACAGTCTGTGTGGTAGCACATAGTGTACTTTAGAAAAAGCATTGAAGTTGCTGCTGTGTAGCCCCAGGACAGTAGGAACTTGAGGCATCTAAGACTGAATCAGAGAGAAAGGCAGTAGGACAGGCCTAAGAGAAAGGAAAGCAAGTGGCTGAGGCTGTGATGTTCTAGCAAGCAGCATGGAGGTGAGTACATAAGTGAGTAGTGGGACAGGTTTAGCAGTGCTTCAGTATATTGGTAAGACCAAAAAAGCAGTGGCTGGAGTGCAGAACCATCAGCCTGGTCAGAGAAAGTGTGGATATTTTGGAAATAGAAAAGCCTAAAAAGTCACTTTGCATTTATGTATAAATCTATGCATGAGTCTATATAGAGAGACGTGTATGTGTGTGTGTATATATATATATATATAATCTCTATTGGGTATAAGTGACAGTGAAGGTTTACTTTGAAATATATTCTGGAAGGTTTTTTTAATTTGGGAAATCCATTCATACACCATTTCTGCATGGAAATTTTCAGGAGGGCTTTCTATATTTTTCTTCCTTCTTATAATTCTTCTGACATACGACATACATACCACCCTACCACCTTCCTTTATTTTTAAATAAATGAAGAAAAAATAAAGCAGGAGACTGTTCAGAAAAAGTGTTCACCTCAAGCTTTGGATGCTTTTTCCTCACTTGGTCTGCTGTTACATGCAAAGCTATAGATGTACCTTTATGTCAGTAGACAGGACAACACTGAAAATGGCAAGGGGAAAGGAGCAGAGAAAGCAGAGAATTGTATTGGACTGTGTGAAGAGCTTTTTTATGGAATTGATAACAACTGGTTTAGCCTAAATCAGGATAACTTGCATGTATTTAATAACTGAGAATGGCACAAGGAACCATTCACATTCCTTATAGAGTTTTGCTGCTGGGCTATAGCTTTTTGCCAGGTTTTAGATACTTCATTTCCATATTTCCCTGGCAGATAGATCTGCCAGTGCTGACTAACATAGTATGAAGTAATTTGAATTCTGTGAACATAGTTGTCTGAGATAGATAATGTTGAATATCTTTGTATCGGATGATGACTCCTTTGGTATTCTGTAGAAAGGAATGTTGTTTGTCTGTTTTAAAGGGAGGGTAAGAAGAAAGATCAAATTAAGTGCTCATTAAAAAAAAAATTCTTCATTTTAGAAAAATCATCCAGTTCTAATCATGAGCTCCCATGTTAGACAGTTGGATGAATTCTTCAAATCTGCAGTGACAAATACATATAACAGCTTCTGGAATGAAAAACAGTTACATTGTCAGTTTCTTTTTATTCGAGGCCCCTGTAGGTAACTGCAGACTCATAGTGGTATTCAGCCTCCTTTTTTTTCCTACCAAGGATTCAGAAGACTAACAAAATCCAAACATGTTTTCCAATCAATGTTAATACGTTGATTTAGCAGTTCCTTTGCAGTAGCTTTTTGCATACCCAGTTAATTACATTATATGTTGGTCTTCTATTGTGTTCTAATTTACTGAACAAAAGATTGGTGAACTGCAAAAAACTCTCCTGGATTGGGAAGACTTTTGTTCCCCCAGCATATACAGATAGACTAAAAAATATTTATTAATGAAGTATTGGTATGTCTAACCTGCTGTTATTGTAAGGGAGGGAAGGTGAGAAAGCTGAGAACTCTGAAGCTGTTTGGGATTTATAAGCAGACAAACAAGAGCACCTGTGCTGTCACTACAAATTCTAGACATTTTCTGTACATGGAGTAAAAAAAAAAAAATGTGTGAGCGGCTTGCTGAGGACACTGCAAAAACTGAACTCTTCCTAGGCAGTTTGTGTGACTGCCATGGGGCAGCAGTGTTTGTAACTGGTTCTGTTTCTGAAAGACAAACAAGAGCAGCAGTGGTTTGATTTATTTGGCTTTGACACAATCTAAGGGCACCTTGTGAGCTCTACCTTGCAGTGCAGTGCTCAAGTGTGCTGCTTGTTTGAGAATGCCAGTGATTTGTGCACTTGACCTTTAAGCTTGTGCAGGTTTGCATTTTATCTCAGGGCTGCAGCCTTTTCTGCATTTCCTTAACCTTGCACCTTTGGCATGTCTTGTAGCTAATTGCACTGGGATTAGGTCAAATATTTGGTTCTAGACAAGGTTTAAAATGACTGCCAGTAGTTTGGACATCCTGCTGCAAGTTCACTTGGAAAAGTGAACTTGGGTTGTTTTAAAAACAAAGTTCTGAAAAGCTTTGAGTTGCACTGTAGTGAATGGAGGGTGAAGAGTTTTATTATTTATTTATTTCTCCTATGTGAAAATGCTAAGAGAATTGGGAATGTTCAGCCTGGAGAAGAGAAAGCTTTGGGGTGACGTAATAGCAGTCTTCCAGAACCCAAAGGAAGCCTATAAGAAATTGGACAGAGACTATTTTCAAGGGCATATAGTGACAAGACAAGGGGGAATGGCTTCAGATTGAAAGAGAGTAGGTCTAGGTGTTAGGAAAAACTTCTTTGCTTTGACGCTGGTGAGGCACTGGAATGGGTTGTCTGGAGAAGCTTTGGATGGCCCATACCTTAAAAACATTCAAGCCAGGTTGGATGGGGCTCTGAGCAAATGGTCTGGTCTAGTGGAAGGTGTCCCTGCCTTCATCCGAAGGGCTGGAATGAGATGATCTTTGAGGTCTCTTCCAACCCAAACCATTCTTTGATGGATTCTGTGATTTATTTCTTGTCACAGCAGATACAGATGAACAGCGGGTGACGCTGCATTTGCAAGGACTGGACTAATGCTCCCTTCTGGTTAGATGTGCTGTGGGGAGCCTTGGCTGTCCGTGATTACTGTGGATGTGGAGCGAAATTCTGCAGTCCCAGTGCTGCAGCCGCTAGGAGAAAAGCCACTACCGTGTGGTCATAGCACAGTGTGCCGCTCTGCCGGCCTGAGGAGGCTCGGTTGGGACGAGGAACAATCCCAGCAATAGCAGCAGGAGGCGACAGACCGGGAATGACGGCGGCGGCCGGAGCCGGGGCCTCCCGGGGTGCAGCGCAAGGCAGCCGGCAGGGGGCGCGCGCGGGTCGCCGGGCGGGGCAGGGAGAGCGAGGCCGGGAAAGAAGGGAAGAGACCCTTGGGAAGGGATGGACAGCCCGTCCGTGCGGCCTGGGATAGCGGCCCGTGCCGCCTCTGACCTGCCCGGCTGCCGCTGTGTGCAGGGAGAGGTGCAGCCCCGGGCTTGAGCTGTGTGCCAGCAGTTGGGCCTTTGCTCGTTCAGCAGGGGGCTGGAATGAAACATTCCCAGACAAATCAGATAGTAGGAAGAAGTTCTTTGGAGGGGGGGAGGGGGGCACTGGAACAGATTGCCAGAGAAGTTGTGGATACCCCATCCTTGGGAGTGTTCAAAGCCAGCCTGGATGAGGCTGTGAGCAACCTGCCCTAGTGGAAGGTGCCCCTGTCCATGGCAGGGATATTTTAACTGAGTGAACTGATCTTCCAACCCAAACGATTTTGTTGTTCTATGAAATAAATTCTAGCAATTGGTTTTCATCTGGATACAGCCCCCTGGAACTGCCTGTTGCATTTTTGCTTTGGTTACTCCAGATGCAAAAGCCTGTATGGCAGGGTTACAACAGAGATGCTGTTTGGTAGATAAGAATGATACAATTTCTGTTGGAGAAGGGGGTGCTGGGGAAACGCATGCTTCTGTGGTATCTGCTGGCTTTTTATCTTTTTTCCTTTGTGACCTATCTTCTGTGCTTATCAACATTTTCTTTCCAGCAGCTTCTGTAAAAGCACTGGTAGAAAGATACTTTCAATGAAATGCTTTTAATAATGCTTCCATTAATGCTGGAGGTTTTCTGAGTTGTAAGTTCAGATGATCTCATTCTGTCACTCAGAAGTAACAGGGAGGTATTACATTAGAATGTAAATGCTCAGCTTCCAGCTTCTTCAGTTGTCTGCAAAATATTCCTGTTTTGAATCTTTGAATCTTTTCTTTTTAGTCCTTCTATCCATTTGCTGAGTTTTGGAATCAATATTTATGTTGCAGTCCACTTTTTAGAAAAAATTGTTTATTGAAGTGCAGGATAGATTCTTACCATTTAATTAGAATTACTATCAGAAAGTACTGTTGACTGTGCATGGTGAATTACTTTTTCATCATTTTGTGAACTTCTCAACAAAAGCAGGTGTCTGTGATGTCTATGAGATTCCTCCTTCTAGGTATTCCACCAGTATTTTTAGGCTGTTCAGACCATAATGTCCAAAAAAAAAAAAAAAACCCAAAAACCAACCAAAACCATCTCAAAAATCCTGTGTGGCCACAAAACCAGAAAATTCAACAGAACTTGTAAATTCTTGTCCACCTGACTTGCCTTATGCCCCTGCTCAGTCTGTACTCAGTCAGTCTATGTCTGTTCCTCCCCTTGCTTGACTGCTCAGGAAGATGAAAGTGGTGGTGGATATTGTAGCACAGAAAATGCCTTCTGAAAATGACATTCATGTAGCGAGGAACTATCTTATCAAGATCTTGACAAGTTCCATGAGGTACAGTACTGACTTTACATGTGCATCCCTTCTGTTTCTTCCCAGTGATTGGATTCCCCCTGCCATTTGTCAAGCCCAAACTGTCACAGAAGCCCTCTTCCCAACCTTCTTTTCCTTATGCTCCATCTACACTGCTTGTATTGTGCTAGTTTCCTAGTCTTGTGTTTCCTTAGCAGTACATCATAGAAAAGTAATTGTCTCATAAAAGATAAACCTTTTCAGCTGAATCGATGCCTTGAGATCTACTGAATTTGACTTACCAGGTATTGGTGGTTTGCTGAGTTGTTGTCAGTACTGTTAAAGATAAGCAGTGGGGGGAAAGTTCATGTGATGTTCTGTGCAGCTGAACAGAGGAATCATAACTTTTTCCATACCTGCACACATGCTTGGAGCAAGCAAGGGTGGTCTGGAGCCCAGCACCATACAGCTGAGCAGAATCTTTTGCACTCGTTTGCACTGAGAGTGCTGGAGCTCCTCCACTTTCTGAATGTCATGTCCTACCAAGAAAAAGCAAATAGAGATGCTCTGCTTAACCTTCTTCTCTTTAGTCATGCTGAGAAGAGTAGGCTTTTGTTTATGGAAACAATTACTTCTTTTTTTTAGTGACAGTAATGGTGCTACACTTTGTAGTGAAATTACAGTTTCCCTGTAGAATTGTTATTCTCTGCATGCAGAGTTTGGAAATTCATCACTGATTTCTTTAGACCTTCCTGAATACACTGTGAAAAGCTGTCTACTCAGAGCTGGCCTGTTTTGAAGATACTGGCTTTAGTTTTGGTCTCTAAATGCAGTGGCAGTCTGATAACAGACAAATTTATAAAAAGGGGGAATGAGTAAAAAAATGTACAGAAGTGCATAAAAAAATCTTAACAACTACTGGTCCTATAAGCCTTTATTTCAGACTCAGACTTCAAAAGATGGGATTTGTCAAACCTCTACTACATCTAAATTTTAAATTACACTTCCTCCAGGATGAGCCAAGAAGGGCAGGATGAATTACTTTCAGAGAAGGTCCTGCTTCATTCCCAAGTGAGAGGGTCTAGACAAATGGCCTGTAATTGGCATCTGCTCGCTGAAACAGAAGTAGCTGGATTCCACCCAGAAGGCTTATTATTTAACCTTAGGGAAAAAAGAATGCACTTACTCCATGAGTGCTGAGAGCTGTAACAAACAGCAAGTCCTTGGAAACCAATGCAACCTGTAGTTACTAATTCCTGAGCAGAAGGAAGGGGGTAGAGGAGTGTGGAGCAATTTTTCAAAACAGTTTTTAAGGTGCAAAGCTCTAACAGCAATCTACTGTTGATACTTCTTAGAAGGGATCTCTTCTGTTAGGTGAGCAGGAACATTTGGAGGTGATATCCAAGTAAATATTTGGGGACTTACATGATTCACTGAACTGAGATGTATTCTTTAAAAAACAATCCCAGAAAACACCATAACAAACAAAACCTCCCTGCATATCTGGGATGCCAAACATTTCAAGAGCTGAAGCAGAACTTGCCTGGAGTTAATATGGTTTCTTGTATCACTAACTTCTATGAAACAATGTACATGGCTTTAATCCTGCCTGTCATTAACTCATTTCTTCAGCTCCTCCCATATGCACCTACCTGCAGTAAAATCTTACCAAAGCCTTACTGTTGTCAAGTTGTAAAAGAGTTCTAAGTCTAATATTGGCTTTAACTATTAAATCTGTCAGGCACTTTAAAATTTATCAGTCTGTGTTCCTTGTAAAAAACACCCACCTTGCCACCCATTAAAAAAAAAAAATTGTCATTTCACTGCATCTCAAGCATTTTAAAGAAATGGTGATGTCTTTTCAAAACTGGCATGCATGCATGTAGAAAGTTTTGCTGTCATTTAAAGTCATTATGCCTCTGTCCTATCTGTGAAATGTTTTACTGCTACCCTGGTAGATTTTGTGCTGCATATCACCTTGTTGTACTGTTTGCATTAAGTAGCACCCTCTGCCTCTGTTGTTTTCAGAAGGAATGACCAAGCCTGCAGGCCACACTCCTGGCACGCAACCAAATTTACCGAAAGTCAACCTGAGGCAGCCACGTCACGCCTTCCCTCGTCTAGTGCCTGCGCCTCCTGGCACTCGAGCTACCATGCAAGGTGAGTCTCTGCTTCAGTTGCACACATTCAGCTCCTCACAGCGAAGCTACAATAACGCAGGTCATGTTGCTGAGGGCTTTGTTTTTAAAAACAACCAGCACAGAATCGTGGTGTTATACTTCTTTAGAGTTGCCTGTCCTTGCAGTGCATGAAGGGGGAGGTGGGGAAGTTTGACGTGTGGATGAGTGGATTTCTGAAACAGTTTGTGATACGTGCATCACAAAAGGTAAAGATTGAAAGGTAAGAAACTAGCTTTAAAGGCAGTCACAAGGTTATGCTTCTTGCTCTGCATTTCCTTTCAATGTCCACTGGTAAAATCCTAAGGCGAAGTAACCATCAAAATTAACATTCATAAAGTGAAATAGGAAAGGGAAAAGAAAATAAAAATACAGTTTCAAACAGTTAAAAGAGCTTTTTCTAAAGAGAGGATGCAGAATGCTTTACTGCTGTTTTTTTAAGGTATTACTGGTGTAATTAGTTAAACTGTCTTTCTGTAATCCTTCCCTACATCTGTAATCTTGCTTGTCTAGAGAGGTAATAAGACTGATGATTTTCAGTCACTGTTTAAAGCACTTCAATATTTGTTAGGTCACATTCAACATTAATGAAGAAAGGCTGGCACCCAGGCAGTTTTAGCTGTGAAACTCTAAACCTTTAGGTAACGCCTGTTTGTGTCTGGTCACAGGTTCTTGTCTGTTTCCTGCTCCTAGGTGACCTTCTTTATGATTTTCATGAAACATTTTATTGGTTTTTGGGAGGGAGGGGGTGTTATTTTTTTTGGTCTTTTGTTACTTTTTCCTTTTCAGTTCCCATTGGGCCATAGTTACACTGAGCATTACAGAAAATTAGTCTGGTGTGCAGTACCAGTTTGGGAAGTAGACTTTGGTTTTCTATACTTAGTGCTGTACATTCTCTGCTGAATCATTACTTCTTGAGGTTAATATTTTGTGGTAGACAAAACAAAACATTAATACTTCAGTATTTTATTTTATTTTTTAATCTAATTTTTATATTTAGATGAACATTCACAATGTTTTTACACTGTTTTCTTTGGGAGCTCCCTACTGTTTTTAAGATAAGTTGCTGTCTGCCCTTGAATAAAGTTGACAAAAAGGGTTTTTTTAAAATGTCTTTATTAGCAGAAGTTTTAGAAACTTTGATTACAATTTATGCTGGTTTACACTGATTTAAAGTTTGTATTTAAATATCATGTAGATGGGTTGATTTAGATTTATAGATTTTAAGACAGTAAAAGTCCTTGTACATCGAAATGAAATTCTGAAATTTCTAAAATCTTCTGTAGGGTTCCTCATTACAATACTATTGCTAAAGAGTATTTCTACTATTAATGAGTCTTCTATACTAAGCTGTAAATCATTATATGCTTCCTGCTCTTCCTGGTGGTTGTCCTTGTACCTTGTGAAAGTAAAATACTACAAGATGTGTTTCAAGGTGTATTTTGATAGGAGCTGGGTGTGTCCCAGTACTTAAAAAAGAGAAAAAAATGGTTCCATGCCAGTTTGAAATGAGGTTTGGTCAAGGAATTGTGGGTGTAAGGGAAGAGGGGATGGGAATAGAGCAGTCCTCTCCCCTCACATATCAGAAATAGCCACAACTGCTGGCAGACCCCAATACTAATAAAAATAAGAGATTTTCTCACATGCTGCTGAATGTGGCCTTAGCACAGTCTCATACCACAGTTCCCAGGTCACTGCCATCCTAAACCCCTTCACTACCTGTGCTGCCCACTTAAAAGACAATATATTTGGGAGATTTGTCAGCCCTGGTGTCTGTTGTCCAAGACTTTCAGTGGCAGAGCTGCTCTTACCGTGCTGCTGCTGGAGGATACCCAACATTCCCATAGTGGCAGCCTAGGGACTCTGATACTTTGGGGATCTCAGTTGCAGAGTGTGGTTCTTTGGGCTTGCTGATCTGCAAAAAAAGGTGAGCGGCCTCAGAGATTCCCCACTTTACAAGTACATTTCACAAAAAGCTCAGCTGATCCGAAGGCACAGCAATCAGTAGCTGAAAGCAGCAGTATGCAAGGAGAGAATGGAAATAGCCCGAGGAGGGGACATTTCTAGCCCAGGCATCCCATCCCTGGGCTATTTCTGGAATTTTGTGTCCTTCCTTGAGCTAAGCATCTGAGATTGGTATTCAAAGCCTAAAATCTCTTCTCAATGTGCCTACCTGCATTCTCTCTGTGAGTTTGAAAATTCACTAAATCACTTGCAAAACATGGAGAGTTCGTGGGGAGAGGGGGCAGTGGAGAGAGGGGGCACTCAAAACACTTATTTGTGTTGATGGATTGGGGCACAGCTGGCCAAAACAGCCCCTTGAGGACTGTCCATACTGTCTAGTGCTAGGTTAAGGTATGGGCAGTTTGATTTGCTTTAGGGTTTTTTTGGTGAGTTGGTTTTGCTGGGGCTTTCTTTTTACCAGCCTGATGAATTTGAACATTTGAAAAGGTGGATGAAGCTAGAGGAAGACAGCCCAGAAAAGGCTGTACCAGTATATAGGAGAGAGGGTGGTCCTGGAACCCACCTCTCCACATCCAGCACTATATGTATGGGTTTTTTATCATGTGACTTTAATGCAAAAATTGTAAGTTATTTAGGGAGTGCTAGGCTAGGTCTAGATGCCTCTCATGCAAGGCTAGAGAGCTGGAACTTGTAAAGCTTTTGGTGCCTTCATTTCCCTCTGAGAGTCTTCTGTCTTTTTCGCAGAAGTTTCACCTTAATAACATCATGCAGACTTTTTTCCTGGCCCATCCTAAACTAAGGCTGAGTGCACTTTTCTGGGAGGAGTGTAACTGAACTATCTTAAGTTGCTGAAAGTTTAAAGGCTGCATTTTCTTGCAGTAGGTTATACTATAACAGAGGAGCATTTGGGTTTTTTTCTGTGCCCCTGTTGTGCAGATGAACCCAATCGCCTCTTCTGCTTCATTCTGGTATTACAGGTGTGGCTGTGGGACAAGTGTGCTTTGAGAAGGCTACCTAAACTGAGGTTTTGGGGCAGTTAGATTTGTAATCTCATCCAGTTGCTGAGAGGAGATCATTTCTGTAAGGGTCCAGGAGCAGAAGCTCAAGCCCCAGGGTTGGGAAGGGTGTTTCCTGGCCAATGTGGCCAAGGGGTGGTCTTTGTGGTGTTTGTAGATTATTCCTGGACTTCATCTACCTGACTTTGACCAGCAGTGTATGTGCTTCTATGAATCTGCTCTAAAACAGCCATTGAGGGAAGGTTATCCTGGGATCCCAGCCAGGCTCAGGCAGAACTAGCTTCTGTACTCTCTTCCATGTCAGGATTCACAGGAGGATTGCCCTGCAGTTTAGGACCACAGGAGGCCATGCTTTGTAGTAAGATGCCGTTAGAAACCTTCCTGTCCTTCTTTAAAGTGCTTGCTGTTTCTGCTGGGTTTCCATTAGGCATTTTCTAGCAGGGCTTTGACCTCCAGAGATGATATCTCTGCTTCACATTGGATACCAGTAGATTTACATGAGACCTGTAAACCAAGGCTTTCCTGCACAAGTGGCATCTTTTAATTAATGCAAGTATCTGTTTGGATTTTATGAACTTAAAGGTGTTTTCCAACCTTAATGGTTCTATGATCCCCTTAGTGCTCAAGGGAGTGGGAATATCAGCAATTCTTAGTAATATCTGGTTTACATTATTCTTTGAGAAAAAAATTCTAGTAATGACCATGATACTTTTTACATGCAACACAGTATCACTTAAGATGACAATTAAGACCTTTGTAAAGATTCAGCAAGATGTTTTAAATGCTGGAAATAAATGAATGAAAGAACAAAAAACCTCACAAGATGAGGCCATTGTTAGTGTATCTTGTTAATAAAATGCTTTTAGAAAATAAGCATAAAGCATATCTTTGCTTTTGACCATGTTGTATAAGAAAAGAAGTTTAAAAGGCTGTAGTAGTACAGGGGGGAAAAACCAGATTCTGTTAGTACTGAATTCGAAAGAACTGTTGAGTTGATCTCTGCAGTATTTTTGACAGAAGAAAAGACCTATATCTCTCTTTGTATTTTTTTTTTTTTTAATGTGGACTGATCTAATTTCATTGGTAGCTTTCACAGGTCTCTTTACAGCACAAGATTTGATAGATGCTTCATATAATTATAGCTACAGGGAAGTGGAATAATTCTGGGATTTCTACCAAGGGGCTTTGCATGCAAAGACAAGAATTTGAATTTGGTATATAAAAGCAGGAGGAGCTGCCAGTGAAGTTCAAACAGGGAGATGTGATGAGAATAATTGGCAAGACTGTCATCTCAGCATCAATGTATTGGATTGACAGGAGGTGGGTACTGTGAGAGAGAAAATAAATGAAAGGAAGTGAAAAAAAACTCATGGGAAAGGAAGGTAACAGAAGCAGCAGGATTTTGGAATAGTGTCCTTAGCAAAAGACCTGAAGAAAGTACCGTGTCAAAGACAATGTTTTTATAGAGGAACGAATGGTAGGGAGAAACTGGTGGCAGCAAGGATTCTTGAAGGAAAGTTAGAAGTTTGTTAGGCCATGCAGAGCTTGTTGCTTTGGCATTTCCTCCTGGAGTTTTCCTGCCAATGTTGTGGAACTGGGTGGAATGGAATGTTGTTTTAAGAGTGTCAACTTGAGAGTGATTTGAAACCACACTGCTAAGGTTAATTGTGCAGGTGGTATTTGAGACAAATGCATTTAGTGTGTCTCTGCTTAAAAGTTAAAACACCAAACAAATAGGCAGATGTGGATATAACTTTATTGGAGTATCTTACTGATAAGGGAATAACATCATGGGCTGAAGAAGTTTAGAGTCATATTTCAGCAATGAAGAGAGGAAGTATGTGAGTTTAACAGCTGGAAGAATCGGGGTGCCTGGAAAATAAGCTGAAAAATAAGTTGGTGTTGGTCCCAGGAAAGAGGGAGCTAATGGATCTCAAACTAATTTTTTCTAAAAGCAAAGTCAGCAAAATCAACAATTTGCAGGGGGACAAGGAACCCTTCAAGGAGATAAATGCATATTACTTACCAGCAAACTTACATAGGGAAGCTGAGGTAGTTACTAAGTTTTTAAGCTTTGAATTGGTGGTGGAGTATGAAGTTGGAGCCCTGGCTTAGTGTTCAAACTTGGTTTTGTTAGATTGTGTGTCTTTAACTGCTGTGCAGATGGATTTAACCAATATTAGTAAAATGGATGGTTATAATTATGTTGTGACATTATTTGACATTTTTGATATTTATTCTGACTTTTTTTTTGTTTTGTTTCCTTCAGTAGTTGTTCTTCTCATGACCTGTCAAACTCATGGGATCAGTCAAGTCTGTATCGCACTTCTGACCAATTCAGCTCTTTGGGAAGTATGGACAGCTGGGACCACACTCCCCAAGTAGCCCAGTATGGAAGACTTTCTTCTGCAAGGTCTAACAGTAGCATTGATCATCTAGGGAGCCAAAGTAAGCGGGATTCAGCCTATGGGTCTTTCTCCACAAGTTCTAGCACCCCTGACCACACTCTGTCCAATGCAGACACTTCTTCAACAGAGAACATGCTTTACAAAGTGGGGCCCTGGGAGACTGCTAAGCATGGAAGCAAGTCTGGCCAGTTTTTGAGTGACAGCAGTGGAACAGAGGACAAGCCTGGGTATTTGCCAGCTCCCATCCAATACGAGAACAACAAAAGTCCTAGAACAGAGGAACACCCAGATGGCAAGCTCACTAGCTCGGGAAGATCCAGTTTCGGACCTGTCTGGTACGTTCCTGATAAGAAGAAGTCTTCATCTCCTCCCCCTCCACCTCCACCTCTTCGTAGTGACAGCTTTGCTGCCACCAAGGGCCACGAGAAAGCCCAGGGCCCTATGTACTCAGAGGGTGCCGGCACGCAGCACTTTACAGCCCTGAACCGATCTCAGCCCAGGAGTGACTGGAGTTTGGAAACTGCAGAGCAGCAGCGACGGCCCTCCAGAGCATGTGACAGGAGGATCAACAGCTCAAATTACAAATCTGATCTCAGTTCAGAACACATTTTTTCTTCAGCTGGTGAAAGGTACAGTAGTAATGCAGGAACTGTGAACAAACTGCAGCCATCCTTGTCCAGCACCGACATTAGGTTTGCACAGTCTGCTTACTCTTACCACCACCAGCACCAGTACAGTGATGAAAGCACCTTTTATCCCAGTGCAAGAATCTTAGCTGCACCTAAAGATCAGCAACATTATCTGTCCTACAGTGGTATTCATGAGTTAACTACAAATCATTTTCATGGCTACAGTCCAAACCAAGCCAGTCTGCTCAACACTTCCTCTTTGAACAGTGCTGCTGAACAGAAGGTGGACAACAGTGGACAAAGTCGATATTATTGTGTGACAGCAAAACAGCCTGCTCAGGGAAGCTCAAAGCCACTACAACTCAAGGATGACAGCTGGAAACCTGCAGTGGGAACTGATTTGTCACTTGGACCTCATGAAAATTCTGCAGTTATTACAATGGCCCCAAGCCCAAAATACTGTCTACCTCAACAATCTATTGAATCTTCACTGACAAGGTGTGAGAACAGTAGTCATTACCCAGTGGACAGAGAGGGAGATGCTAGGTGTGCTGTAGTAGAAGAATCTAGAAAACCCAATCATACTGAAAAATCTGGACAAAAGAAAAGCTGTGAGAACACCTCTGAGGAAAGTGAAACTAGCCATGGTCAGCAGGAGTATGTAAAGGGCTGTGTCCTTACCACTGAAAACAGATCTGCTCAGAAAGATTTTAGGTGGGGGAAAGATGAGAGTAGCAAGATTTCTCCTCAGAAGACGCCAATGTTGCACTCTTTAGCTCAGGAAGGGAAAAAGCAGTCTGACAACAACCCAGAAGAGGTATCAGAACGACAGACGTCATTTGACACTCACCTGTCTAAGCAGGCACGAAGGAGTGATCGTTTTGCAACAACCCTCAGAAATGAGATCCAAATGAGAAGAGCAAAGCTGCAGAAAAGTAGAAGTACTGCTGCGCTAGTAGGGTCATCTGAAACAGAGGAATGCAGTGACACCTGGAAACCAGATTCAACAGAGAACGTCATCATGCCCCCTGACACAAAGTTTACCAGCGCCTATAAAGATCACCTCAAGGGAGCCCAGGCCAAGGTTCTCAGCGCAACATCCTTCAAACGTCGGGACTTGGAGCCCAGCCTCGCTGAATATCTCCCCAGGTCCCCTGAGCGGAAAACTGGTAGTTACAATTCTTCATTACTGGCTTTGGCTTCTGAAGATGTCTCTGGATTCCTTGAGGCTACACAAGCCAAACCAAACCCTACAGGGAGTGCCACTCATCACGTTTCTCGGATTGGAGCCAGGAAGAGGTTCACAACAGAGCAAAAACTGAAGTCATACTCAGAGCCAGAGAAGATGAATGAGGTGGGCGTGTCAGAGGATGAATGCCATGCTCATTGCCATCCAAACATATCAGAAGAAGCCCTGGGCTCATTTGCAGACAGGTGGAAATTTTTTGAAGAAACAAGTAAGCTTTCATTTAGAAAATCATCACAGAAACCAGGTGCCCATGGTCTAGCAGAGGGACAGCCTGAGAGGCCAGATAGGAAAGCACAAGAGGGAGAGGAGCTGTGGTATGAGAGAAGAGGTCAGGTAGCCTCTGTTGGACCTGAAACTGCTCGTGCTTCAAAAGATAGTGTCCAACACAGCAGCAGCAATAGGGCTGCTGAGAGGATTGGGAAATCTGCACAGCCACTGCGCCTGGGAACCTTTGCAGA
Source organism: Pyrgilauda ruficollis (assembly GCF_017590135.1). Lineage (NCBI taxonomy): Eukaryota > Metazoa > Chordata > Aves > Passeriformes > Passeridae > Pyrgilauda > Pyrgilauda ruficollis. The sequence continues at coordinate 5,760,513 of NW_024524266.1, forward strand.
GTATGAGGCATCATGGAAGGAGCAGTGGAAGCCAATAGAGCCCAGGGGCTCAGGAAGGTACCACTCAGCTGATAATATCCTCGATACAGGCCATGAACAGCATGGGAAATCCCAATACACCCATGAGAGGTCCAGATCATCCCCTTCCACTGATTTCTACAAACAGGTACAAGTATCTTTGAATTATCCTTTAAGTTGCCCAGTGTGGTGGAGGACAGTAGAGGAGTGGAGGGGAAAAGAGAATTTTTATGAAAATCTCCGATTTAGGAACACTATGTAATATGGTGTTTGCTGTTTTTCAGTAAAGGAGTGAATGTTATAGGTAGCTGTCTTAAGTAAAATGAGGAAGATCGAAGTTTGTGCTGCACAAGAGCAATTGGAACAAAGTAATTTCTTGTGTGCTGTAGTCAGGTGGAAAAAAAAACATGATTGCTTTGCTAATACCCTCTTTTTTACAGTACAGATTTTGAAGGTTCAAAGCAATTTTCACCCAGACTTATTTTTTCATTGGTGTGGCTGTATTCCCTGTTTTCATTGGTGTGGCTGTATTCCCTGTTTAAATTCTCTGAAACTATGAAGAAAAGTGTTCCACATGTCAATAACACATACTTTTGTGTAATTTTTTAATGTTCTAATAATTTCCATGGATTTCCTCTTTTCTTTTAAACTTGCTTCATGCAAAATCACATAGGACAAAAATTCTGCCTGATAAAGTTTAGAGATTACAAATATGCCTGTTAATGTTAAAGCCACAGCAACAATGAAACTGCTTAATATTTTGTTTTACGTAAGTTTGCTTGATTTAAGATGTATACATTTATTCCTTAGAGAGATGCCAAAAGTCTGCTCAACTTGCAAGTAAATATTACGTTAATTTTTAACCAAGCAGGGCCAGGCAATGGTTGGCAGGTAGCACTGGAAGTAAACAGAGAAACCAAGTCTCTTTGGTTCTCTTATGTTAAAAGATGTTGTTCAAGCTACTATGAGATTGCCTGATATGTATAAGGAGTCAGAGTGTGTTCAACCTGTGTTGAACTTCGTCTTCTGCAAGAATAGAATTGAAGCAAAGTAGTTGTATATTACTTTTTCTTTATTTTTCTCCTCTTGATAAAAACAATGCATACAGACATACACAGGTCACCTCTGGGGGTGTGTGTGTTTGTAGACATGGAGTAGAATGGGAATAGCTCAAAGAGAAACAAAAATGTTGATCTCTTAAAGTTGTGGACTGTCTTTCCATAAGTTTTTTGTGTCTTTAAGTTTGTCAAAAGTTATTTTTTAACTCTACATTAAAACTCAGACTTTACTATGCAGATAATTTACAAGGATAGGGATTCAAAGCACTGAAAATATTCACCTGGAAGTTACTTGGCAAATTAAATTCACTGAATTATTAAATAATTGCCTACCCAGCAGAAAAAAAAAAAAATCATACAATCTATTCCCTGTATGCATTTCTGGTTTATTAGTCAGTGCTCTTAAGTTCAGTATAGGCCTCCTGGGGCAAAAAGCAGACACCTGTTTAGGCACCTGGAAAATATGGTGATAAGTGCATTGAAGATGCTTACAACAGACTGAAGTAAATAAAGATGTTGTTTTGCATATATGATTCAGATTATTCCAGTGCTAATGCGCAATTAAATTTCCTGTAGGTTCAGTGTTTGTAATGCAAAGCTATGCTTTGGGTGGGGTTGTTTGAAGATAGGGAGATAATAACGTTCTGGAACAGCACTGTTGGTGTTTTACTGAGAAACTGAAGTACTCGCATGGGGATTCACAATCTTGTGCATACTTGCATCTCCTAAAATGTGAGCAACTCTTCTGCAACTGCTGTGCCTCTTTTTTTTTGTTTGTTTTTGCCAAATGGAAGTTGCAAACGTTTATAAAAATGTTAAGCTCTTCTGTAGATCAGCAAAGCAGAACAGCAACGCGAGCACAGCCTGGTCGGGAGTGCAGCGCAGGAGGTCGCAGAGCACGCTGTACTGCTTAAAACCAAACAAGCTTAAAACATGCTATGCTGTTGACTTCATGTATATTTGAACAGAGCAAACCCACAAATAAGAGGTTCCATAATCACAGATTTTTTGGGAGTCTGAAGCATGATGACTTGGTCTCTTATTTGTACTACAAACCTCTTTTAGGAAGTATCAGTTGAAGTAAGGAGGCAAGCAGAGGATTTAAATGAAGATGGGGAGTGTATTTTCTCTAACATTAACAAACTGGATGAGAGGAACTGCACTGTAGGGTAAGTACAGTGTTTCTTCATTTCTCTCTCTCTAAAAGATTTGGTTTTGACCAATCTTTTTGACAAATTTCTCTGATCTGATCTTTCCCTGACTCAAACTGCAAGTTCTGCTGTGATGATTTAAGAGTGCCTTCTTCCCTTACTTCCCTCCTTCTCCCCAAATGCTTCAATGTGCATGATAGAACTAATTTGGGACTGAAATTTCTGGGGACTCTAGTGTGAGCTTAAAGAAATTGTTGAGTGTTGAGCATATTGTAGTTTGTTCAAAGGTAGTTGTTTCTTATTTGTATGCGTGAATTATTTGTGTGATAGTTACGGGTTTTTTCGTGGGTAGATGGGGCCCTGGGGTTTCCCAAAAGAGATTTCCAGTATTATCCTTGGCAAAAAAGCATGCTGCTGAAACATAGTAGTGCTGTAAATTGGCCTTTGCTTTTCTTGTGCCTTTACACAGAATACAGTGCATGAATAGAAGACACTAAAGTTTGTTTTACTGTTTGAAGAGCTCCGATTTTCTCTGTTAATTCATGTTTTAATTAATAGACAATGTTTTCAAGCCCTTTTCAAAGGTGTGACTGTATGCACAGTGTAGTTAAAATCCTCTAAATGTCTAGCATGCTGACGGTTGTCCTCATCCTGGCCCCGTTGTGGTGTAAGCAGTGATTTCAGCAGTCGCTGGTTTTGCGGCTGCTGAAGACGAGCTGAGATTGTGCACACACTGCTGTTACCAGGTCTGACAGCTCTGGGTTTTATAACAGAGGGAACCCATGCACAGGAAAAAAGAACCTCTGTAGGCTTTCGTCAGTTCTGTAAGTGGTATTAATCTCTCAAGGGAGAGGAAATTATGAACTGTAGCAAACATACACTCTAGCTGTGACCATAAAACCTTTTAAAAAGTTGGTATTTATTTGTGGATTCATATGATTGTATTTTGCATTGCTTATGGCTTAGCTGAAGAGACCACCCCCTGTTTTTCTAGTTTTTGGTAGCCCTTTGTACTTAGGGTAGCGATTCCAAAATGAGCAGCCCACGAGGGTGCAAGTGTGCCCGCACGGTGGGGAGGCAGGGGCAGGATGAGCCGGGAGCGGCCGGGCTGCTGTGGGCGGGCAGCATCTCTGGACAAGTGAAATGATTTCCATCTAGCAGCACCGAAGCCGAGTCACAAAAGCCTGTGAATAATACTCCTACGCCAGCATTTTAGCAGTGTTTGTGCAGCACAATTCTTGCTTTATAATCATGGAATCCATGAAAATCACATGACTGGGCACCAGCTGCAGTAACTTTTTTTTCAGCTGGAGCCCTATTTTGACATACTATTTCAGATGTGGTATTTGGCTTTTTTAGTACATTACAGAAGGTTTTGTGAAATGGTCTTTTTCACAGTCTTTGTCTCAACATTGATATGCAAGGGCTTGATATGCCTTCTGTATTCAAAAAACTAACTGATTAAAGTCCCTCATTTGGGCATTTAATTCCTGTGTTGTGGACTACCACTGCGTGATAATGAATGGCTGCCTTATGGGAAAGAATATATATTTCCGTGTGCTCCTTTTTTACAAGGCATTCTTGTGCTCAAAAGGAACTGGCCTCATGGCATGGATTGATTTTTATGATTTTTGAGCTGCCCTAAAGGCATTTAGCTTTCTATTTTTTAAAATCTAGCAATCTGCAAATGATTAGCAAATCTACCCAATTCAGGGTATATTCTAGAACATGAATAGTAACCAAATCTGAGGTCTTCCTTATGGTCATATTTAATACTCTGTTTTAAAATTTATGTTTGGATTAAATAGCTGGCAGGTGTTATTTTGTGCTACTGAGACCTGTGTGCTCTGGTGACCTTTGTGCTACCGAAGTCAGTGTGATGGGGCTGAACACAGGAATGCCCCTTGTGCATTTGTGGGCATGAGATTTGCAGGAACCCAAGCTGAGAGGTGCTGTGGAGTCCACGGGTGCTTTTTCCAGGTTAGAGACTGTCCTACACTACAGGGTGCTTCTGGCCTCCCTCCCCTTCAGTTGTTCTGAGAAATGAAAAAAAATTAACTTGAAATAAACTTTGAATAGCTACCATTTACAGCTTCCCTGATTATTTTCCTCAGAAATAGGGAATACAAGTTTTTTTAAATGACTCTGGAATGAAAAAGGGTTAGAATATTGTAACAGCAAATGGCTTTTTAAAAACAAACAAAAATGAAGATGTTTGATATTTTTTTCCTCCTGAGCATTTTGCTACAGTATTTTCTTGGCTGTTCTTTTTTAGCACACAATTGTAAAACGTAAATTAACAGTACTTTGAAAAATTGGGGGTGCGGGGTGAATGTTGAGTTGATGAGGATAGTTTGTGAACCTCTTCATCTCTGAGCTCTGTTTTTCCACTCTGAGGTTACTGAGTGCTTCCAATGAATTCAGGTTGTTTCATCTTCCTTTTTAGGAGAGCTGCACCGTGTTCTTCTGAACTGCAGTATTTAATAGTTTAGGGTATTACTTTTGTAGGAAGAGAAAATAGTGGTCCATAGGAGCCATTGTCATCTCTTATGGAAGAACCAAACCACTCTTGTTACAAACTTACAGGGGTGCAGTCATCTAACACGAGATGAGTATTTTTATACCGAGGGGTTGCTGTGATTCTATGGATGTTCTTAACTTTAGGACAGCATAAAAGCATTATACAATTCGGCTGATCTGTAAAACAAAAAAAATGCTGCTTTTTTATTTTTGTTGTGCCACTTGTTCTATTTCAAGTCAGTTACAAAAGCTTACCTTTTTATGGATGTGAAGTCTGTGCTTCTTAAAACATGTCTCTCTTTCTGCATTTGTAAAATTACTTAAACAGATTGTATAATTACCTTCCTTATAAAAATCTCCACAATTTCTAAGCTGAAATAGACTTTCAGAAAGTTAAAGAGGGGAATGGATGCTCTGATCAGTAGTTTCTGGCTTCCTGCAGTATGACATGCACACATAAGTCATTCTGCATCAAAAGAATCATGCTTTATGATCTAATTCTTAAGATTGCCATCTACCAGAGATGTTTACAGCCATTGCCTTTATTTACTTTCTAAGAACATTTGACTCCTAGCTCTATTAATTTGTTCCTGTGATGTCTGTTAAAGTGAACAACTGGAAAAAGTGAAAAATTATATCTGAGATCACAGGCTACAGAAAATATTTCATCGTTTAATAGGTGTCAAGTCCAAGAGCATATGCGTGTCAAGTGTAGGACCACAGTGTGACTCAACTCTTAATTAAACACTGTAAAATATTTTTCAGTGTTTTCATACCTTAGTAGTTACTCCCATTTGAGTTGAGCTCTTGAAGATAGAGGAATAGCCTTTACAATACAAAACCAAAATAAAAATAATTTCTTAATGCTTAAATTGTCCTAAATGTCCAAGTATAATGTTCTAGAAAAGTCTTTCATAATCCAGAAACAGGAGCCTATGGACATGCTCCCAAGTTTTTTATTAGGCTCTTTACAAGAAAGATTTTTCAACACCTGGTGAATATCTAGGCTCCATGCTCACCAAGAGGAGCAGCAAATTATTGTGCAAGGAAGGAGGACGACTTTCAGCAACACAGGAATATGACTGACCTTATGTCTTCTGAACTGAGTGAGATGGAAAAGAATTTAAAAATTACAGTAGTCTTATTTGTGCATGTGTTGATTTGTATCATGCATATATGGATGTTTGTGTGTATGTATATACAGACATAAAAAATATATATTTGTGTATTGATTGTTATTTCTCTTAGTTTTTTTCTGATTTGTGACCGTTATAGGGGTTGGGGTTTACCTATCTATGAGGACTAATTAACAGTGGGGGGGAAAAAAACCCAGCAATTCACAACACACATTTGGACAAATTAGTTTCCTTGTGTTTACAATGGTGTAATTATTCATTGGAAATATTTTATTAATAATATTAATTATTCATTGGAAATATTCTTAGAAACTACAGTTTTTCATTACTCCAGAAATTTTAAATTCTATATTTTGTTTGGATTTCTTTGACTGTGATGTCAAAAAAATTAATAATGTCAAAAAAATTAATAAGGCACCAATGTACAGTGTTAGGATCAGCTCAACTAGGAACTGAGCTACTGAAATACAAGACTTGAAGCTTTGGAGGTTTTTAGCAAAAAAGCAAAAAAATGTAGCAAAAGGGCCATTTCCTTAATTAGTTAACGAGAACTTTTGCCAGCATTGTGTTGCATATCTATTTGAAACTTCTTTATTAAGAATCATAGAGTCCTAGAATAGTTCAGTTCGGAAGGCACCTTAAAAATCATCTAGTTCCAACCCTCCTGCCATAGCCAGGGAATTTTCCACTAGACCAGGTTACTCAGGCCCCATCCAGCCTGGTCATTGACACCTCCAGGCGTGGGGAGTCCACAGCTTCTCTGGATAACCTGCTCCAGTGCCTCACCACCCTCAAAGTAAAGAGTTTCCTTCTAATACCTAATCTAAACCTGCCTTCCTCCATCTTAAGGCCATTCCCCCTTGTCCTGTCACTACTTGCCATTGTGGAAAGTCCCTCTCCAGTTTTTTTGTAGCCCTCTTTAGGAACTGGAAGGTGCTGTAAGGTCTCCCTGGAGCCTTTTCTTCTCCAGGCTGAACAGCCCCAACTCTCTGTTCTCAATGAGATGTTCCAGTCCTGTGATCATAGTAGTGGCCCTCCTCTAGACACATTCCAGCAGGGCCACATTTTTCTTCTTTTGGGGACCCTAGAGCTGAATGCAGTAATCAAGGTGGGTTTCACAAAAGCAGAGGGGGAGAATTCCCCTCCCTTGACCTGCTGGCCAGACTGCTTTTGATGTAGCCATTTGGCTTTCTGAGCTGGGAGTGCACACTGTCAATTCATTATTGAGCTTTTTGTCCACAAACACCCCCAAGTCTTCCTTCCCAAGGCTGGTCTTGGTCCATTCTCAGCCTGAACTTCTGCTTGGGATTGCTGTGACCCAGGGGCAGAACCTGGCACTTGGCCTTGTTGGCTTTCCTGAGGTTACTCATTTATTGTTGCAGTTAACAGTCACTCTGTGAGTTGCTTTTCCTGACTGAACATTGCAGGACAAGTATGTCTCACGCATTGAAGGACTTACCAAGACATTACCAGAGCTATGTAAAGAAAATGTTTTCCCCCTTTTCTGTGTGAGGAAGAAATTGTATGATCTTGTACAACTACTTCCTTAGAAATCATTGGAAAAATTACTTTGGCAAACATTTCATGCATGTGTTAACAAGCTCCACAGCTTTCTCTTCTCCAGGCTGAACAATTCCAACTTTCTCATCATGTCTTCACAGGAGAGGTATTCCATCCCTCTGATCACCTCCCTGGCACTCCTCTGGACTTGCTCCAGCAGGTCCATGTCCTTAGCATTTCTTTATTATGAGATGCAGATTATTAAGGCATTTCTCAGACCTTTTGTTTTTGCCTGTGATATCATTGTGTCTGACATATAGCAATGACACAGTATAATCTGGGCTGTTAAAAAGTTTGTATTTTGTTTGAAAATGGGAAAAACCTACTGTAGTTCTTCCTATGCATATAAAGGAGAGTGAACATCTCTTCATATATGAGAAACCCCCTGTAACCTTTCATGTTCCTTAGGTTTCTGTGAATACTTGTAATTAGTACAGGTTTCACTGCCATGAACTTCAGTGTACCAGTGTATGTGACTGACTAATAACAGATATATAAATGTCGCACTCTGAGACAGTGGAACCTTGAATCACTGGTACACGATGGCAGCTGATGGGTGTTGATGCTTAAAAGCAGGCCAAAAGTCTACCTAGACAGGTTTTTTTTCTCTGTGTGAGCCAGTAGCAGATGCTTGGAGGGGCAAACAGAAAACCAGGGCAAGCCAGGAGCCATGCAGCTGGGTATCTTGTTAAGCCTCTGCTGGTTTGTCTATCTTTGAGCTTTGTTTGATTTTGGGGGTCTTGTTTAGTTTTTCACTGCTGTGAAGTATGAAGATTGTATGTTGATAGAACAGTCTGTGAAATTCAGCTTTTCCTTCTTGTGTAGCAGTAATTTCTGTTTTACATCATTGTATAGGTTGGTGAAGTACAGGAAAATCTCTCCTGTGGGTTCCTTTGCATTTATTAAATCTGAATAAATTCCTCATAGCAGCAACTGCTGCCACCTAGTTTTTCACCCCTTTGTGAGTCATCTGTATCTAATGAGTTCTGATGTGAATGATGTGATGAGTGAGGACTCTCTCTCATGGGAGTCAAATTTTTAAGAGCCTCGGGTGAGATAAAATTTAATTTTCTAACTCATCTAAAAATCCAAAGTCTGTGTCATCCAGATCACTCTTGTCTCTATGTGTAGTTAGTCTTTCTAAGATTGGTAGTGCATCCAAGACACATCTTTTCTACACATGCCCAAATTATTCTTTGTCAATTTTACTCATTAGTGCAGCTGCTGAATCTCTTAATAAAATTTCTACTTTTTTTCTTATTTCAGATGTTAGGTTTATGATTCTGAAGTACTCCAGATTCATAAATGAGTTGGTTTTTTAAAATCTTGCTCTCTTTCCCTCATTCCTTCTCTTCAGCACCTTCACACCTTCCCTCCCCCAACAATGAGTGTGTCACTGTGCTCTAGCAGCTGTCCAAGTATCAGAGCAGTGGGTAGCTGTGCATCACAGATCCCAGTTTGGCAATTTCCTGTGGAAGTTTCAGGTGATTCATATGGCCCAGGTAGCTTATGACTGCCCACTCTTAATGGTGTGCAGCATCTGAGAATAGTTCCTGCAAGGGCTGTTTGCTTGTGGAGTTGTGAAGGGGAGACCGTGTCCATTTTTTGCTGCAGCCTTATTTTCTTTGTATTCTTACTATTGTACTTTCATCCTTATAATCTGTTTGGCAGATATCCGAGTTTGAAGAAGTGCTTGTTTTACACTTTTTTTGGTTTTGTTTTTTATTCCTAACACGCCTAAGGATTTGTACCTCAGCTTTTGTTTTAAAATTTCTTTATTTGCTATATTTTGCTTATGCATCTGCTTTGCTAAATTAGTTCTGGATTTTCCTCATTTAAGTAGGACCTAAGTTCTCTGACGGATGTTCCTTTTAATTGCTATTTAATTCAACCTTTGGAGGGGGCAGAGAGAGGAAAGGAAGAATGGTGGTTGGGTGTTTTGGTAGGTGTTACACATTTCCTCTGAGTTTCATATATTGTATCTTCAGTTGCATGTTATCTCTTAACATTATACCATCTGGCTTGTTATCTTAAAAAATATTAATCTCATGTATGGAAATGTCCTTTTCAAAATTAGATACCACTGTGTGGATTCTTCATATTTCAAAAAAGATTTCTCTAAATGCATATGGCCACTGGCACAGGGTAGCTCTTCAAATAGCAAAGTTGTGAACCAGATTCTTCTCATGCCTCAGGATCAAGGCAGAAGTTGCACGATAAATTGTCCCACTAGTAGTCTTTTTCTTCCTCTTGTTGTCCGTTTTAACACTTCCAGGCTAGTTGAGCTGAGAGATGTGTGGGCATCTTCATAAGCATCACAGATGCATTATTTTGGGATTTGGAGGTTGGTTGTGGCTAAATAAATTGTTAAAACTTGCAGACTCTTGCCACTGCCTCCCCATTCCTCACTCTCCTGGCAGCTGGCGGCTGTCAGGTGTGCATCCTGCAGATCAGTGAGGTGCTCCACTCGGGCTCACCAGCAGCTCATTAAATGGGTGCTGGACTGCCTTCAAAACCTGTGCTTGGTTTACAGTACAGCCCTGTTTTTCCCCCATCCAATTTGTGCATTCTCCACACCCTTGAAAATGTGGACTCTCCCTCTACCTTTATTAGGTGAACTTTGAATCCCTGTTTCTAAACTTGAGGGTGGCTATCCTGTCTTATATATCCCCTTTCTTCTACTTGCAGCTTTTTGCTACCAGGTAAAGTTATTTTTGCTTTAATTGCTCCTGGCACATCTGTTCTCCTCACTGTGCATGCAGTGACAGCTAGGGGTGTGTGAGGCCATCATGGGCTGATAAAAGGAAGTGTTGGAGGGTGGTTTCTTCTTATGGAAGGTTTCCTTCCTTGCCCTTAAAGGTATTACCAAGCATGAGGAGCTGGAAGAAGTCCTAGATATAATTCTGAACTTGAGTGTGAGTAAAAGAACACCCAAAAGTGTTTGTGGAGAGAGAAACAGAGAAAAATTTATATACATTAGTTCATTTTTCTATTCTGGTTTGATCTTATTGCTTTTCCTGGAAATAGGATTAGAATGAAAACCATCTAAAGATGTGCATTTTTTGTTGCATTGCTTGAAATTGAGCTATCTTCATGTAGCCCTGTTGATGATAACAGCTGAGTATGGAGATTTAGAGCTAACGTAAGATGTAGTCTCCAGTGGTTAAAGTCATAAAAGCATCATGTGTTGATGCATTGTAGATTTTATTTTTCCTTAAGTTACTTGATGAAAAGCATAATTGGAAATAGGTGACTGATTTGTCTCTTCAGTGTAACAATTCATGCTTTTCTAACATATGGAGTGGCTTTATGGTGTTCTGGTACTAAAAGCTAGCCTCTGAAATGTTCACTTTCTGCTATAAGCCCTTAGGCAACACGGTTATGGTTTGCTGTCACACAGGAGACTGTTTATATCGGTAAATGTGAGTGAAGTCTTGTCCTAAAAAGTAATGTGGCAGCTATAGCTTCCATTTCTCTGCATGGGCCAGCCAGACTTGCTGCAGTCTGTTAACCAGTAGTATTGTATTATGTGGAGTTTTTTCTTGAAGTCATTCTCACTCTATTGAAATCAAATAGGCAGCTTTTGGAGGCATAAAAATTTTAGGTTATTTACTGGATATCTTGCTGGTCTATGTGGTTTTGTGTGCAATTTAAATAACATTTTCCTCTTAAAGTGGTCATCTTTAATTATCTTTTTGTACATATTAAAGCCTTATCCACGACTTTTCTATTGAGTCTTTAATGTGTTCTTATAGATAAATTGAAAGGAGCTTGAGCTTTGCTCTGATGAAAGCCACGATGCCTTCTAAAGATGGAGCGTGGGGGTGGCAATGTGCTCATGCAGCATGAAAGCATTCAGTTCTTTCCCTGCAGAATCTCCTGCAAGAGAGGGCGCCTGTGCACACAACACATGCAAAAAAATTCAGGCTGGAGGGCTGTTGATGAAGACTCTCCTCTAGAATTAAAGACATGGTTATTTGAATGTTGTTCAGAAAGGAACCTAGTGACACATTGATCTTTTAAAATCATTGTAAATAGTTAAAACTTGACTTAAGAGCTGTAGTTGTGGAAATGCAGATCATGATTTTCACAAATGAAAACCCTTAGAAAATTAAAGGACTTTTAAGTTTTGTTTTATTTTTTTTTTTAATAAGCAAATCCAGGAGGTGGGGGTGGGGGAAAGGAAAAGCTTTGAAGTCTCTGAGATCTTTTCCCTGAGGTCAGAAGTTTCTGGTGATGTAACATACAATACAGACTAAGCCTTCACTTATCAAGGTTAAAGTTGACAGAGCTTGTATGAACTTGTCAATCATAGGAAGCAGGCAAAAACAAGCCAGCTGTTGTAAGGCATGGCTTTGAAAATCCTCTGCGTTACAGTAAATGAGACGCAGAGGTTGAGACAGATTCAGTTCTGCACGGCTTTCGAACTGGCTGGCACATTTGCAAGGATGCAAAGCTCACATATCCAGTGAATGTGGGTAAAAAGCTGTAAATCCTGGTAAGATTGTCTTGTCTTTAGTGTTAAAGCATGAAAGAAATTGCTAGAGTATGCCTTATTTACCATTTTTTGTCAGTTGTGAACAGGAATTTGCAGTGTTAATTCATACAGTATTTCTTTTGTTCTTCAGGTCTTTGAGCACAGGCTGCATCTTCTGCCTCTATCAGCAGAAGCTACAGTAGCAAATTAGCAATGGTGCAATGCTCGGTACAGAATTTTATTTTGCTTAGTGCAATCGACTGCTGTTTGCTGATGGGTTGGGAGAATGGGGGAAAACGTGAGTTAATTCCAGCTAAGATGCTCTGTGTGCATATGCTCACACACATGCGCTGTTTTTAGCAGCTTTTGTTTTCACAGTTGGCATCATGCACACTGGAATTAGAAGGCAGTGCCTTTCGAAAATACTTGTTTTCTGGACTGAGGGCTGCAGTGCCGTTGTTGTGGCTCAGGGTGCCAGGCTCAGGGTTCCTCTCGGCTAGGGGTGGTGCGAGAGCTTTTCATCTTGTTATTTGCCTGGCAAGCCTGTTACTGTGAGTACAGGCTTGCGCGAAGACCTTTTCCACAGCAGCAGGAGCTGTTAGCTGGGACTGTAAGAGAATTGGATGTGACTATTAGAAGCAAGTGGGTGAGTGTGGCTCAGAGTGAAAAGATGGCTATTGAAATGTGTGCATGTTAATTAATTTAAATAACTGGATTAGGATTTTTTGTTCCTTTAGAGATGAGCTAGCTATGTGTTCTTTTTTAGTGAGAGAATGCCTGAGAATCCCAGGTGACCTAGTTGTTATTCACAAAGTGTTTCATTTTATAGCTTGTCTTCTGTTACCTAATTCTTGTTCAGCTGCAAGCAGCTGTTTTCAGTAGTAATAGCAACAAGAAAATAGCAACAGCATTATCAGGACAAAAAAGTCTAAATGAAAAAAAAATCAAAGGAGTGGCAACTGGAATGTAGGGGTTTTTTTAGTAAATTGACAAAATAATCATTCTTCTTTGAGCTTTTTTTTAATGTGATTGTGATTTCCTTGTTAGCAGTGTTGGAAAATACTGTCTTTTGTCTCTGCAATGGTTGCCATTTGTGTAATATGATGGTTCTCGTTATACTGTTGGGATATTCTGATGATTGAATTCAGTGTGTAAGTACTGAACACATTAACTGGCTGACTTGAGTAGAAGTAATTTTAATTCCATGCAGGTAATCCCCTGTGTGCTAGGAGAGGCATGCAATAGATAAAGCAGTAAGAATACAGCCATAAAAATTACCTTTTATTGTTTATTTTTGATGTGCAGCAGAATGGAGGAGGGGCTTTTGTTTTCTGAACTAACGAAGGGAAAGCCTCATTCCCCCTGCCCTTCCCCACAGAATTCTTCCCTTCTGCATTAAGGCCCTTGTGCTGCTATAAGAAATATAAATTTAATCAGATTTTATTTTTGCTATGGGCCTATGTCTTTTGCTATTACCTATGACTGGCCTACATCCATCAACATAACTTTGTTTATTTACTGCAGAATTGGAATGGATATGTTCTTTGTTGTTTATTTATTTATTTCTGATTTTCATGGGGCAAGAGGTAACATTTTTAGAGAGGCAGAATGAGACATGAAAACTCATTGCCGTGTGTATATTGCCATGCAGGCAGGACAGGAGAGAAATTCTGGTGGAATCGATGGACTGGCAAGTAGTGTCTGTTACTGTATTTCATTCTGTGATAAAGCCAGATGATAATGCAAGGGTTGTTAAGGTAGAGTGACATTTTGCTTTATCACATTGGGTGCAACAACTAAGCTGTATTTAGTGTGACTGACTAAACAGATAGCTGCCATTGAGGCACAGATAATGTTAACAGGCTTTCAGAGACAGAATTGAAAAACCAAGACTTGCGCCATGATGAACGGGTTGTAGTGTACCAGTGATGTGCTGTGGGATATACATTGTGAAATATCTTGCTAGTTTTGTACCTTCAATTGTCTTCTGACAGGCTATTTTTTTTCCCCCTTGAGAGAGAGAAAGCATTCTCTCATCATTCAGTATTCATTATTCTTTTCATCTTAACACATGTTTTGGTTTTAGGACCGTTTGCTTCAGCAGTGCTTCTTGGATGCTACTTGCCATCATCTGTCTCTTCAGACCAAGGCAGTGGACAGCTCTACTTCTTTGTAGTGGCTTATATGCTGTGCCTCTTCATGGCATGACTGTTAGGCTACAGCCATCATGGCTCTTTAGAGGGTTCTTTATTCTCTGCATTTATCTTTTAAGATTTCTAAGTAGTTTCATAAAACTCTCATGTAGCATCTTTGGAATATGTTTCATATGTCGCTGTCTGATGGATAGTGTGTGCTGTACTGACTCAGTAGTGAAAGCAGATAGAGAGTTCATTAAAAAAATGAGCCAGTGGTGAAATAATAGCCCTGGTATTGCATGTCCAAATTGTGGTTTTGTGTTGTCAGTGTCTCCTGAGTATTGCAATAGTAAAACCAATTTAAGGGCTTAACTGGTCCTGGACCCTCTGAAAAAAAAAGGATATGGGACTCAGATGACGATTCAGATAAATAATAGACAGGAGACATCTCTGTGCAAGTGAAGTCCTGAGTCAAGTTGTAGTCCACAGAGAACTCAGGTTTAATTCTAAGTTGGCTAAACTTGGTTGGCATAATGGTTGTCTAAATATAGGGATCTTGTGAGATCTGAGATAGCCTAGCATATTGGCTTCCACCTGCCTTCTCTTAGGGGAGCTGATGCCTTTGAACCTTTAAATGTTCTGAAATCATAGAAGACACCCATCATGCATTAGTTAGTGCTTATGCATATGGATTAAAATGTGGCATTAGACGGCAGATTTTTTCCTGAATTTCCAACAGTCTTGTCCTATGCAGCCCATTCTAACTTCATAGCATTGTGTTGTCTCAAGCAGAACTATACTGGATAGAAGAAACTACCCTTTATTTGTGGATTATTGCAGAAGTGCTTTTGGATCCCAGTGTGCCATGTGCCAGACAAATACACAATGAAAACACAGTTTCAGCATATGAAGTTCATAGCTTAAAAAGTATTGGCAAGAGTTGTGCCTATAAACAGGATTTTGTCATATGCAAAGACAGTATTTCCCAATTGCTTTAAGTCACATGGTAATCTGTTCAAGCCAGGTCAGGTCCTTGATCCTTGTTTCTGTGGGGCTGTACAATTCCTACTGCTTGTATGCTGGAAAGAGCAGGAAGACAAAGCTTAAAGTGCCTAAGAAGGACACTGGCTCTTCTGGCAGAGTATCTGCATACGGTAACTTTAAAGGGACTGCAAAACTGTGGCCTTGATTTTGAGTGTTTGTTTTTGTAGGGTGAGGATTTTTATGGAAGAGTCATACTCAGGTATGAAGGCCTTTTTCCAATGTAGCTTGTAGTTCTTGAGAAGGAATTTAAATTAAATCAGAAACAGCCACTCCATTTGCTCTCCTTTGCCAGTGAGTTAGTGCAGGACATATCATTGGTTACATAACTGTGCTTATGTTTTATGGTGAAACTTTTGCACAGAGGTCAGGTCTTTAACGAATGATACATTTTTCAAATGTTGGCTAATGCATTTTTGCAAAGCTTCTCTAGTCTGGGATTTTGAAGTTGGAGCGTCTCGTGGCACTGTTTGGGTTGGCCTGAAGTATTTTCAAGAAACTGTAAATCAGACAGATAAAAATCAAACACATTGAGTTTATTGAAATCACTTTCATTTATTGAGATACAACATTGGATCAGATCATTCTATCTCTCTATCCAGATTTAGTCAAGTCTTGAGTATGGGGCAAATGAAGAAAGTGATTTGGAGTTGTTTTTTATGGCAACCAAAAATGTTATTCTTCTGATAGGCATCTATACATAATGATTCATTTTAGTAAATGCTCACTGACTCCACTGGCAGGCTTCAGGTTAATGTGTGTGTATGTGTATGTGGTTTAACCTTCATGCAAGAGCTCACATTACTGTTACCGCTCTCTGGTTTGTTGGAATAGCCTGTTTGTATTATTGCTCGGGGGACTGGAGGTGTCCAGGCTGGGGATGAGACCTGGGAGGTTTTTGCCCAGCTTATTCTTTACGTGGCCTTCACATTTCAGTCTTGAGTGTGTATGCCCCAAGCTAACAGGGTCAGAAGGAAACTGAGAGAGGTACTTGTCCATTTAGGTAGAAAGTAATTTGTGCCAGTATGGAGATCCACATTCCCACCCCCACTGCAGTAAGTGATGCTGGTGTGGCTGTGGCACTGGGAAGGTGCAAGACACAGAGCAAAGCTCCTCCTGTATTCACTGATGAGTGCTCAGACTCTTGTCTCTCTACACAGATCCCCTCTGGGAATGCTGAGCCCTCTGCTAAATGAGAGCTTCTCAAAAATGCGAAGGACTGGTTTGTGTAATGAAGCAATTCTTCTTTTCAGTTAGAAGCCTACACTGGTTTTCTGCCTCCTGCCGTTTAGATATGAAAGCTCCTACAGCAAAATACTAAAACCAAATGCAGTAGGAAAGGCTCTAGTACTAGACTCACCCTTACTGAATACTACTTTGTAGCAATAGCATAAGACTCTTAATTACACTTCCTTTGCAGCTCGGGTTAAGTGACTGCTGTAAGTTGCCTGACAGTGAAAGCTGTGATGTGCCGTGCCTGGTTGGGGAATGTGTGTGGGCTTTCCTGGTTCTGTTGTCTCAGAAAGGCTCCTGCAACTTGGGTAATCGTGGCATTGTATTATGGGGGTGGGGGAGCTTTGGATTTGAAGATAGCTAAGAGTTTAATGTTTTTGATGTTGGCTGGTTTGTTATCTAGAATGAAAATAGTAATTAAGTCAATTGTCATGTTTTCAGATGACTTAAAACTGTCCTGTCTCTCACTTTGTGATGTTTGGTTATAAATGATGAGTTCCTTTCAGTGGTATGTTATCTTTGCATAATCCTATGGGCTTCATTTCCAAACCAGCTGTATTCTGGCCATATTATTACATGATGCACTGACAAATAGCAAGCAGCTTAGTGGACTTCTCAGTATTGATAATAATATAACACCTTTGCAGGTTCTTGCCACTGTGTTCTCCTGGGGCTTGAAGCTTGTTTTCTTTTCCTCCTTTCTGAACAGTAAGCTTACATCTCTCCAGAATAATGTGATAAGCATGTTTTGCATGAAGACGCACTCACACTGAATGCAATTTAGCTTCAGTAAATGTAGCCACCACCTCTCCTCGGACCCATTTTGTGTGGTGCTCCAAAATTTTTTATTAATTTTGTGGAAGCTGTATGAAGTCATGTGTGTAATCTCTGAATTTTATCTCCATGTTTGCAAATATGGCATCTCTAAATTTCTCTCTGCTGCAATTCTTTATGTTCTTTTGCTCACTTTTGGAAGGTGACAGCACTGCTAGAGCATTCATTGCTTCTGAGCCAGATTTAAAAAAAAACATATATATATACATACACACCAATATATTGGTTACATGTTTTGGATATGCAGATGTGTCAGATTAGTGGTGTTCTCTGTCCTGTTTGCTTCCACCAGCACTCCCAATCCCAAAGTGCATGTGAAGTTCATGGTATACTTTGCAAACTGGCTAGGTAATGCATGTAATTGATGTCTTCACAACATTTTGTGTCTTACCCTTGATTTTTCTGTGCACCTGAGAGCATCTGTTGCATTGGTTTTTGTTGTGGCTTATGGACGTGAAGGTGCATTGGGAGGCCTTTTGCATGGGTTAATGAGGAGAAAATTGTGCTGTTCATGGATTATCTAGACAATGAAAAATGCTGGTTTAAACACAGTATTTCATATGTAAGGCCTGCAGTCTTCATTTGCTAAATATTTCCATTAAAATTAGTGGATCTATTTACAGGCCTGGTTCTGCTTACTTTGAACTCACTAGGGAAAATGAGCTAACTCTTGAGATGCCAAGATGCCATGTAACCAAATCTGAATAGTGTTGGCCTTTCGGGCCTTTTGTATAATTTTTTACTTCACAAAACTGTCCTTCATCTACTGTTAGAAGAGGAGTCAATAAATATTGCTTTGTAAATCAGAATTGACTCTGAATTTTACAGACAACTTGAAGTTGTCTGAACCAACTACTCTTAGTTAAGAGCAATTGAGGAGACTTGAATGTCAACAACACTAATCTCCTCATTCATGTTAAATTTAAAATTTACTGGTTAAAGTTGAATTTTAAGCCTCCTTTAAAGCAGAGGGCAATCCAGTCTCCTCTCGGGGCTCCAGAGGTACTTTCTCCTGCCTTCTGCTCCTTCCCCAATTTGTCTTTATCTTGTGAGCACAAATGTACTACGTCTCTTGTGGCAAAGGACAAGCATGGAACTGCGAAAGGCTGTTTCCTGACTAGAGAGACAGAGTGTGAAACTGGAATAAACCCAAAACCATTTAGGATAAGATAAGGCCTTTTTGGCCATTGTTTGTCATTTGTGTTGACATGGCAAAAGAAGTTCAACCTTAAAATAAGTTTGACCAGAAAATAAATTTCTAAATTTTCTTTTCTGCCTTGATTCAGGAGATAGTGACTTTCCTTTCCCCAATTTTTTAGCTTCAGCAAATGTTTTGTTTGCTCTCATTTCATTTTGCAGCAGACACAAAAATTCAACCTCCTGGTTGGTAATTAAAGTTCCTGGTATTCAGTTCACATTTTAAAATGTTACTGAAGTATTATTGCACCTAGATAAGAAATGTGTTTCACACGCTTTGTTACTGACTTGGGAGCAAGAGGAGAATTAAATTTTAGTATTAGAATTGCTCTTCTGGAGACAGTTTTGTTTTCTACCAACATTTGGCCGTTTGGCTGTGCATTTAACTAAGCTGTGCACAGTGTAGCGCCTCAGGTTACCCAGAGGTTGTGTTGCATCCTGTGGCGCTCCATACCCTAATTTAGCCTGACATTATGTTTGGACTCATCACGTTAGATTAAGTACACCATGTGTGCCCATACATGAGAGGATGTTTTTGTGCTGTGCAGTTACCATAGATTGGAGGAGTTGGTGTTCAGTGTTGGATGTGATCTTTGTGTTCAAGCTTCCTGGGCTGGTGCATTGGCCTTGCACTGAAGGGAATAAATTAAGCAGCATACTAAAAGTATGTTCTTTTCTCTAGGCAAGCTGACACAGCAGCCCTGAGGGAAAACCCACAAGAGAAGAGGGATCAACTGGACCAGAATTTAGGCCATAAGTGGAAATCTTCTGTCAGACCTTTGCATGTGCAAGAACCTACAGTTCTGCCTCACGAGAGTCGGGGCAGGTCTGGGACATTGCCTAGTGACTACCGATACTCTCAGGAAAATGTGAGTGAGAAGAGCAAGGATTGTAGCCTGCCTCACCTGCCCTACTCTGAGCCGCAGACCTTGAATGAGAACCACTCCTGTCAGTCCTGGAGCAGAGGAGAGGAAAACCACAGAACAGAGCCAGTGCCGCTGAACAAGAAGCGTGGACCTGCTCCTCAGAGGCCACCACCACCTAAAAGAGATAAATACAAGCGACCAGATATTTCTGCACCATCGCTCGGCGCCTCTTCTGAATCTCTGCTGGTGACAGCCAGCGGGCCCTTTCTGTCCTCATCCCCCAGCTCCGCCCAAGTCTTTGCCAGTCAGTCTGCTCTCTGTCAGAGCCCTGCAACTTTCAATGGAAAACTGAAGAGTGCTAATCCACAGCAGCTCCAGCAAGTGTCATCCACAGAGAATGTTTGTCAGCACTTAGAAGAAAAAACACACCTTAAGTCTGAGTCTTCCAAGTATCGGTATCTTCAAAAACCTGGCATGGAGTCATCAAGGTCCCCTTCTCCCCAGTTTGCACCACAGAAGCTCACTGATAAACCTCCTGTGTCCCTACATGATGAGAACCCAGCCAGGTACTAGATGTAACTCCTTTATTATTTTATTAACACTTTTTGCCCAGTTAGACTGTATTATTGATTGTCTCTTCATTTTCTTTACACATTCTTCAAGTTCATTAAGCACTGAGCCATTGCAGCATATTTTAGAGACCACAGACATGTGTGAAATTCCTTTTGGTACTATTAATGTCCTTCAGCTGGTCTGTGGTTTCTTTTAGTTGACTTGTGCTGCCCAGGTGTTACACCAGTAGATAGCAGAAAATTGAAAGGGAAGGGTTCTAAGGGATTTTCCTCTGAAAGTACAGGCAAAGTCAGAAAAGTCCCTGTCATCCTTTCCCCTACCTGAGTCTATATATGTGTAAACATGAATCAGTGTTGGGAGGGACAAAGCAGATATGGGAAGGGAAGCTGGATCCTTTGTGAGAACATCTGTTTTGAAAACACACAGAGTAATATACACTTGCCAAATCATGACTGGTTTTATGTTGCTTTTACAGTGAAATGTGGCACTTCAGGTTGTCTGTTGAGGGGTCCTCAACACATTATGTTGACAAGGACTGAACACTTAGTAGGAGATTGTCAGTAGTTTCCCAGGGTAGATAAACTCAGAATTAGACAACTGACTGAAATTAATGGATTGCTGCATTTGTCATATGCCGCTAACATCATAAAAGGTTATTCTCCCACAAGATAACAAACTCTTCCAGGAAGCCCAAGAATCTTTGTTTTCATAAATCCTTCAGCACTATAATTCATGGTTAAAGAATGAAAACAAAACCTCTACATTTTTGCAGAGGTTGCTTCTCTGAGCAAAAGCAGTTGGCATGGCTTTTCTCTACTCTAATGTAAGTGGTTGAACAAACTCAGGCTGTTTTCCATTTTGTCTCATGACATGAAAACATGAATCACTTTTTCCTAAATAAGCCTTGATGTTTTTCCTCTTACAACTGGAGGAAAAAATGAGGTTTCATTCTGCTGTGTTTTTAACATGAAGTAATAGTATAATTTACAATGAGAAGTGCAATAAGTCATATGAACCCTAGAACCCATGTGCTAAGGTAGATGACAGTAATGACTTCCTTCATATTTTGCTTTGACTTCCTTAATGTATTACTTTATGAACAGATATGAAGGATGCTAGAAAGGCAATTGTATTTGTCCTTCCTTTCTGCTAAGCTTTAATATTGAAATGAGCACTGAGGTGTGCCTAATTATATGCCCATATCTGAAAGACTAAATACTTACCCTGCAAATCTTCTGTTAACATGTAAAATTCTTAGGCCCAGACAGCTCTTGTTTGCACACAATGTATTGTCCCCAGTTAATAATTAAATTACTCACTAAAACAGGTTCAGCCAAAAAGGACAAGTGTGGTGGCCGTACCTCAGAACTTTTTATATGGTATTTATTTCATATGAATAAAATATGTTAAGTAGATTTATCTTAATACATAGTTAATCAGATTTGGCTTATTATTTCTATTGGCTCCTTGCGTATGAGAGTTTGGACATGCCACTTTGCATGCTGGGGGCAGCTAATGTTTGATGATGTTAGCTTATAGCTTTTGTACTCTTTTAGGAGAAGTGTCTTGTTCATCAGCAGGCCAAGGTGAGTGTGTGTGCAGGGTTTCCTGCAGTGATTTAGGTAGAATAATGTGTGTGGGGCAAGCACACACCCACACATTACCGTGTGGTGTACTGATGGTGTACTGTACCCTGATGGTGTACACAACTCAGCTGTTGCCAAAGACAACTGTTTAGCAACAGCAAAGCTGAAAAGAGTGCATCAATAGATTTCCACTAAACCTAAACTCAAGTCAAGGAGGGACTCTTTGTGGTTGGGTTAAACTTTAGAGTGTCCAGAAATGCTGCAAGTCAAAATTTCATGCTGCCTTTCCACAAATGGAAAAGCTTCAGAAATCAGCAGGGTAGTGACTGCAGAAACAGAATTTTTGAAGCACCTGGTGTTGAACTGTCTTTGCTTTTACTGAGAGCAATTGATTTAATGATGCTTGAAGTTTCTGGAAAATCTTTGACTAGGCTGAGAGGAATGTACTCAAAGTCTCAAAACAGATGCTGGGCATTTTAGATGCTTTAGCACTTTAGATCATCATTTTAGATGATTTAGCACCCAGCTCACTTCTTTTCCTGTTGCCCCCTCATACATTTATGCATTCATCTTATATTTCCACCAAATTCCAAAATACATTTCTCTTCACATTCTAATGGAGCTTCAAATGTGTGGGCTTTAATTAAAATAAGATAAGGAAAGGGTTGGGGGTGGTGGCTGGGCATTGCCCAGCTCTGCTGCAGTCAGGAAGAGGGTCCCAATGCGCAGGTGGGGAGCTGGGTCTAAGCAGTGGGCACAGAAGTGAGCTCTTCGAAGTGACAGTCCCCTTGAATGAAAACAGCCTGATGAAATGGGAGTGGGGAGGTTCAGCATGGGCTGGAAAACCTGCCCCAGGAGTTGAATCAGTATGTCAAAGCATATCCACAAAGCTTGTGGAAAGTAAATACCTACTGGGGGGCTGCACGTTCATTCAGAGGCAAATATACATTTAAAATACAAGATACAAAAAATGTCAAGTCAAACAGATTCTGCTGTTCCCAACAGTAGAAAAGTATAAACTTATTTTAGGGAAAGTGACACACCCACACTTACAGAAAAAGAGCTGTAGTATGTCTTGGTCACTTATGTGAAAGGCGGTGAGCTACCCAACCAGATGAAACCAGATATTTTAGCTAGTAGGCAATGTTCCTTTCCTTGCTGTAGAGGTTCCAAACCCACATTATGACAATAATTTTAAACTTTTTGCAAACTCAGAACCACTAAACTAGACTTCAGTTTCTTATATGGTTTACATACACTACAGATGTTTCTGTAATGTTATTTAACATGTTATTGTCCAGTTTAAAAATTTTAAGTTAGCATCTGCTTTATATACCTTTCCTTACTGAATGGCTAAGGTGGCCCTTTGTGCTGTGCAGTGCAGAACTTCTGCTACAAGCTTCTCTTAAAAAGGATATCCAGAACTGTGTGTTATCCTCTTCAATGACCAGTTTCTCTTCTTTAAGTGGAAAACTAGGACACTATGGTAGGATCTATTTATTAAGCTTCTATATCATATGTGAAATTTTATAAGTGAAGATTTTCTTTTAACCATGTAATTAAGTTTTGAATGATTTCCAGATTTCTCATGTGTGGTTGATTGTTACTCTTGTAGCGCAGCAAAAACCTAGCCTGTGGGATGCTCCCATCTGGTCTGTTGTCTCTTCCCTTGGAAGAGCTGAGAATTGATGTGAGGGCATCACAGACTCCCCAGGCAGCTCAGCGGCCTGTCAGACCAAAAGGCCACTGTTGGATCTGTGTGAGGCAGTGAGGGTGGGCACGTTCTCCTCTGTGCCTGTGGCAGCAAAGGGGTAAAAGGTGATTCAGTAGTGCTGTCTGAAATCTGGGGCCTGGCTGCTGAGAATGGACCCTGGCATTCATGGAAACAAACAGAAGTCCTGTATCATGAGTATTGTACAAGGCTGATGTTAGGATCCCTTACAAATGAACTAATAATACTATTTAAAACTTGTGTGCGGAAAAGAATGTGTAGATTTACGGTTTGAGATACAGTGCTAGGAGTAGTCCATTATTTCACTCTCTTACCTGTCTTTTTGGGTTTCCCCTCTGATTTGCAGATATGAATTGAGATTTAAGGTTCTTCAATTTCTAAGGATGAATTTTGTTTATTTTCCAGAATTGAAAGGGTTATAGACAACAATACTACAGTGAAAATGGTTCCCATCAAGATAGTTCATTCTGAGAGCAGCGCAGAGAAGGAGAGTCGGCAGAGCCTTGTCAGTACCATGGAGCCTCCTGCTTTACCCAGTGGTTTGGAAAAGGACCAGATTAAAACACTCAGCACTTCTGAGCAATCCTATTCACGATTCTGTGCTTACACCAGGCAAGGTGTAGAGCCAGAGCCAGAAGCCAGAACCAAACCAGTTGACCGTCAACCAGCTGAAGAACCTGGGAGCAACTTGAAGGACAGCAGTGCTGCCACACAAGCATCCAGCTATGTAAAGGCCAAAGAAAAGACCTTTGAAGACTGGAAGTCAGAGGAACTTGCTAGAGAAATTGTGGGAAGAGATAAATCTCTAGCAGACATACTAGATCCTAATGTGAAAATAAAAACAACAATGGATCTGATGGTTGGTATATTCCCTAAAGATGAACATCTCCTGGAAGAAGCTCAGCAGCGCAGGAAGCTTCTGCCAAAAGTTCCCTCTCCAAAAATTTCAGAAGAGAAGTGAGTATCACTTTCTGTAAGCTGGTGTGTCTTTGTAAGCTTCTATCCAGAGTGTGTCAGTATTCCATGGGGGCTGGAGGTGAGTCTTCCTTCTGTGGAGGGTCTTTTCTGAGACTTCTGTGATAAAATAGTAGTCAAGCATATACTACTAGTGTTACCATTAATGACAGAAACAACACTGTTGTACAGTATGAAAGATTTCCAAGACATGGTTGAAAGCCAGTTTTTGACAACTTAAGAAATAATTAACTTTTGCCATTTCATCGTGATTACATATTCTACTAAGATCATCCAGTCTAGTAAATGGATAGAGAAGGAACAATATTCTTGCCTTTTTTATGTGATGAAAATTTATCATGACACCTTGAAGCAGGCATGAGGCATTTCCTAGAAGTGAATGAGATCAAAGAAAGAAAATAATTGAATTCCATTCACATTGATGTTCTATTTTTGTTTTCTTGATACAAATTATCTGTTAAGTTGTATCCTTCTCAAGAAGTTTGATTCCAGATCAAAAAGTTAAATACTTATATTGTACTATCCCAAACGGATACTGTCTATGACACTGAGATTTTTTTTTTACACTACTTTGTAAAATGTAACTTTTTGTTTTGTTTCCAGATGCAATATCTTTGATGCATTTTAGTTCTTGTAATGATGTATGATCTTCTGAGTGGTTTCAGTTTTAACTTTTGCTGAGCATGTACTGAATTCATACGGATTTTATTCTCATATAGTGTTTATTTATCTTATTTGTATAGGTAATGGTTTTCTCTTGAACCCCCTGCTTGCTTGGGGAAATGATGGCTCTAAAACATTCTCCTTTGTTTTCATTGATTAGGGTGTCAAGACAGTTAATGAAAGTTTTGACTTTTTCCCAGGAAAGAGGAGCAGAGTGCACCATCTGCCATCTCCCTGACAACCAATTCTACTTACTACAGCACATCTGCACCAAAGGCAGAGCTGCTGATTAAAATGAAGGACATGCAGGAGCAGCAGCAACAGCAGCAGAGTGAGGATGATTCTGAAGATGAGCTGGATCATGACTTGTCAGAGAAGAAGGTAAAAGACATTTCTAAAAGTGTAATGGGAGGCTCTGAATTGTGTTGATTACTTTAAATGTGAATTTGTTTGAACAGACTTCAATAAAAGGCCTTCTAGATGTGAAGGAACTCTTGGAAAAAATCAGCCTCTTTTGGTGCTGGGGGCGTTTTGTTTGTTTGTGGGGATGAGTTAAGTGTACACCTGTGAATTCAGCCACTTCATATTAAGTGCTTCTTGCAACTTGTTGCATGTTTTGGAAAGTCTCAAAGGGAGAAGTCTTGATGAGGTTTTTTAAAATACCATTTTCTATTTGAGGTCCTTCTCTATTTCTCATTATGTAAAAAAGAAACAGGAGTGCTTATGTATCCCACTGAAGCTGGTGGTGGTTTTAGTTGTTCCAAATTTTTGAAATTTAGGTCCAGAATTTGGGTTTGTCTTGAGAGAGAAGGAACATACACACACCTTCTTTTTTTCTTTTTTATTTTCCTCCACCTTTGTTTTCATGAACAGCAAAATGTTTCTCCTGCCTCTCAAATTAATAATGATTGTGGGAGATAATTAATTAGCCTGGTGAATTCACTGCAAGTTGCTTGTCACAAGGGAGGGAAGCAGTCTTCTTATTCATCCCCATCCTTTGGTGTTTTATTTCTGATCAAAGGTCATCATAATTCCCTAGATACTGCAGTGATGATCTGACATTTGTGAGGTTGGAGAAAGTGTTGTCCTACAGTAAAATCATTGCATTCATCTCATTAGTAACTTGGCACAAATTATTTTAATCATTGTTCCCAGTATGGATAAGCTGGAGGAAATGTTCTGTTTGATCAAGTAAAGTGATGTAGTTTAACTCTGTTTACCTAAGCCAGTAATGCAGTGGTGTGCAAACCTTTTCTGTCCAAGTCAGCTTTCTGCTTAAAAATCAGCTGCCCAGGGTATACTTGATAATCCAGTCCCAAAAAAAATTATTTTTAATTATTAGGACTGTATTTAGTTGCTAAGAATGAGAGATTTCAACCTGTGGTTCAGAGCAGGCGTGGCTGGCACTGCATTCTAGTGGGCTGTTGTGTTTTCTGTTATCTCTGTGTTGTTTCAGCCTCCCTCTGCATCACACTGTTCAATGTGCTGTGCACTGCCCCTGGCATGGTGGGTCTGTTGCAGGAGCCCTTCCCTCACCCTCTTGCTAGACAGCTGCTGCATCCAACAGCTGTACTACTTAGACAAATTAGGGATTTCATTTCATTTCAAATTATTTGGTTTTATCTGGTGCCCCATGTGATTGTCACATTCATGATTTTGTTAGCATTCATTTCCTTCTCATTAATTACAGAACAGGAGGGAGGTAAAATTAAGCCTTTCTTGTTTGCTCAACAAACGAAATACTTAAACTTTTTATAACCATTTACTTTTGTTGGTTTCTTAACAGGAAAATCATGTTTGCCTTTTCTGTACTTCTCCATCCATCCCCCAGCTTCAGTATATACCACTAATCATATGACACAGGAAGGTTTTCATGAAGGGCTTTTAGCAGAACTCTCCCATCTTCTCCTCTAAGTGTCCATGTTGTAGCACACATGCCCTGCTGCTTGCTTCTCTCCCTGCTCTTCCACATGGAGATGGAGCACTCAGTTCAATGGGCTTTCATCATGGATCTTGTCAGAAAACATATAAAACTCTTTGTAAGTGGGTCAAGGCATCTTTATTAAATGGGCAGAAGATGAAGCTTGGTCCAGCTTCTCATATTTGGCAACAGTTTAACAAGGGATTGTTAGGGACCTGAACATTTTAATGGCACACTTTATGACTTCAGTAGTTTTAGATGGGCCATATGCCCAGAACCTGTTTCTTGAAACCTGGAAACTGGTAGTTCTGTCATGAGATATCTTAATTGCAGTTCACTGTGGAATGATTCCTGTATTTGTCATTCTCTGCTCTGCAAACCAGAAATGTGGAGTGCTATTTTTTACTTTTGAAATAAGTGGAATTTCATATAGGGTTGTTAATTTTTTTTATTATTTTTGAGCTAATCCCTGTATTCCCAGCTAGCAGGAGTGGAATATGTGTCTCTTGTGTACTGAGTTTAATGTAGGTTTAGCACAATTATAAAATACTGATCAGATTTTGAAGATGCTATAAGAGTGTTTTTTGTAGTAAGGAAAATCCATGTATGGCTGTATAGAAGTTTCCCCTTTGCCCTTAGAAAAATTTCAACAACTGCTGAAGAGTATAAAAATAATTCATGTATACCAATTTTTATCTGGTTTGAGGCTTGAATTCCTTAGGAATGGGGTGGTGAGCTGAAAGCAGAGTATAATTTACATGAAAAAGCATGCCAAGCATCAAGCCACCTGAGCAGTGCTGTGCTGAGCCACCTTCTGTGTTGCTAGTCAGATAAGCAAGAATGACTTTATTGTTTTCTTGTGTACTGGTACAGAATTCACAGCTATAAATTATTCATCTGCCAGTCTGAAGTAGACTGCAGCTCTTCTGGCTCAGTAGATATTGAACATAATACAGGTTTTCTGCTGTTTAACAAAAGGATATAGTGAGATCACAGTTGCTGCATGCAGAGGCTGCTTCATCTGGGTACGAAACAATCAGTAATCATAATCCAATGCTTAATAAGATGTGACAGTCTTAGTATTTATGGCCTTCTCACCTGAAAAATTGTTGCTTTAGAGGTTAGCTTCAGCTGCTTGGGATGTTACTAAACAGGCTGTTACTGGGAAAATGGCTTCTTTCTTTAATAAAGAAAGAAACAGAGGGAGCTGATCTGGACTGGCAGACCAGATCAGTGAATTCTGAGCAGCCATGTGGCTTTTTTTTCTTTCCTTTTTTTCTTTTTTCTTTTTTTCTTTTTTTCTTTTTTTCTTTTTTTCTTTTTTTCTTTTTTTCTTTTTTTCTTTTTTTCTTTTTTTCTTTTTTTCTTTTTTTCTTTTTTTCTTTTTTTCTTTTTTTCTTTTTTTCTTTTTTTCTTTTTTTCTTTTTTTCTTTTTTTCTTTTTTTCTTTTTTTCTTTTTTTCTTCTTTTCTTTTTTTCTTCTTTTCTTCTTTTCTTTTTTCTTTTTTTTCTTTTTTTCTTTTCTTTTTCTTTTTTTTATTTTTTCTTTTTTCTTTTTTCTTTTTTCTTTTTCTTTTTTTCTTTGTCTTTTTTTTCTTTTTTTCTTTTTTTCTTTTTTCTTTTTTCTTTTTCTTTTTTTTCTTTTTTTCTTTTTTTCTTTTTTTTTTTTTAGTTAACTAAAGAAAGTTGCAGCATAGCTGCAGAAGTGAAAAAAAAGTTGAGATAATAACATAGAGCACCAGAGTATCTTGCTGTGTTTCAAATGGTGAAACAGCAGCATAGTGCATGTCATCTGAGGGAAATGAGAGCGTAGCACTGTGACCTACATAATCCAAATCAAACTGCATTTGCATTGAGAGAAGGGACGAAAAAATCAAATCCTGCAGATTAATCAGTCAGTAAAGCAGGCATCTGTAGAACTGCTTACTACCTTAATCTTTTGGGCACCAAGGCTAACAGATAACCCAGATCCAGATTAACCTGGACTGAGTACATTAAATCAAAAAGGAAAAAACCAGTATGGATAATCCATGGGTTGAGTTTCTACTTTCAGAAAGGCTGCTACATTTTCACAGTGTAGTTGCTTTCTGTTAAGATGACAGACTTTGTTTTGTGCTGGTTTTTGTTCCCAAAATAAATTGGCAATGACTGTTCAGTGGCCTTTGTGAGCAGCAGCTGCTATCAGTATGTTTCTCAGTAATCATGAAGGCTTGTAATTAGATTTGCATTTAGAAAGCAAAGTTCCTAAAGAATGTCGTGAGTAATTAAAAAAAAAGGTAGGGGTACTGTGAAATAATGACTATTTTAAAGGATGTCATTTTCATTCAGAATTTGCACTGAGGTGTATGTTTGGAGAACGCTTTGGAAATTTTTCTTACCTGAAATTAGCTGAATACCAAATAGGCACCTACATTTAAATAACAAGGCATTTTTTAGGGTGTGAATTATCTCAGAGTCGACAGTTGGCTGTGCTGACTTACACCAGTGCACCGGCTGGGCATGTCAGAAACAAGAGCTCTTGCCCAAATGCAGAGAAGTAGCACAGAGGGACCACAGGTGATCAAAGGAGATCTGGATTCTTGGTCTGGTTTCTGCTGGTTCTGCACCTGATGTGCTTTTCTAAGGCAGTGCAAGTGTACCTCAGGCAGTGGGGACTATAGTGCAGAACCCCCCAAACTTCAAGTGAGGCTGTGTATTCGCCTGGCCCGGGACAGTGATCCTTCTTTGGTCCTTTGGCAGAGCCACTTTGCACGGCTTTGCTCAGAGCTGCTTTCTACAGCACAGTAGATTTTATTCCCTGTTCCCTAGGGATTATGACTACCCTGCAGAAATGTTGTAAGGCACTGTTAATGCTATGATTTTCTGAGAGTGGAAGGACTGCTATTGGAGGAATGCTAATATTATGCAGAAAGGAAAAGAAGGCTTGACAGTGCCCTAGTTTTAACTACATCATGTAGAAAATACAGGATTGTTTTTCTGGTACTGTGTATCTTCCTAAGTGTAGCTCTTCAGCAAGGTGTTGTGGACCTGACCTGATACTTAGAGACACAGACACTTGCTGTATTTTCTGCTGTTCATAGCAGCTTTAAAGCTGCTCAAATAAAAAGCAGGAAGGCTTCTTGGTAGGGTGAAAAGCTTTCATCTTTTTCCACAAAGGCAATTTGCTTTAGCACAGGTCTTAAGCTGAGCATTGTGAAGCTATGTCCTGAACCTTTGCATGCAGAGGTATAGACCTTTGACACAGGCATGTATTTATTTGTAATGTACTCATTGTCAAAGCCTCATGGAAGTTTGAAATATATTAAACTAGGTGACATGACTTTCAGAAGTAAGGAAAAATGCAGTAGTGCTAATAAATTCTTATCTCCTTTATTTTCCACAGCAAGAACTTATTGACAGCATTAGTAGGAAGCTGCAGGTGCTGAGAGAAGCACGGGAGACACTTCTGGAAGACATCCAAGCCAACAATATCCTGGGAGAGGAGGTAGAGGCCATTGTGAAAGAAGTCTGCAAACCAAATGAATTTGACAAATTCAAGATGTTTATTGGCGACCTTGACAAAGTGGTCAACCTCCTGCTCTCCCTGTCTGGTCGTCTGGCCCGGGTGGAAAACGCCCTCAATAACCTGGATGACAACACCTCTCCAGAAGAAAGGGTGAGAAGGGCCAACAATAATATTCCTACATATAGGGAAGCTCGTGGGAGACGGGAGTTTGCCTGGTTTTTTTTATCTAAGTTGCAGCGCTCAGCATGAGGGATAGTGTGTAAATAAATCTCATAAGACTTTTTTTTAGATTTCTTAAAACTTTCCTCTTTGCCTTCTTTTCTTGGAATACTGAAACTATGAGTGGCTTGCTGAGAAAAAGTGGGTTTGGGGTGCAACATACTAAAAAACAGACTTCTTGGCAAAAGTTAAAAGAAAATGGGAATCTACTGATAAGAGCATAAAAAGGAGGTGAACAAAAATATGGTAACAATTCAAGATGTGAAATGGAGTGTTTGTGCTGTAATGCAGAAAGCTTGCAGACTTCTTTATATTCAGTGAGGATCTTGATACAAATCTATAAGGTTGTTAAAAAGAAAATGCTTCTCACCTACTACAGCTTCCTTCCGCAATGCCTAGTGAGGAGCAAGAGCAAGAAACAAGGACAGGCCTTTAAAAGAAGGCGGGGGGGGACAGGGGGAGGCATGGCAAAAAGAAAAAAAAGTTTTCAGTAGAAAACATGATTTACCCAGGCAGAATAGCCTGGTAGTGATGTGGAGGACTCCCAAGAGAAGTGAAAATTTAAAGAGCAGGAGCATTCAAGGTGCTCTTAACCTCTTGGATCCCACCTCTGCTTGCAGCAATTTTTTTAACTTCAAATCCCATCAGGCTTACCTAGGAAGGAGATAGATAGCACTGCAGATATGCACCAAAGGAGAGATGTAGAGAGTGTGAAACTTAGACTAAAATAAATAAGAGAGTGTGGAGAGGGGTGTGTGTTTCAAGTGAGTTTAGCTTCTGTGGTTAAATGAATGTGAAGTAGGATTTTTGGCTTGTAGCTGTGGACTGAAACAGTTCACCTAAACATCGTAACAGAATTTTTTCCATAGGCTGTGGCTTCATGTTATTTCTTCAGCCTGTTGCATTATTTCACACATAAGAACCAGCAAGTGCTGGGACTAATCTGAAGCTGTGCTTTTTCTGTTTGGCCCTAACATAATTGATTAATGGCTGTTCAGACTTCTCTCTGACTGAGGTGGAAAGGAAAGTATTTGACAGCTTATTAAAGGGCAGATCAAAGCTTCTGACACTTGGAGAAATTTAATCCCCCATTAGATTTTTTTCTAAGTGTGGTTTCAGTTGCATGATGGGGAAGGAGCTACCATGATTTGTGTACATAGGGAACACAGTTTGAGAGCTGTGATAAAAATAGCTTACTGGCTGGATGTGGAAAAGGAAGATGGTGAGGAGGTGGTGTAGTAAGGACAGTCAGAAATTGTCTGTGTGTTCTGATGTCAAATTTATACTGACAGAACTCCAAATCCCTAACATATTTCAATCCCCATTCATCTTCACATGTACTGACACCAATCTTGCCATAGTAACATCAGGAGAGATCCATCAGGACTGAGATGAGCACTGGGGAGGAAGACTTGAGGGTGTTGGTGGATGAAAAGCTCAACATGACCCAGCAATGTGCACTTGCAGCCCAGAAAGCCAAACATGTCTTGGGCTGTATCAAAAGCAGCATGGCCAGCAGGTAAAGGGGGGAGATTCTGCTCCTGTGAGACCCCACCTGCAGCACTGCATCCAGCTCTAGGGCACAAAACACAAGAAAGATCTGGATCTGTTGGAACACTTCCAGAGTAAGGCCACTCAGTTGATCAAAGGCCTGAGCACTGCTCCTATGAAGACAAGCAGAGAGTTGGGGCTGCTCAGCCTGGAGAAAAGAATACCAAAGAGGTCTTAGAGCAGCCTGCCAGTGCCTAAAGGGGGCTTACAAGAGGGCTGGTGAGGGAGTTTTTACAAGGGTATGTAGTGATACAGCAAGAGAGAATGGCCTTCAGTTAAAGGAGGACAGGGCTAGATGAGATGATAGGAAGAAGTTCTTTCCTGAGGGTGATGAGGCACTGGAACAGGCTGCCCAGAGAGGCACCCATCCTCCTACCTGGGAATATTCAAGACCAGGTTGGATGGGGCTTTGAGTAACCTGGTGTGGTAAGAGTGGGGGTTGGAACTATATGATCTTTGAGGTGCCTTGCACCCCGAACCATTCTATGATTCTATGAAATGTATCTTGAAGTGTTGAATTTAGGCTGGTGCTTGTGGCTTTTTTGGTTGTCCTTTAGTATTTGTCCTTTTAGTCCTGATAATATGTTAAAATGATAATATGTTGTGAACCACTAATGTACCATATAAACAAAACAGAAGATTTTACTTCCATTGTTGGGAACCATATTCCCAGTGACTACTGATTTTTCTTTCCAAGATGATGTTGT
Source organism: Pyrgilauda ruficollis (assembly GCF_017590135.1). Classification (NCBI taxonomy): domain Eukaryota; kingdom Metazoa; phylum Chordata; class Aves; order Passeriformes; family Passeridae; genus Pyrgilauda; species Pyrgilauda ruficollis. The sequence continues at coordinate 5,793,170 of NW_024524266.1, forward strand.
CTAATAAACATTGCTCTGATAGCTTTCCACTTTCTAGGAGCCAGCAAGAGCTTACCAGACTTTCTCAATAAAAGCAGTCAAATAATGACTGCTGAATTTATACTTTGACTGTCAGATGCTCTGCTGTAGTCTTTTTTTTTTGCCACAGGGAACAGTATCAGGTATTTCAAGTTCAGCTTCTGAAAGGGACTTCATCTGAAGAGCTACCAGGCCCCTTCCTCTTACAAACAAGGCCAGTGTCATCTCATTGCTTGTGCTTTGTGTCCACATCCTCTTGCATTCATCAGATTCTGGCTAGTTACTGCTGCTCAGCATGCACACACCTGCAAGGCTGCCCTGGGAGCAGTCTAGCCACACTTCTGGGTTTGAGGCTGTCTGCTACTTGCCCTGGTGAGTTCAGGAGAACTTTTAGTTCCATCTCTTTGCAGCAGATAATTCTGCTTGCAACTTGCAGTGGGATTTTTTTTCCCCTGGCATAAGCTCAAGGGAAGATTAAACTGTTTTTTTCTAATAGTGTGTGATTTTTCTGACTTGTCTTCTGTAGCTGTCTTGAATCCTGAGTTAATCTAGGCTGTGTATTTTAAGTACATTGAGAGCACAAATCTGAAAACATTTCACTCTTGAGCTTTGGTCCGTCTGTAGAAGGAGTCAGCACAGGATGCATGTGCAACTCTTGACAGGTAGGTTTGTTAAAGCTCACTGGTCTGTAACCCCCCCTTTGTCTCATACTTCCATCTTGAAAAGACTGTTTTATATCCTACAAAAACACTTCTCTATAAATCCTTCAGGCTTATTAAACAGCATTGTGATTTAACAAAAGGTGCAAATTAAAAAGATGGACACGTTTATTAGAATAAACTGGGGTTTATTTGAAGGAAGCTTCTCAAAGAAAATTCATCTCTGAAGCAAAGCTAGAAGTTATGGATTGGTACCTCTTAGGGACACTTTTTAATTAAGTTCAGACACTGTATAGAATTCTTGATGTCAGAGTAAGCCAGCCATACTGTCACTGGAAAAAAGCAATCACTTGTAAGCAGACATCTGAAATAGGTTGGATTGATGGTGCTCCTGTGTCTCTCCATGTACTGCCAAAGGAGCGTAGCCAGGTGATTCCAGTGGGTCTGTTGGCTGTGCAGACAGGTGATGCTGGGGGAGAGGCTGCTGTCTTCTGCTGTCCTCTTTCTTTTGCTTCCTTTTTGCCCTTCTGTTGTCTTGCCTCAGCTTTCACTCTTGCTCATGTCTGAATACCACAGGACTTCACATGTCATCGGGAAGGCTTGTGGATGCAGCAGAATTGCTAAATACACAGTGCCAGGAGCTGTATAAGGACAAATGGCTCCATTAACTGGTCTGTTTGTGGGTTCTGTAACCACAGCTGTGCCAGTGCTGTATGGAAGATGTAAGACAGCTGAGTCTTAATTTGAAGAGCTGTTCTTGAAAGGCAACTATATTGTATGCAGCTATTTATAACTATTAAATAGTAAAGGAATCTTTGAAGTAATGCTTTTGAGGCCAACAGAACGTAATGGTGCATCTTTCATTGATTTACTATGTTTCTTATCAGTTTGTTAATGCATTTTATTAGTCTAAATTTTAAGGCGCGTTCTTTTTCCACCTTTCTAAATATTCAGGAAGGTCTCTGCAGATAAAATAGACTTGAGACAGAATTGAACAGTGAAGCTGTTGTCCCAGCCAAGTGAACCCAGTGAATTTAACTGAATTTTTCTTTTCTTCTAAGCGGACGCTGGTAGATAAGCAAAAGCTGCTGACCCAGCAACATGAGGATGCAAAGGAGCTGAAGGAAAACCTGGATCGTCGAGAGCGCATTGTCTTCGACATTTTGGCGAACTACTTGAGCGAGGAGAACTTAGCAGACTATGAGCACTTTGTGAAAATGAAGTCAGCCCTCATCATTGAGCAGCGAGAGCTTGAGGACAAGATCAAGCTGGGTGAGGAGCAGCTGAAGTGTCTGACTGACAGCCTCCAACCCGAGCGGCTCAAATAAGGGCACTGTCCAACCAACACTGGGAAAAATGGGAAAGAAGGAAGGGATCGGGCAGTTTCCAAGTATACAAATGAATCTCTTGGCTTGCTTGAGTGTCTGGTAAAGAAACAAATGCACAAGAGAAAAATAGCTCTCACAACAGCAATAATGCTTCTCTTTCATTTTTTTTTGAATGATGTATTTAATTTTTTAGAACACATTTTTATTGCTGGACTGTACAGCTGTTCCTCATTGCTTAACTTCCAGAAAGCTCCACAAAAGAGGAGAGACTCTTAACCTTTCTGCTCAGTATGTTCGAAGTCTGTGGCAGTTGTGCATGCAAACAATGGTTTTTAGAATAGGTTGTATACTTCCTTTATGTTCAGATGCTGCACAGTCTGCTGGGAAACCCTACAGCAATTCACAAATGCACACACATTTAAAAGCTCTAAATTTAGTGGGTTTTTATGTTTTTTTAAAGACACATTAAATAGGGGAAGCATGCATCGTATAGCTAATATATTCAGATTGCTGAAATACAGTGTCACTCTGATCCTGTGGCATCAGACACTTTTTTGTAATATTGTATATAGGATACACTTTCCCCTTGCAGAAAACGACTTCAAAATCAGTCTAGTTAAATGCTTCTTAAGCAGCTTGCAAATTACCTAATGCCTACTTTGATGAAGATTTTTTTTAAATTATTTTGCAAGACACATTTGTACACCCTCTAAATGCAATGCAAGTGATTTTCTTTACCAAGTTGTACTTGATTTAAGAAATGGGCTGGAAGTACTGTGCTGATTTTATTCAAAACATTTTTCATCTAAATTATTTACAAGACTCATTTGCTTTTTTTGTGCTTTTTTATGCATGTTTTTATTCTTCGTGTTCCAAACCCACTACACTTCATGGAAATAAATGTAGGTTAAGGACACTGCTTTTCTTTTTCTTCTGGTTGTTCAACATTGTGATGGTTTTATATAGACAATTATACTGAAGTTGACCTACATAATGTTGTTTGTTCCTCTTTCTCAGACTACCAAATGCAATAGAAACAATTCTGCTGTGTAAATACTGTGCATTACTTGGAGCAACTCTGTGTTGTAACTGTGAACAGAAGTGGAGCTGTTTGCTTGTTTTTTCCATTGAGCAGTGATAAAGGAGAGGATGTTAGTTCACTGTATCAGATCACTAATCTGATCTCCTAATACTGCCATTGACTTAGACAATTTCCAGTAGCTCTAAAAAGAGGTGCTAATTCATGTTTGCAGCACAGTAATGGGTTATGCTGACTTGCATAGATACCTGCAGTAAAATTCTGTTATGTCTTTAGTGTCAAGTTCTATATGAAGACAAAGTTTTGCAGGCATAGAAAGTCTGGGAAGACTTTGTGTATATGCCATTTCCATTGTCATAAGGAAAAGATTTATCTCTCCTCAGACAAACAGGTTCCCCAGCTAGAAGCCATTTTCAAGGCTGATGTGAATGCCAGTCTGTAGCTAAGCAGGTTGAAAATACAGTCAGTTGTTGAAAAGAGAGCAAAGAATTCTTCCCACTACGCCTTCAGTATGGCAGCGTTCACGAGAGTTTTTCTGTCCTTCTTACCTGAATCCTCTCTTTTGTGGGGAGAGAACTGGAAAGGCACTGATCAGTGAATTCCTTGTGAGTTGGGGAACTGGGGAGCAAAAATCCTCAGGAACCAGTTCCTTCACAGACAGGTGCAAACATTAAAAGGACTGTTGCCCCCACACACACCCTTATCATGCACTACTTTGTATACCTGGACCAAATTTTAATTGAAATTATGTTGATGTGCATCAGTTGAGGTCAAATGGAGCTACCATTTTACAAGACCTACAGCTGACCTTAGTTTCTCCCTCCTAGTTCAGAAATGTAGTCTTCTGGCATCTCACAGTTATTTGCTGCTATGTTCCTAGGACAACTGGTCCCTTTGTCCTTAAACCTATCCCTTAACCATAACAAACCCAAAACTAAACATAAATAAATTATGCTTGTCTTAGCTTGAAGAAAAGTGTGCATTGTTTTATCTGTGGCATTTTAAAAATTTTACATATTGTGGTTACTCTGAAATGTGTATGTGAAATGTGAAGAATAATATAATTACAATGTGTTTGTATACAGTACTATGATTTAGATCTCTGATAAAAGGTAGCAATATTGTGAAAGCTATATCTGTTATCCTTTTCACAGAACAGTTGCGTAGACACTAATATCTCCTTTCCTTCTTCAAAACTTTTGAAAATCACTCACCCTGGAAACGTGAAGATGGTGGCCTCCCAATGTTACATGTAAATCTGTAAATAGCTGTACTGTTGCTTTTTGAAAAAAATCTGGTGCTAATGTTCTGCCTTTGGCGTCCTGGGGATGGCTGTTTCTTCATCCTTTGTTGTTCTCAATTCTAGATCTCTTTGTATAGTGAAAGATTTCCATAATGCTTCTCCAGCTGTTTGGATCCTGCAGCCCAGAGTGAAAATGTACAGTTTTCCTGCCTGACACTTAACATGTACCTACTGACAAATGGTATTGCTTGACTTCAAGAAAATAAACTGTATATTTCAATGTAGGGTTAGTTTTTGTGTGCAGTGTTAATGTCAAAAGCTTCTGCTTTGCTTTGCTGCTGTGCAGTGTTGGTCATCTCGTGGTGCCCATCAATAGTGCTTTTCAAGGCCAGGCCGGTTGTCTTGTGATCTGAAGTAGTTTGTTGTCTTTGTACAGCTTATTTAATGTGTTAAGTATTTAATTATTCTCAAGTTCCCAGTGTAAGTACCAGAAATGTGTTTGTGTCTATTTAATATTTTAAGAGTGTGAATATCAGATGGCAGAAAGGTAAAATGTGTTACAAGGTCGATAAAATTAATGGGTCTCTCACCACTTAGCGAGAACATGCCAGGGGAGCAGTTTAGCTTTTCCTGCTTGGGCAATTCCACTGTTTCAGCTTCATCCCATGTTTAGAATGGATACCTCATATGGAAATATCCAAAGTCAGTGGTGCATGAGATTTTCTGCAAGAACAGATCACTTGTGAACTCTCCAACTCTAACAGACTTTCACAGAAACTTCAGTTTAATGGGGTTCTCAGATTAACTGCAGAACCTTCTGCCTTATTGGAAAACACTGGCAAGTATGCACAAATTTATATTAGAGGTGACCACAGATCACAGAACCATAGCTTAATCCTGGAAATTAATGTCTGTCATTTTCTGTGAAGGTCTTTATAAAATCTGGGAACAGGGAGTTAGGGAAAGAAAAATACTTGGATATTTGTAGGATTTTTCTAAACTTCTTTTCACCCATTTTCTCCTTCTCTTTATGCATGGATGGACCCACCAGTTTGTGCGTATTTTTGTGAGCATTATATATAATCTGGGATGACAGCTCCAGAGGAACAGTCTAGTTTTTGTGTACTGTTTGTATTTTTTTAATTGCCTTTCTTTAAAATGAAATTCAGCTCTTTATGTTCTCTCATGGGGTATTTGAGATTTCAGAGATTTCAAAGATTTCAAAGGAGTCACCATTTCATGGTGTTTTTTTTAAATCAAGTTCTAGTGACTAATTTTATTGTACTTAATTATCTCAGTTTTTACAGCTGAAGTAAACTGTTGGCAATCCAGTAGCTCTAGCAAGGCCTTATGATATGCAGTAGAAAGCAGCTCCTGTTGTAGTGGTGTCTGGCCATTCATTGCAGAAGTTTAAAGGCCTATTCTAATTAAGGGCTTCTCAGTTATGCAGGTTTTTTAGAGGATAAATCGGGTTTTTTCTATATACTTGAGCAGATCATGGCCACAGAATGTTATGAAAATTAACACTTACATCTTTAAACTGGATTATATATTGTCACTTGTCAGCAGTGGTAAATTGGTCATCACATTTACTTATCACAGTTCTTATCACTTAACTAATTATAATGATCCATAAAACTAATTATAATGATCCATAAACTGTAAGATGGGGTAACCCATGTGAATTAGCAACTCACCTGTGAAATCTTGGGTTTCATTCTTTCTACCTGCTGTTTTGGTAATGTTTCTATGAATAAAGTTGTTCCATTTGAAGTAGGTTAACTTACTACGTTCCAGAGGAAAATCTGAATTGAAATCAATTGGGTGCAGTTCAGTAACAGGAGGTAATTCTCACCCAGGCTACAGTAGCTCACCTGCAAGCAGAGCAAGTATCACTTTAGTTCAGGCTACAATAAACACCTTTTTTTTGGTTGTAACCACGTGGGCCAGTATCTTAGACTGAGTTTTATTTTAGTCACAGCAGTTGAGCCTTTGCTGAGCACAAGGCTAGTAAAATGGAAATTTTTTTCTCATATGTTAAAAATCCTCACAATGGCTTCATTTTTAAATGCTTTGATATCTGTCTTGGAGGCAGTCTGAGTTGTGCAGGGGGAGATGGCCTTGTGGCTGGGATGTGCCTTCCACTACTGCCAAACACGTCAGCGTCAGTGGAGCCTGTGTCCTCCCTTCCTCTCAAGTCCCCTCCATGCAAGCTGCTTCCTGGTAGAATTAACAAGAAATGTATCCTCTCACTGCCATTGCCTGCTGCTGCTGGCTAACTTGTGCTGGCTGCTGCCAGGGCTGGGATACCAAGAATATCTGTGGTGATTTCTGGCACCCCTTCTGGGGTGTAGCAGGAGGAATGCTGTGTAATTCCTCCTCTCTAGGTGTCATTTGTTAACCTGCAACAGTGCCACTAGAGAGCAACCAGATTCCCAATGCATTTCATCTTTTATTGGAATACTTTAATTTGCTGCTTGTGATTGTCTTAACACAGGACAGATTTTAATTAAAGCAAATGGATTAGTGACTGTGAAGCTGAAGATGCAGTGGAACACACAGAAAAATAATCAAACTTACTTTCAGTAACATAAAATCTCCAGCAAAATGGCATCTAAAAAGCCTGCATGCTACATGTCCCAGGTGAGAACTGTCCAAAATTTTAGGTGTATGTTCCTATATTTTAATGGAATTAGTGAAAGAAAGCCTTTTCTTAAGTGCATAACAAGCTGCAACTGTGTTAACTAAACTATTCATTCCCAGCAACTTCTGTAAGAGGAGCCAGTGCTGGCTCTGAGGAAGCTGTGGCCCAGCGTTACCAAGAGGTGCTGATTTGCTGCTGTTCCTTGTGACAGCAGCATTTGCTGGGCTCCTTATGGAGAACGTGTTCTGGAAATGGGGTAATGGATGTCTGCTTGTAAGAGTTGTACCAAAACATTGTTTTGGTGGAGCTGTGAAGTCCAAAAGCTTGAGAGGAATTAACAAAATCTTCATTATGAGAATCATTTAGTTTCAACATCTGTTTCACTTCCCAGCTGTCTGCTCTTCATAGTGTCTGTTACTGATAAATTACGCTTGTGTTTTTGCTAAATGCCTCAGAGAAATATAAATACAGTGAGCAGTCACAGGCTAAATAATAAGCAATAGAAGGAAGATAAGATTATCTCAGTATCTAAATATGAAAGGCATGAGTTCTGTGAATACTATTCATTGCCACTCCCAGGAGTTGCAGCTTTCAGCAGCTTTCTCACACAGGTATGGTTCCCCCAGAGATAAAATGGGAAAACAAGTTGTGATGATTGAAAGTGGCCAACGCTGACTAGAAAGGGGTGGAGCAGTCATTCTCGTATTAATGGGGTGATACATATCACAAGGAAGTGAAAACCAAGAAGGCCTGGAAGGATCAGTGCCCTAAAGGAAGAAAAACTGAACCAGTGGTAAAGTGCTTTGGGATTCTGAATTTCCAGTTTTTCTTTCTCCGTACGTGACATGGCAGAAGTGTTCTGTTTCCATGTGCTAGGGCAGGCTTTTTAGTTACTATAATGTAAAAATACCTTAAAGCATCTTTGGAAATTAAAGTTATGGGGAATAACTCGGAATTTCAGAATCTCAGATCTCACTGTGTGAGACCATCGTGTTCTGTGCGTTCGGTGACAACCCTTTATAGGCTCAGGAGACACTGGAACAGCTCTCTGGCACTAAGGAGCCTCGAAGAAGTTACCCTTTGAGGAAGAAGTCATCCTTTCTCTGTGGTCATCCTAAATTTGCTAAACAGCCCAGCTAGCTGGACATGCTGAGATGCTGAAGTCACACAGGCTGGGAGATGAGGGTGTTTACAGCATAACACACATTTACAGAACGAGTGACCTGGCTTGCTCTCTGGGGTTTTGCTGACCTAACTGCCACCTCTTCGGAGCTCAATTTAATACCAGGCTTCTGGTTGAGGGCAGAATACCAATACACACAATAGAATATTATATACCAATTAACAATATATTACAATATAGAATATTTTATACCAATTACCAATAATACCAATACCCAAATCCTGTTGAAGTTGAATTATTGTATTCTGCCAGGAGAGCATAATTTAGAGAGCAAAAAGCTGAAGATCTAAATATTCAGCTTTTCCATCAATAGGGAGTAGAGGATCTTGGGTTTCTGTTCCCAGGACGTTCTTACATAGTTCATCAGGGGATTTGAAAGCAGAAATATTCCATGTGTGCCCCATTAAAAATTTTAGAAAACCCACCACTTGCTATTTTTACGCAACAGGGAAGAAAAAAACCTAGGCGAGTAAACTTCATTGTCACACTGGTTTTGCGAAGGTGGAGTTACTTAGACAGGCATTTTTTGCCATGGGCAGTTCCACAAAACCAATAAGTGATTATTACAACAGAAGCCCAGTGATAATGGTCACTGTTTGCAACATGTATGGCAAACAGAGAAGAGGAAAGTTGCACAGAGAAAAATGGGTAGTCTGGGTGTGTTCAAACAAATTATCATTTCATATGGCGACATGCAAAGCAATTAATCAAGGAGAAAATGATGGCAACTACATGGATATGGCAATGACATAGACCAGACTCTCTAAATGTGTGTGGGATCACAGTGAATGATCAGTTCACATGAGCTCTGTGCTCCCGGAAAAGGCTGAAACACAGGAAAAGTAGTAACTTGTGATGCAATATTGCTGAAAACTTCATAAAGTTTCTAAAATATTGTGTCTAATCCCACAGTCTATATCCAATGCAAAGGACAGAAAATGAGAGAAGAGACTCACGTAAATTATTAGAGAGTAGAGAGAGTATGTCATAACAAAGAGCACTCGCTGATCAAAACTGGGATTTAAACGTTGTTGTGTGTGCTATTGAGCATCACACTCAGCATGAGACTCGTTTGAGCAGAGAAAGCCCTGCCAGAACCCAGCAAGTACAAGACAGATTCATGAAAATAAAAATTAGTTGCAAATGTTCAAGGGTGTCAGGAGTGCAGTACTGTTGTCATGAATGACAGGGAAAGTGCAATGTGAAGGTTGGCCATAAAGTCTCTGGAAGTCAGGAAACTGGGAATGAAAATTTTATGGTCACTATAAATCCACCTTTTGTGTTTGCTGTTCTTATATTACACAGTCACGTACCGAGGTGTGACTACTTCGGTAAATATTTAGATTGCCTACAGTTTTGTAACAGGGGTCCTTACAGAGCAGCAGTAATTATAACATGGCTTTTGGAGCTGACAGGTCAGGAAAACAGCAGTTTGCAAGCCCTTGGCTTGTACACTCCAGGCAGCATGGCTCAGACAATTTTTTTTTTTCTTCCATTACAGACCCCCTCCACACATGCACCTGTGGAAACTGCCACAAACCCTTCTCCTTTTATTGGTTCAGTTAGTTACTAAGTTTGCTTTTGTTTTCTCTCCTACATTTGGGGTTCCCTACCAGTGCTCCTGTGCTGACCAATTTAGCTATCCATAAAAGCATTACCCTCTTATCAGAACCTTCCAGGTGGTTGTCCCCACATTTTGAAACTGTCCCAAGCTCCAGCATGTGCTGGGGCGTTGATGACCTTTCATCTCTGCCTTGCAACTTGTAAGCTGGCTGTGGGAGCGTTTTGAGGGAAAGCAGGAGCAGTGTGACACTTCTTTCCACCACTGCCCAAATAAATGATAGACCAGCACAAGGATAAATAGTAGAGCTGTCCTGCCTTTGCACTGGAAATGCTAGAATAAAATGCTTTTGAAAAGCAACTTCCCTTCACATATTTAAGGAATTTGCCCTATCTGGAGCTCTTTACAGAGCTGCATCCTGCTCTCCACTGGCATCCAGCTTGTGGCTGTTCGGGTTTTCCTAAGAAATCTGTTTTGCTTTCTGCAGTATCCTATTTTACTTATGTTCTGTGTCACCAGAATATTTCTATCTACTTCGTACTGCATTAATCTAAATAGGGTACTGGTCAGATGAAAGATCACAGTCATTGTTTAGCTATTACAGTAGCCAGGAATTGGGGCAAAGGTACAGAAACACTTTTAGGGTGTCAATAAAGATCCTAAAGATCTATGTCAGATCATTGCCATGATCAGCTAATGAGCAACCAGTTATTCATATGGTTCTCCCAAACTACTTTAATACTTCCCCGTCACTTATGCAGGGAGTTGCTTTGTAAAGCTATTAAACCCCCATGTTCTGTTAGCAGCTAAAGGTTTCTATTGATCTCTTACTTTAATTCCCTTTAATGAAAATTCATTGGTATTTGATTTCCTTGTCACTTCTAACAGCTGATAAGAACAAGCTGCTAAAGCAGCTGCAGTGAAGTGACAAAAGCCTGGTGGTGTAGCACTGCAGCTCTCTCAGAAACACTGCCAAGGCAGAGTGAAACCCCAGTGTGACGTGTTGATAACATTCTCCCGTCAGGTGGTCTTTTCAGCCGGCTCTAAAATGTCAAGTCTGAGGGAAATGTCTTTGTTAAGCTTTGAATGACCTACTTTTGGGTATCTGGGAATAACCAGGAGCCTACCCAAACCACAAGAGTGCATCTAATTTTAGCAGCCCTTCATTTCATGCATGCCAGCTTTTGTGTTCTGCATCTCCAGGAAAAAAGTTCAATTTCTTGCTGAGCCAAAGACAAACTGTATTGGTTTTAAATCAGCCCCTTGTGAGACACAATCACAGTGAAATGATTCCTCTTAATTTTTTTGAGCCTGTAATAGTAATCTCAATTTTGCTTCAAAAACTAAATAGTGAGCCCATTCCAATGGATCTACAGTTGCTGGTCTCTGAATAAAAGGTCTAAACAGCCCATGCTGGAGGTAGCCTGGGCAGCTGTGTTTTGTGTGTTCCCACTTCCCCCTGGTTTTTAATTCACCAATATTAACAGAGTCAGATTCTTTGTAGGAAGTTTCTGTGAGCCTTCTGGCTCAGTTTTAAGGGAATCTAGGCAAAGTTAGGGAAATAAAGGGATGTTAGTGTGTCATCAGGGGCTCTGAGGACACTACTAGTGCTGTAGATGCTGGACAAAAGGTCTCTGACATATTCTGGATAGAAGAAGCACTAAAAAGTATGTGACCACTGTTAGAGATATTAGTGCTGTGCAAGATTGAAAGGAAGCAAGTTCAGACATGAGTGAGGTACCGTCTCCCTAGCTTGTATACCTAAATTGGATATTGAACAGTGTTTCTCTTGCTGGGAGGGATAATCCCTCCCATAATATAATCCCTCTCATATAGTGACAGAGTGCACTGTAATTTTAGACTGAAACGTGTTTGAATCCCACCCGCACTGGACAAGTGGAACTACGCAGAGGATGGTAGGGACTGAACATTGTGGATGTTTATTTGGAGCTTCACAAAAGAGAAGAGAAATCAAGGCCACACAAAATATAATGACATAATCACAACAAACCTATTAGCAAGTTCTCTGGAGCCAGAAAACTTCCCAGCCAATGGGATTAACTATAAAAACAAGCAGCACCTGCTGGCAGCTATAAACAGGGTTGGTGTCATTTGGGATTGAGCTGAGTATCTGATAATGTGTAGTGCTTCCCTGTGGAGTCCCTTGAGGCTGGCCGTGGGTTGCCTCTTCAGAGGCAGCTGTTGACAATGTAATTGTGATCCGTGTCTGAAGAGGCCTGGGCAAAACAGGCAGAAGGTCAGCTGCTGTTGGGCTGTGAAGCACTTAATGATGAGAGATGTGCTGAGTTCGGTAGAGGTGTTTGTCTCGTCTCTGAATTTCCCAGGTTTTAAAGAACAACTTTGTTTGGCCATAAAGGTAAACACGTAGAAAAAGTGTTTATGGAAATACCTTTCTTATACTCAAGCAGTGGTTTTAGAGGCCCACGTTTAGGTTCAGTGTTGGATTTGGAGAGTTGCTGGTCTGATGATCTGTTGAGGACAAGCAGGGACCGACCAAGAGTGAGGATGCAAAAACTCTAGCTGATCACAGAGTGGCAAGCTGCTGCAGGGAGGCTGCTGTGCTTCCTGGAAGAAGCGGCCTTTGTCACAGAAACAAAAAATGAGAAAGTGCTTGTACCTGAGCCTCCGAGCTGTTTAGGGGCTCTCTCAGCTGCCTACGTGGTACCACTCGCTGGGCAGTGTACCTTGCACAGTGTCTTGCTTTCAGGCTGGTTTTTCAATGTGTAGGAAATAAAAGGAAAAATAACTTGAAACAAATATTTCCTGTTCTGTGGTATTTAACAATGAAATTGTAAACCACAGAAAGGACCGGGCTTGATCTAAAGGTCTTTGAAGTCAGCAGAACTATTTCCACTGATTTCAATGTGCTTTGGGTGCAGGCCATGGAGGAAGAAAGCAAATGTTTTCTGCCTCAAAAAGTATTAACCATTGGCATTCAGGGAACAATAAAGTCTTAGGTTTAAAATGTGTTCCTTTAAATAAGGTAGTCAGAAACTTAGTTAATTTCTATCTGCTTCCTAATAATTTGTCATTCTTACACTAAGAAGGAATATGTTTATAGAACTCATAATCATACACTGAGAAGAAAAAACAGTTAATACTGTCATTTGCCTCCTATCTTCTTTCATTCCATTTTGTGTGTACTGTATTTCTCACCAATGTAATGATGCTTATGCTGCTGGTTGTTATCACAGATTGAGAACTGTAGATTTCCAGTTGAATTAAACTTCACTGTAGTGATGGTGGCTGACAAATACATTGACCTCACTATTTTTCAGTACAATTTGATCTCTTAAACATCACAGTGGGTTTGGTTTTGTTGTTGTGTTGGTTTTTGTCAAAAAATTGTTTTTTGTGACTGAGAAGAAACAGGTCAGACACAGGATTTGGTGAGAATTGTTCTTCTAGGAATAGTGTAGGGGATGCCCCTCCTATTGCAGGGTGTGCAGCAGCTTCATGTGTAAAATCAGCAATGGTTTTGCCTGCAAATTTTGTCTCTCACCGTTATTAAATGCAAGAAAAGGAATCTATCTGCCAGCTGCCTACTGCCCAAGGATGCTGTCCTTGTGAATCAGCAGTCCTGTCAGGATGTCAGGAGGCCATCCTGGAGTCTGGCAGATGACAGCAGCCCGTTGGGGTGTGTGTGTGTGTGTGTGTTGGGTTTCTTGTCACACAAGAGCAGAGCCTAAGCAGCTGAGTTTGCCTGTGCACCCAACCAACCCCATCCAGCTGTGAGCAGCCAGAGAGGAGATCCCAGGCTGCAGGAGAGGACAAGACTCTGTTGGCATGGCCAGGCTGCATTACCTGCACAAAGAACCGTGAACTGGCATCAGCTGGAAAATACATCAGGAGAGGATTAAAGGTGATGCAGGAAACAGGAGGATATGAATTAATGACATTTTTTCAGTCTTCTTTAGTGAGGGCAATGACCAGCCTTTGTGCATGTTACAATGAGGAGAATTTTTCAATGAGGAAAATTTTTCAATGAGGCTTCCCCATTTCATGGTATTTCTATGAAATAAACTTCTTGTCTTTTGAGACCAAGCTTTGAAAGGTCACAGAATCACAGAATATTCTGAGTTAGAAGGGACCCACAAGGATCATCAAGTCCAACTCTTTAAGGGAATGGCCCATACAGAGATCGAGCACACAATGTTGGTGTTGTTAGCACTGTTCTGTAACCAGCTGAGCCAGTGCCTCTTTTGGAATTTATCAGGGTTTAGAATAGGGTTCAAAGAGTAGAAACCAGAACGGAGTTAAAAACATTCTTTCAATTTGTAAGAGCTGTTGTTTACATTCATGGGAAAACCATGAAGCAAGGCAAACATAACATAATTTTGAAAAATGTGTGTGGTTTTTTAAGCATCTGAGATACCAAGCATAGTACTATTTGTACTAAAGTGTGGGTGCTGCCAACCAGAGTCCATCAAGACAGCAGTTCAGCTTGAATTTGCTCCTTAGAAAAACTCCTCTTTCTTCCCTATATTTCTTCCCACTGCAGAGCTGCACTGATTTAAGTTGCATAAATGCAGGAAGAAAAATCTAAAAGAGAAAGAATTATGAAATCACTTTGTTCTCTTTCGGATGAGAATTCTGTCTTTCAGGCTGTCAGACTGGGGCATCATGGTGGTCTCAAGCTGAAAAATCACATAATCAAAAAGGTAGATTTTCAGAAAGGGTATCTTACAGAAAACTGTAATTTCCATGGGAGTTATCTATATGCCTTGGTAAGTGTTTTAAAATAATTAGAATAAATGGCTTATGGCAAAGCTTTCATATTTTTATAATATGTTAATGATTAACTGACTTCCTACATCTTTGTTGACTTAGTGGGAGAGTGACAAGGAACTGTGAGGTACCTATTTGGTAGCGTAACAAGTTGGACAATTCGCATGGGCTTTTTTTCCACCTCCCTTTTGAAACTTGCCTCATCCAGCTGACACTGCTTCAAAGCCTTAGGCAACTCTCAGACTCAGAGAAGTAAGTCCCCCCTTTTTTAAAAATATTACTTATTTTATGAAGTGCTGATAGAGAACAGATGGGGAGAGATTTAAGTATTTATTTGAATGCTTTCCCAACTTGGAATTGAAGAATTAAGTTTTCAAGTATTAAATCATAGAGATAATGATAAGAAGAGACCTTTATAATTACTATACTGTTGGGCTTTTTTTTTTAAATTCCTTTTCTGCTGCAAGACTTACATTAAACAAAAAGATTTGGTTAGTAAAATCCATACCCCAATAAAGCTGCATCTAGGCTATAATACTTTTCAAAAGCAGGATTTGAATGTTAATTTAGAAATGCATGTGATGCCTGGCATCATCTAAAGCAAAAATATTTGCTTAAAATATTAAACAAGTGGAAATAAGTGAATTTCTGCTTACGTGGGCTGCAAAAAATAATTATATGCTCATTTTATATAAGAAGAGTTTATCATGAACACTCTCTTTAAGCTGGTTACAAGCTGCAGTGGAATTCCCAGGTTTTTGGCAGGCAAGTGGGTTCAGACAGGGAGACTCAGACATCGTGCTGCTGTCGGAACATTTTTAGTGTATATTATTTTAGCTGTGCTGTCATTTACTAGGAAGCAAGCACAGTCTCCTATCCTTTTGGAAGGCTCTCCTTGCACCCACTTCCCCCATCTGTGAAGGAAACCTGGCCAGCAGGTTGCTGTGTGCAGGTTGCTGTGTGCATGTTGCTATGTGCAGCTTTTGTGCTCTCCCGCTGCCCCTTTAGCAGGTGCTTCCTTAGGTGCCCTTGGCTCAGGGAATGCTCCTGCCTGCCGACCGGCTGCCTGTGCAGCACTTCCAGGCTGACATTCAAGTTGCTTCAGGAGTTCTTCATTTCCCCTGCAGCTCCTGGAAGCATTTGTTCCTGTTCTTTTGGCTGGGAGGTGCCTGCTCTTGGGTGACATCTTCCCATGCCCCAAGTGTGTGTTAGTGCCTCATCTTCCCAGTCGTGTGTGAGTTCTCTGGGACCTAGATGTGCTTGCCTTATTTACACTACTGAACACTTAGTGCTCTTTTCTCTGTGCCAGACACCCAGAGTAGGCAAGCTTTTGTGCTCCCTCTGCTTTCTGAAGCTTCCTGAAAGGATCCCATCTCAACAGAGCCAGGTTATCTGCCTTAGTTTTTCAAGGGCTGTCATTCCTGGAATGTCTCTAAACTGTTCCACTTTGGTTCTAAATTGAGCTCCCTTCAAGACAGAGGCAAAGCAATCTGTAGCAACTCTGATCATCTGGGTCATCTGGGTCCTGGGTCAGTCCCACTGCCATCTCACTGCCTACCAGCCTGCAATATTTCCTTATGTAACAAGAGCATAAGATGGGCTCAGACAGAGAAAAGTAATTTAGGGTGTAAGAAAACAGTGAGAATATATAGAATTGGTTTCATTTTGTGCTAGTATCAAAGCAAATGAAAACACTTTCCTGAAATAAGCAAATACTTTTACACAGCTAAGTTTCACTGTATTCTTACTTGATGGAAGAGAAATGAAGATCACTTTGGTTTGCTTGTTTTGAAACACAGTGAATATATGGAAGCTGCAGAGTTTATACACTGGACATTGACATTTGGAGGGAGAGGGGCCATAAGGCATGTTAAATCTGGACATACCCTACAAATCTGGACATACCCTACAATGATTTCTCTAGGCCCCACTAGTTTGTCTTTTTTAACTGAAAATGAGTATGTTAGTGACAGCTAAAATCTAAACATCAGATATCAGAGCTCAAGACTTCATGAGTGTCAGGAAGATGTATTCAAGAAATGGGTCATAAATGCAGCTAATTTTATTACTAGGAAAATAGGAACAAAAGAACTGCCACAGTGAGTGTTTGAAATGTCTATTGAAGAAGGTAGGAATGGACTGATTTATCAGCCAGTGGTGGCAACTCCTGTGGACTGAACCACAGCAAGTAAATGGCCTTAGACAAAGTTGTCCTTCAGCCAGAGCTGTGCTGAAACAGTGATGGCAGAAGGATAAAAAACATTTCTGAAGCTCTCTTCTAGACACATCCAAACTCAAGGATCCTAAGGCTTTAATCAGTCTTTGAATATCATGGCAAGGATCATGCAATTTGTGTAAGATTTCTACAAATTTCTGTGACAAGACCCAGCTCCATCTCACATTTCCCTGCAGTTTCAGTGTTCGAGATCTTAAGTTCCATGTTGATGGAACGTGGATGTGTTAATGACTGGTGCCTCAGGTCGCAGAGGGGTAAGAGATACTGCAGAGGGGGTGCTGCTGCTGGGGAATGTATTACCCAGCACACACCAACCAAAGGACCCCTCCTAAACAGCAAACTCCCTTCAATGCCTCTGAAAGCTGCAGCCCTCTTGCTCTCAATCCATCATACGGAATGATAAATTTAAAGACAAGTCTTGCAGGTGATTGTGGGGTTGGGGACACTTCCTTATGCCACCCTACAATCTGGACATCTGTCCCTGGCACAGGCCTTCATCCCCTCAGGAGGGAGCCCGAGACCCAGTAACCTGAAAGGTCCAATTGTATTTAAATGCATTAATTAAGAGAGTTTGATAGCTTTTTTTCTCTCTTGCATTTACCTGCAGGGCTTTTAAAGTCTCTGTTTCAGGAACTTAAGGAAGGGTGAGTTTTAGAAAGCAGATCTGAAACCCAACTAATGCCTATAGACTACTGAATGCAATTAAAACAGATTTGAAGACACAGTATTAACTACAGAAGTGAAATGCATTTGGTGTAAATGAGGTTTCCCCACCCCCAGAATCAATATCATAACCCCAGCCTTTTGTTACTAACAATTACTGGAAGAAAAAGAAGTGTTGATAAAATTGCAAGATAACTCAATTTCTGTTTATTCCTGCTGCTGAGAATATCAGGAGGTGGGGCTGTGGCCACAAAGAACTGATCTATTCAATTGCAACTTTCATTTTAGTCATTTTAAAGGTAAGCCTGATGCACAGATGACCCAAATCCTCCCCTATGAAACCACTTAGTGTTGTGAGAGCAGCTTGCTTTCATTTTTTTCCTTTGAGAAGCAAGCTTGCAGCTGGTAGGAAAGTCAACATGGCTGTCAGGCATCCTCTCCATTTCTTGAAGCTAAGAGTGGGAAACTCATGCCTCATTCTGTCCCTCAAGTCCATGTGCAATGGCTCAACATACTTTCCATAAAGAAAAACAGCTACTTACTGTGCAATGCTTAATTTAAGTAAAATCAGCAATAAAGACAAAAGGATCCTTCAAGTTTTTGTTTCTGTGCAAATTTGCATTGAATGCTAGCAAATTTACATTTAAATGAACCCCCCCTATGAAGACAGGCTGAGAAAGTTGGGTCTGTTCAGCATGGAGAAGAGAAAGTTGCGTGAGGACCTCATAGCAGCCTCCCAGAATCTGAAGGGGGCCCACAGGAAAGATGGAGAGGACTCTTCATCAGGAGCTGTGATAGGACAAGGGGGAATGGCTACCACTGAAAGACAGTAGGCTTATATTAGACATTGGGAATAAATTCTTTGCTGTGAGCGGGGTGAGGGACTGGAATGGGTTGCCCAGAGAAGCTGCAGACTCCCCAGACCTTGAAGCATTCAGGGCCAGGTTGGATGGAGATCTGAGCAACCTGGTCTGGTAAGAGGAGCCACTGCCCATGGCCAGGGGATTAGAACAAGATATCTTTAAGATTCTTTCCAGCCCAAACCATCCTATGATTCTATTATTCTGTCTTGCTTTTACTTTACTAGAGTATTTAGTTAAAAACATATCTGTGAAGGAAAGCCCTTCCAAATGAAGGAAATTAAAGATATATTTAGAGAGAAAATGGCTGCCAGGTGAGAAGCCTGTAGAAACAGGTCTCTGTTTTTAAGCTACTGTTTCTAGACTTTCCAAGCACTACCCCAACAGCTGCTGGGGTGCCTGTTGGATTGAACTGAGTAGATTTTAAATGAAAATGTGGATGAAATCATGGGATGGTACTGTGGCCACCTCTCAAAACCACTTCTCACTTTTTTTGGTGGAAAGGGTGTTCATCCATGCTTTTCATCCACTGCCATAGACAGCACACAGACCCAGCCTGTTCCTGCTGGCCAGATTGCCTTTGTAGGCTGACTCCATCCCAGGAAGTAGCTGGTCTGCAAAGCTGGAATGCTGAAATCTGCAGCTCTGAGCGAGCTCCTGAATCAAGGAGCACATGCCAGTGACACCACCTAATTACTCAGAAGATCTCCTGTAGCTGACTGAATATGAGTTCATTTGCCTTAGGACATTTCATCTAGTGACTGCGTTACATCACTGTATTATTCACACCATATAGGTAACCTTACTACACTAATTAAATTAATTCAAAATATTTATGTAATTACTAAAGCATGAAACTGGCCAGTGCTGCCTGTGTTAGCACAGCCTGCCATATGATCTGAGCTTTGAACTCAGATATTTTATCCAATATATTTTAAGATCTATCCAATATAAGATATATTTTATCCAGTATAGCTCAAACATGCAGGGACTGAGCTTTCCCATTTTTCTTCCAGAAGGCTGAAAAGGGCATTTGCACAGAGACCAGAAGTTTTCATTTAATTTAAAAAATTAAAAGTTTGGAGTGTTTTTTTGTTTGTTTGTTTGTTGGGGTTTTTTCCCTGTGGATGACAACTTGGTGACAGATCAGATTCTGCCTTTCCAAAAGGAATGCCTCTGTTGAAATCCACAGGAATGGCACTGCTGGTGTTTGAGCCAAGTTCAGCACCTGCATCACCCACCTCCTGTGGAGAGACTTGTGCAGGGTCAGCCCCAAGTCCAGCTGAGGGAAAAGCTGACAAAGGCCTGACCCAGGTGCTGCTGTAAACCCCAGCCTGCTATGACCTTCCTTCCCTCCCTCCCTCCCTCCCTCTTTTCTTCCCTCTTTTCTTCCCTCTTGAGGCCTCACAGAAGGGAGTCGCTGGAATGGCTGAAATCCTGGAGGACGACGCCCTCTGCAGCTCGCTCCCTGTTTTATTTGGCATCTGCAAGGGAAATGTCTTGTTTGGTTTGTTGGTTTGTTTTGTTCTGTTTTTTAAATACTTGCCACTGTAGTTCTGAAAAATCAATGTATCTTTCTACACTTGGGAGAAAAGGAGTTTCCCTGATCCTCTTTGCCCAAAGGCTTCCTTTAAAATCAATGCTTCTGGCAAGTGATACATGCCTTTTGCTTTTCCTTATGTCAGCAAAACCTGTAGTGTGTTTATTAATATTCATGGTAAGAGAGACTGGCATCAGGAACTAGAACTTTTTTTTTTTAAATTTTTACATGTTTTCTTATGTCAAAAAAAAATCTGTAACTATTTTACCTTGATATTTTGTTCCTTATTTTCCTGCTGCATCTCAGTACCAGGAGGTCATTAAATATAGACTTCTGTTTGATTTTCCAAAACAGAAAAGTATGAGAACTGTAATTTAATTTCATCATGGATTTCAAAAGTACTTCTTTTGAACCTTTTTTTTTTTCTCTAAGTCAGTGATACCAGCCTAGATCAAATATGCTGCAGTGGGCAGGGTGTGGAGAAATGAGCCAAAATGAATCATTTCCTACATAAGCAATTTTTTGTGTGTCTAGACACCTGATAACTCATCTAGCACATCTTTGTTAGCTGGTTATGCTCCAGTGTTCTCAGAACTTTTGTGTAAACCTTAAAATCTCTTCCTGTGTGTTTGCTTGTTCCATGTTTTTTTTTGAGAATCTTAAAGGGAAAAATATCTTTCCCTGATATTTAATTTTCTAATTAAAATGGGCACGATTCTAAGTATCTCAGCACATGCAGGTTTGATAGTGGGCTTGGAATCACATTTATTCTTATTTAATTCTGTGAGCAGACAGTTGGGTACATTCAATCAATGAAGTTATATGCAGATAATATACTCTGAAAAGATGTTGGTGATAAGGATTCACCTGCTGACACATCTTTTATGACCTTGATAGCTGCAAGTTGTTTAAATTAATGTTTGTGATGTACACAAGAATTGTTACAGACATATGGGCCCTACACAAAATGGTATCTTCACGTGGTTCAGGCTTGGCTTCTCTGTGCTCCACTGAACAGAAATGATGCTATTTTGAGGAACTAGGACAGAAAGAGGGGCTACTGTGCTCCATGCCTGGTAAAGACAGTTACTTAGAAAGGTGGGGTTATAATCACTTTGCAAATAATGCAGTAAAATAAACATAATGCACAAAGCGTTTATAAATTGGTTTCAGTTTAAGTAGATAAACATACAAGAGACTCTTCTGGAGAAGAATTTTCTCCATCCTGGAGAAGATTAAATGTACACTTGCAATAACGGAGATGAATATACCCTACAGGAAATCTATTGGAGATACATAAATGAACTGGGAGGCCAAAATGATAAAACTACAGATGTTGCTGTGTTTGTCTGGCATCAAAAATCACTCTGTCCCATCCTCTCATGGCTGGCATCACCTTCGGGACTGAAGTAAGTACGTAGTGGGCACTGGTATGAGAAGAGGGACACTGTCTGCTTAAGGCCATATTATTATGAAGATATTTCTTTTTCAAGATTTCCATAGGTGGATTTTTGCAACTAGATTTTATTGCCAACTAAATCTGGTTACCTTAAGATCAGCAAATAGAAAAATTGTTGCTTTAGGCTTTATGTTTAATGTTTAGTACACAAAACATGGTGGCAGACATATCTTATTAGAGTCAACTTGGTACAGTATTTCTCCAGTCTTCAATTAAATAAGATCAGTAGAAAAAGTATTTTAGAAAACTTATGAAATATACAGATCCCTAGAACCTTTCAGATTTACATAAATATAAGGCTACCTCTTCACTGATCACAGATCATTCCTATAAGTATTCAAAAAATGGTACAAAAGACATTAAGTCTTTGGAAATTAAGTGTTGATTTGTTTATATTTTTTCTTTTTTAAGATTTTTCTTCTTTTTTCTTAATACAATAAAACCCTAATTTGCACTCAGAATACAGTCAGCAAACAAATCTTAAATCTAAATGGCTAAAATATTTTCCAGCACAGTTTTAGGATTATTCAAACTGGGGAAATTGGGCAATTTATAAACAAGAGGGATTTGCAAAGGTAAAGCACCAAAAAAAACTTGGGTAAAGTTTGAGGGCGGGATAGCAATGACAGCATATCCAGGTTCTAGCCCCCACAGTGTTACATTTCTGACTAATTCAAATGTTTCTGCTAATGCATTCATGGCTAATTAATCTGAAAATGGTCAGAGTTCAGTGGTTGTTGTCAGACTTTGTGGTGTGGATTTGCTCATGCCTCTGAACTACGGTGTTTTCTGTCTGACACTGGTCCCAGCAGCTCTCAGTAAAGCCAGCACAAAAGCTGAAGTCTGTACAGATTGACCTCCCGCATCAAAGCCACAGTTGCTGGGAGAAAGGAGCACAGATCTGCTCTGTAGGATCTCTTGCAACAGTCAGGAACCTTAGGATTTTCTCAGATTTTGTTCCTGCTAGCCAGTAACTCTAGGGCTCCTGATTATACGTAATGTGTTAAAGGATCTTTGAACATAATGATGAATTAACAATGAAGACAATAACTTGGAAAAAACCCATCAATTTTCCTTTTGTGAATGTAAAAAGGAGATCTTTAGGGGAGCTAATCAGAGACTCTTTCTCCTCTGTGTGACACCATGACATATACAGAATTAAAACCTGCATATTACTTGTCCAAAATTTCAACAGTTCATGGAAGTTGGGGAAAGATGACTGCCATTTTCCCTGTACACACACATTCTCTTTTTCACTGACAGGTTCACCTGCTCACCCAACTAATAATTGCCTTTGTCATTTTATTTTTTGTTTCTTTGCAGTGCCTCTCTCTCTTTGCATAGCAACTGTGTGTGTGACAGAGCAGGAGAGCTCCAAAGGATGAACTCCCTGGTCAGCACCTCACACCTCCAGCTTGCTGCCTTTGCTCTGGGCACCATAGGCTGGATCCTGTGCACTGTTTCTATGGGAATTGTGGAATGGAGAGTGTGGCATGTGGACAACACCACTGTCATCTCCTCTGGCATTGCCTGGGTAGGGATTTGGAAAGTCTGCTTCATCAGTTACCTTTATGTCTCACCTGGCTACAGAGAACAGTTTTGCCATAAATTCAGCGGCTATGACTCCTTCATCCCTCATGAGATTTACGCTGCTCAGGGTCTCCTGTTGATCGCCATGTTCATGGGCTTGCTGGGACTGGCTGCTACAATATTTGCTCTGAGAAATGTGTATATGGGAGTCACTCACAAAACTCTCATTGCCCCATTCTTCCTGCTGGGTGGCTTTTTCTACATACTTGCTGGTCTGTGTGTCCTGATTCCCGTGAGCTGGAATTTCTATTCTGTAACTCACAACCAGAGCATAGCTTTTCCTCCTTCTTACTACATGCCCTCCAGTCCAGCAGCGCAGGAAGCTGGTGCTGCCATTCCTGTTGGGATTGTGGCTGTCATCCTCCTGCTGCTAAGTGGGATATTTTCCCTCTCATACAGATTTCCCATGACTGCAAACACTATCATGAAATCCTGACAGGACAAATCCCCCCATGCTATTTCAGAACAAGAGCATAGTTAAGAGATAAGGACAATAGCATGAGTGGTTGTAAAGTCAAGGAACTTCAGAATTTAATTTTATTTTATAGTAGCCATGCTATTTTCTTATATGAACCAGTTGAGCCACCATCTTAGTACTCACCTATTAGCAGAGGTTTGTCTTTGAGATAACTGCTGTTGAGCAGCAAATGTGATTAAATTTTGCCAGTTATCCTCTTTTGTATATACAAACATTATTGACATTTTTTGTGTGTGTAAAATGTTTACCATGCTCAAAGAGCTGACTTTGAATGAACTGTCCTGTAAGAAAAATGTGAAGTAACATGTATTAAATGTGAATTACTTTCCTTGTCAGTACTAAGCTCTTTTGTTTTTTATTTAGTTGTATCTGTAGCAAAGTATGCTTCGTGACAAGTGAAGACTTTTAAAACCAATAATATGATTGTCATCATGGTTGTGTCAAATGACTCTCCCCTAAATTGTCTTATAAATGTCTTGCCAGTTTCTCCTCTTCCTCTAGGGCACATAAAGAGCCATTCCTTTATTGCTTCTGTTTTTCTTTCAAGCTATTTGCATTTTATGTTGCAACATGTTTGCCTGTGGGGAAGGTGTGCTCTTTGGTTCCTAACTGAGGCAGAGCCAAAAAGTCTGCAAGTGTTTGCTTCTTCATCTGACACGTCACTGAATCCAAATGTATTGCAAAAGACGGAAATAACTTGTACAAGTTATTACAGAACTAATGTCAAAATCAGTGCTCTCAGTCACCAGGAGTCCTCAGTGCAACTTTCAGGGTATGATTCATCTGATGTAGAAATCTATATCCAAACCGGTCACTTCAGGTTCTGTTTATAATCAATGTAGAGACAAAGACTGCCTTTTTCCAAGATGCCTAAAATGGCTGGGAGATTACATGCTCCCTGAAAACCTTTTTCTCTTAACGCACTGTAATGGCCATAGTAACCACAGTTGCTAACTGTGGCACATATCACCAAACTTCAACTAAGAAAAAAAAAAAAAAAAAAAAAAAAATGTCCAAAATAATGAAAAAAAAAAAAAAAAAAAATTAAAAAAAAAAAAAAAAAAAAAAGGTTTAGCAATTGAGAGGAATGAGCCAACAATGTTGACAGATGATCTCTTGAAAGAGGTCCTCAAAATGTTGTTACATTTTTAAAGAAATGCTACAGAAATCTAAGTAATTTAGTTTTACTCTTTTAATTGTCCTCCATTTTTAAAAATACTCATGCATTCATAGAAAGAAGGAAATAAATTTTTTTAAAAATCTAAAAATTTTTGGACATTGCAAGACAAGGCAAAATGCCAGCAAACCAGGACATCTTGCTGGTGCCTGTTACTAGCCCAGCTTGTTCTAGCAGTCCAATTTTTCCTACACATCTTCCCCTGGGCTTGACTTTGCTGTACTGTCTGACAATATAGAAACTCCACAGCACCTTCATTTCCTCTCCAGTCACATTTGAAACAGCACTTTACTCATAATTGGTAATTTTTTCATTGGTGCAAGAATCTTATCTTTTGACTCTTTATGAGCTGTAAAGCACTTTCAAGTGGTGTTTCAATGAAGGCAGTTTAATAGCTTGTTTCTTATATATTGTTTCCAGTTTGGTTTCTAAAGTACATTCTTTACAATGTTGGTAAGTTTCAGTTTTAAAGGTACAATTCAATAGTACTGTCAGTAGTACTGTCATCTCTTCCCTCAGGGCCTACAATAATATTAGGTTATATCATATTATAGTTGTAAGGGAAAAAAAAGAGATCTATCCATGTGGTATCCATTCCACTACTAAACTTATTACAGTAGTAGACTTATTACAGTAGTAAACTACCAATATTCCCTGGCAGGAAATTACAACTTTAGGAGAAAATTACTGATTCTTCAATTCTTTTTTGAGTTAATGTATGCACAGAAATATCAGCAACCCCAACTGTATTTGTTAACTATATTCACTAAATCATTGGGTTCATCTGGCTAAAGAAAAAGGAACAAACATCATCAGGGACATACCAAGTTTCTGTGTTGCTGCCACTGCTGTTTCCACTGGGAATTATATTCATCTGTACTGATGCATGGCTATGAAACATTGGTTGTATGTCAAATATGACTAGATGGTGAGGAAATTCCTCAGCTAAACACTGGAATAGATTACCTAAGGAGATGTATGGATTCTAAAATAAAGTTTTGTCAAAAAAAAATTTAGGCAAATAGTGCCAGGAAGACTGTAGGTATGAGTGAGCCCACATCAGGACAGAGGGCTTGTCTAGATGGAACCCTTGGCATCCTTTCCCAGTCTCTCAATAGTCACATGATCCAGATGCTATGTGGATATATGGTAAAATATAATCCATGTTCAAATATTAGTCTATATTAAAACTCCAAGTCTGAAGACAAGACAGGAAAAAATCTTACAGAATCATGGAATGATTTAGCTTGGACAAGACCTCTGAGATAATTGAGTCCAACCTTTGGTCATCACTGTGTCAGCCAGACCATGGAACTGAGTGCTATGTCCAGCTGCTCCCTGAACACCTCCAAGGATGGTGACGCCACCATCTCCCTGAGCAGTCCATTGCAATGCCTGACAACACTTTCAGTGAAGAATTTCCTCCTGATGACCAGCCTGAACCTCCCCTGGCACAGCTTGAGGCTGTTTCCTCTTGTCCTGTTGGTTCCAGAAGAGACTGACCCACCTGGCTACACTATCTTTTAAGGGAGTCATAGAGAGTGATCAGGTCACCCATGAGCCTCATTTCTCTAGGCTAAACTTAGCTCATAACAAAGGAGAGGCAAAGCTTCCACTGATTTCAAGGCATTGAGCCTGTCTGACCTTGATCCATCAGGGCAGTGTGATTCATTAAAATTTAGTGAATGTTTGTATTCATCACAATTTTGATACTGGAGGAAAGTAGAGCCCCTGTGCTTTTCCTTCACCAGCAAGGTGGCATAGTTTCTTTGTGTATATTTATGTGACACATTTGTTTTAGATTTGAGAAGCTAAGTTACCTTTCAGTAGGTCTGTTTGTTACCATGTCAGTTGTGTAGAGGTTGTCTGTAAAATCAGGCAGCTGAAATGGTTTTGGTTTAAAACTCAAAAATGCAAAATTATTTTGGAAGGATATTTTTAACCTAGACTGCTTTAGAGACCTACTCAATAGCTTGACCCCACACTCATTTGTAGCAGCACAATTGAGGACAGGCAGGAAGCTGTAATGCAGGCAGGAGTGAGTGGCCAGGGCTATGAGGTAGGGAGATAAGGGGCAAAAACCTCCTAAGCAAATTTCACCACAGAACAGATCATATCATGAAGCTCTGTCTCCAGCTTCAGTGCAAACTGGGACCTGCTCCCTCCCCAGTGACAGCACTGCTCGCCTTGTGGGCTCCACCCTGTCTAGGAATGTCTCCACATTGGCCTCAGTCTACACATAAACCAGTCTCGCTTTATTTTTTCTGAGTTTACAATAAACAAGTACCTTGTGATTCACCCACGTGTCTGAATTCACTACTGGGGGAATAATCTGAATACCAAGACCCCCTCTGAGTTTTGCTGGGTGATAATGATGAGGCCCCATCTTTGACCTCCGTAACATACTCCTTATTAATTCCTTGGAATTAATCCACCACAGGATGCATTTTCTTAATCTTACATGTACCATCTACCTCCCTTGTCCATTCATGGCCACAGACCAAAAAATATATGAATATACTTTCAATATTCTTCTAAGATGGATGATCAAATAGAGAACGGAGCTGAACAGTGCCTAACAGAAACAGCACCACAGCACAAAGCCTGCTGAATTTTCCCCCCCACATGAATATGCAATTCAGGGCAACAGTCATTTGTGTTCAGGCAAAGGAAGCAGGATGAACTGGAGACATTGTAGTGCAGAGTAGGTCATCAAATTAGTCAGGTAAACAAAATTTGTATTTGAGTCAGCAGTTCTACATGAAGACAGTCTCAGCTGCAGATTTAGCTGATTTAAAACAATGTTAAGCTCAGAAAGACATGTCTTTGTTGTCACATGGCTTATGGTATATTACAATGACGAGAAAGGAGGTTGTTTTCACAGATATTTTTAGACCTTCAACCATTTTCCCCTTAGAATGGAAAAACTGAAATGTCACAGCCAATTTCCTCCTCTTTGGGCCATGAAATACTTTAGGACAAAGAGGTTTTGCTTAAAAAAAATGTAAGTCTGGCTGGCATAATGTTAATGGCAAATTGTTTTCTTAAAATAGGAAACCAATGTACATTAAATTAAGGGATCCCAGAAGAGATATGTTCTATGTGAAAAATATACCTTTTTCAAAACTGAATTGGGATTCCTTTCATTTTTGCCAGCATCTGTATTGTCAAATCCAGTATCAGCTCATAAAAACATATTTTTCAACTGACCTATTTCCCTTTCCACTGCTCAGATAATTTATTGTTTCCCTTGCTTGAGAGAGTTCAATAATTAGCCGGGTGCTTTGGAGTGTGCTGGCTCTTAATTACTGTGTCAAAACCAACTGCATGCCAAACAAGAAAATATAAGTGAATCTCATCTCAGAATTATAAACCAAATAAATACTGGCTTAAAATTGGGAATGGAGTACAGCATGCAGTGTTAATATCCAGTTCATAGAATGTCACATCACTGCCTTCCTCTTGGGTTATATGCAGGAAAAACCAAGTATGAGGTTAATTCCCAGGATGCTATTTTGAAGGCGCACATACATTCTGATTGTCCAAGGTCACTTCATGTGCAGGCTGATTTTCAGCAGCTGAATATGTGGCCACATTATAATATAAATAGGGGAAGGTAACAAATTAGAGTGGGTGAGATAGCGTGTGAGAAACAGAACCAGAGGAATTCATGGTACCCACAACTACGTAGGTGCATTGCAGCTGCCAGCTGACTGAAATTGAGGGGGAGGTGGGGGAGTCCCTTGAACACCAGAAGTGTTTTAAAAACCCTGAAAACTACAGAACTAGAAATGAAGCATTCACTGGTTGGGAAAGAGATTTGAAATATTGGTGTTATTGCTGAACATGGAGATGTTTCATCTATCTCTGTAAGAAGTACATAATACCCAGCAGCTATATACTGGATAAAAAAAGATCTTGGGGGAATTTGAAATCACTTCAAGTCAGACCCCTAGTGATTTATCCATATAATGCTGTGGCCATCCACTTATTTGACTTTCAAAAGTCCTACTGAAAAGCTTCATTGGTCTGCATGCGACTTTCAGAATAATTGATTTCAGTGGACCTCACATCTGAGCTTTAGTATTCCAAATATGTGTAAGATCTGACACAAAATTTTTCCTTACAACAGTTACCCATTTGTAAAATAAAGATAGTAACAACTCACAAAAAGGTATGATAATGAATACATTTAAGTATAATGATTGGTATGATGCAAGCCACAGAAAGTAGTACAATAGATCTGCTGAACCGCTGGTTTGTGTTCATACTCTGAAGCCAGACTCAGGGATGCAGGGGTCCCCGGGTGTGTGATGCTGCCTTGCTGTTACCAACCGAGCAGGGACAGAAGAGGAATGGTGTCATGTAAGGCAAAGGGAGAGAAAGTGGGACAGCAAGGGGAAAGGAAGAAGAAAGAGAGGGAATGAAAGGGAAAAAATCGCAGATTGTAGGATGCTATAAAAATAAACAAAATTTGTGCTGATTGACATCATGATAATAAATATTTGACTAACAAGTGATTTTGTCAAATCTGGAATAAAAGGATAAACAAAAAAGAAGGAATCATGTTTCAAAGAGAAGCCAAAATGAACAACAAAAATGTCACATGAAAAGGGAAGTAGATGATTCAGAAGCAAAACAGCAGAGAGGACCCACTATGCCCACATCTAACCAGAGCAACTTTGGCAGAGTCCTCCTTGAGGGCAATGATTTAGATGGGAACTACATCCTTTGCAGCAGTGTGGACATCAGGGACTCCACTGATGGAGTGCCAGCAGCAACCATTTGTGCTGAACCCCTCTCTGCTGCCCAGGCCAGGAAGTAAAATAATTCGCTGTACTTCCCTCTACCTGCCATGTATCCATCCTGGATGTGCTTGCCTGTGGCATGGCTGTGGCAGTTGTCAGAGGTGTCTGCACCATGCCCTGTTTGGTACCACCCTCAGCTGCTCTGCATGAGGTAAGCTGGGCTGGATGCTGGGTGCCACCTCCCGTGCAGCACCGAGCACGGCTTACCAGGGACACCCCTGCCATCTCCTCCAGCACTGCTCAGGTGGGAACTGGGAAACTTAAATGGCCACTGCAGAGTCTCCAGGGACTTTTCAACAAAGGTCTATCACAGAGTTAAAATCAGTGAAGACTTTACCACCTGGAAATCCTGGTTGTTCAGAAGCTTTCACTGGCTGCTACAATTCTGGGAACACTAGGAATGACCTACAAGCTTTCTTCTAAGAGTTATAAGGGATGTGCTCAAAATCCACATATCAGCTTTTTCCTAGCTGGGGGGATGTTGAAAATTATCACTGGCCTATGTGTGTTAATCCCTGAGAGCTGCAGTTTCTGGTCTGCAGCGCAAGCCGTGGTGTCCCATTTCCCCCTCTGCCCACGCCAGCCCGGGGCACAGGAAGCCGCTGCTGCCGCTCCTACCGGCATCCCTTGTCCTGCCGCTCGCAGTGGGACCTTTCCTTTTAACATAAACATGCCATTGTGCTGGATGCCAAGGCTCCTTCTGATAAAACGGGCCTCAGATGCCTGCAAGAAATGTGAGGCAGGGCTACAGCATAAACATAGCAAACCAGTGATTTCATCTGGCCAAGGAGCTCTCTGGGTTCAGCTGTGACCCTTCAGTGACAATCATCCATTGCTGTCAGTTCATTCAAAGGAATGGAAATACACTATGTGACTAATTATTTTCAGATGAATTATTTTTTATTAGCTAACTTTGAAACATTGCAGTGTTTCATACAGGTACCTGAGTTCACTTCAGTGTTGCTGACGAGTGTTATTTCTAAAGTGACCTTCTACATAGGTTGGACTTTTGTTTTTCAGAGATATCTAAATTCAGCGTTCATTTAATTGAATTTTGCCTGCTGCAATACAATGCTGCATCAACGATTCCTTTACCAAAAAGGCAAAAAATTATGCTTTTTTAATAACATTGTTTTAGAACTAAACTGCACTATTTAGCACAGAGATCATGGTCTACATTACACACAATATTTGTCCTGGTTAAGTATAGATTTAAATATTTTAACCTAGGAATAAAATGGGATTGTGAAAGTCACTCTACTTTTTAATGTAAGGGTCTCAAACTAACTGGTATGATATCACTCTGGCAGGAATGCACTGAGCACATGCCAGTTTATCCTATCTTTCCAGAAGCCCACACCATGAAAACATGAGCCTATTAATGGGATTAGTTGCAAGAGCCTTAATAATTTATCTTCTTTCTACTATTTCTCAGAAATGCTCTCTCACCAGAACATCTCTCTATAAATAGCTTCATTTCCAGTGATAACCCATGAATTCTCAGACTTATATTTTGCAGCTGTAAATGGTAAACATTGCTTGGTGTGCTAATAGTCCAGAATTCACAAATGATCCTGGTGACGTTCAACACCAAGACTGACATTCACCAAAACTGGTGGCATCTTCAGTGCTTGCAGGGCCCTGCTAGCTGCCAAGCTCAGCCCAGACCTCAGAACCTGCTGTCATGTGCTGCTCTTTCTTTTGAAATGCTGGTTGTCAATCCACTTGAAGAATGAATTAACACTACCCATACACTATGTCAGGAGGAGTTTGGTCCACAAATTTCACAAGCTTTGATGTGAAAATTTAAGCAGCAGTCACACAAAGATCATTACTAAAGGTCAGAAAAAGTTGCTTCTGAAAAAAAGCATTTCTTGCTTTTCAGAGGCCCAGAAGTGCTTCAGAAAATCTGCTCTGTAGCTGAAACTTTGTATTTGTGGCAGCAAATACAAAGTACTCTGGAGCAGACATAAGCAAAACTAACCTGAGTTTGAAAAGAAAATTCAGTCTTTTAGCCTTAAAAGTGAATCTTACAGGAAATCTGATTATAGAAGTCAGAAGGAATTACAAAAGTACTCAGCATCTTGCAGGATTGCTTTTTAATTTTAGTCTAAAAAGGCTGAGCTCTGATGTGCAAAACTGCCTAAGGATATACTGTGAAAACTTCTTGGTTTAAACTAAACAAAAAACTAGGCACGTTGAAGAAAAGCATCAGAAGTCCATACCACCTGAATTCTCCATTATTTTATTTGCAAATCATCTGACAAGGAACTCCAATTCTTTTTAAATTCTCCTTATTTTAATGTCCACTGTGATACCTTAAGAGATCTAAGACTTTTTCTTGTCTAAATAACCAGTGCAATCTGGAGATCACACAAGCATATCACACAAGCATATCACACACGCAGTAAAGAACAAGCCACGGGAGGCACAGTAGAAGAGCAATACTGGACAGAGGAATAATAAAAAAAAAAGTCACGATGGGTAAAGAAGAAACTTGAGTAAGTCACTGAGGACAAAACGCTGAGAGAGGAATTCAGAAGGAAGACAAAAAGAGTAAGTTACACAGAGAGACAAGGCGGCTGGCCTGTAATTTCATGGCTGACAGAGCACCTAGCACTTCAACCCAGAGAGCATAGGGCAGGTACATGTGACAGTGAAGAATGCAAGCAACTGCAGATTTATATAACATGTACAAAATATATTTTTTAGTACGCAGGAGCCTTAGCAGTTCCTGTCCTTGTACTGGTATTCATCTGCCTAAGCCTTTCTCAGGAGTTAACTTTTCGAATTAAAGGGATTTGTAAACTGATGGCAAACATCTTATTTTGGATGAGCAGCATCATCGTCCTGAGAAAGTACATCCATGTACTCCCAGCTAATAGCTTTCTCTGGCCATTCACTGCTGATGAATTATGCTGCAATAGGAAGATTTAACCCCAAATCCAGTTTAATCCTTTGTTTACATAAAGTCTTAGAAATCATGCTCAGTTACTGGAAAGCCATCAGAGGAAGCCACATTAACATAGCCTCTTACAAATGCTCTCTCTGATTATTTCAGTGCTAACACAAAAAGCAAAAAGTCCCAATGAAAAAGAGTTCCTTGTCTTTTAAAGCAAGAACAGTTTACAGTAGAGTGGATAGACCAGACAGGAGGAGCTTCTGCTTTCAAGTTTTTACTAATCACAAAATTTTGTATCAGTCCACTTTGGCATATTGGTATGTGTGACCAAAGTCTAGTTTAGGAACCGCAAAAATGCTGTTACCCAGCTCCTGTGGTAAGTGATTTAATCTCTGTGCAATGCTAGACACACAACTGTTGGGAGATGCATTCATGTCTGTAGCACTCAGAAAATTGTTTGCATTGCTCAGACAACACCTGGAAGGCTGAACCAAGGATCAGTGATTTAATTACCATTAAAAGTAAGCAAGTAGCTACAGATACCAGCTTGGTTTTAGGACAGGCTGCCTTTTTGCCAAATCATCACTGGGAAAAAAATTATCAACTGACATTTCCCCACTAATGTTAAGTGGTTTCATAAAATGAGACCACTTAACATTAGTTGGGAAACTGAGTCTTGTCCTGTAATAGATAAACACAAAAATTAAATATTTCTAAAAACTCTACTAACCTTAGTTCAGCCTTCTTGGAATAACCACCTGGCCATGGGATTGTGAAAAAACCCCAGCACGTTGTTTGTGATTTCTGTGCTAGTCATTTGAATCGTAAAACTTAAAAGGAAATGATCTTGACTGAGAAATTTTCTACTCACATGAAAGGCATGAAAGAAAATATTTTTCTTACAACTTAACTAAAATTGTTTACAAAGAAAGATGCCTCTTAAAATAATTTGGTCAAGTGTTTTAGACCACAGATGCACTTGCAACGACCATCCATGACAGATTTCCTTAAGGGAAATCATCATAAAATAGTTTAACTTGGAAGAGATCTTTAAAGCTTGCTGGTCCAACCCCTCTGCAAGGAGCAGGGACATCTTCAATGAGATCAGGTTGCTCACAGACCCATCCAACCTGCTCTTTAATGTTTCCAAGGATGGGCATCCACCACCTCTCCAGGCAACCAATTACCGTGTTTCACCACCCTCAATGTAAAAATCTTCTTCCTTATCTCTAATTGAAACTGATCCTCCTTTAGTTTAAAACCATTACCCCTTGTCCTATC
The DNA here is from genome assembly GCF_017590135.1 of Pyrgilauda ruficollis. Lineage (NCBI taxonomy): Eukaryota > Metazoa > Chordata > Aves > Passeriformes > Passeridae > Pyrgilauda > Pyrgilauda ruficollis. Next base: position 5,826,588 of record NW_024524266.1, read on the forward strand.
ACAACAGGCCCTGTTAAATCTACCTCCTAAATTCTCCATGTTGATGAAGTTAAAGTTTTCCAGTTAAATATCTCAATTGAAAGCTGAGGATAGTATTTTGATGATATTTTTTTAGAAATGCAGCGCACTAGAGTAAAACAAGCAATAGTATGTCACTGCTACAAGGTTCTGGAGTTATTCCTTTGGCTTTCCTGCTGGAGGTGTGGGCTGGGCTGAGGAATGAGATGGTGTCAATCTCAGACAAAAGCCTTGGAGGTCTTTTCCAACACTAGTAATTGAATGATTCTGTGTCAACATCCTCTACTATGTGAATTTCAGAAGCCAAGAAACATTTTATAGCTTTTTTCCCCAGCACAGTGAATGAGAATGAAATTCATTTTTTTTCTTCAATCAGATATTAGAAGAAAACTCACCTGCAGACCCCATGGAAAGAGCAAAATACCACACAGGGTTAAACGTCTCAAAACTCTGGGAACACCCTGTTCCTCTGATCTTTCTGCTTTTAAAGAAATGTGCTCTTGTGATAGAAAATGGCGATTAACACCCTCACAGGCATTTTTAATGGATGTCACCCCATGTTGTGAGGGGCTGAATCCATTAAAGCTCTGCAGGATACAATGTAGACTTCAGGTCACCCCAGAACTCAGGCCTTGCTTTCTGCAAATTCATACTGATGCCAAGCATTCAGTTTTCAGTGGATGTTTAGTTTTCTTCATGGCCAGCATTGCACCTGACAAAGATGTGAGAACAGCTGATCACCTTCAGTTAGCAATTTCTTGTTCATCATTTTTATCTTGCCTAATTGGAACTGGTTTCCAGGTATTAGGTGGGGTTTGTATATAGTATTAATGCTTCCTATAGAATGGAAACTGTGGTATACTGAGGTCACTACTTTCAGCTCATTTGTGGATGTTTCATGGTTCAGACTCTGGAAAGCCCCGCATTATTTCAAAGAAATTTTCTAAAAGTTTTTGTTATTTGTTATATAATCCTCCTGTCTCCACAGGAGTTATTGCCCACCAAGACTGCTCTATGATAGCTGCTGCCATGGAGATTGCAAGGATATGGTTGGACCACTTTGCCCTGTGGGATATCTCCAGCAAAGAGTTTCAAAAATATCTCATTTTACCTGGTGGGAGGAATCCTAGCCACCTTTCCTGTCAACTGTTTCAATGCTAGTAATCTTGAGTTCCATTAGTATTTAAAAATCAAGGCATTTCTTTTTCTCCTGAATTCAAATACTCCTCCAGCCCAGGGGAAGGGTTCCTTCTCAATCAGCTGGGAATGCTGTTTCTACCTCCTGGTGTCCCACAGTTTGGAAAGCAAAACTTGGTGCATAGATTTTGTTGTGACCATGTAAAGTATTTGAAGGTCTTTAGGTTAGCTGTGACTTCTACGGCTTAACTCATGCACATGTCCACTGTATATGCCACAACTTTGTTTATATTCACCTTTCAGAATGTATGAGGACAAAAAAAAATTACCTTTGTTATTTTTAATCTTTGTTATTTTACGTCTGGGATTGTCCTAGAGTGTTTTTGTGCATTCCTACTGAGATTCTGCAGTTTTTTGGGGCTGCCCCAATGGCATGGGGAAGGGAGCTCCAGAAGAGTGTACAAGGAACCTGATGAGAGACGGGCTCACGGGGCATCCGTGCGGCCTGCAGTGAGAAAACAAAGCTTTCCTGCAAATAGCTTCAAACCATGTGTAAGGCTGGTCATCGGGATGTTCAGTCCAGGAAAAATCCAGTATCTCTGGGAGAAAGGCCTGTGGAAAGGGAGCAGTGTGAAAGCCGGGGGCTCCGGTGGTCCGCAGCACCCTCAGCGTCAGCCGGCTGCTCTCTCGGGCCGGGCGCGGGGATTCGCTTGGCGGCTGTGGCGCTGCACGGCCGCAGAGCGCTCTCGCGGAGGTACAGGGCCTCTTGCCCCGCTCCTCCCCACAGAGAGGCACCGGGATCTGCGGGGCCGCGGCCCCGGGCGAGCAGGCCCCGGGAGGGCCGGTCCCGGCGCGGCCCCGGGCGAGCGGGCCCCGGCGGGAGCAGGGACAGTGCTGCTGCCGCCGGCCGGCAGAGGGCGCGCGGGG